>NW_026883647.1:0-498494 GCF_032173495.1 Musca vetustissima
ATCATGAAGGTCTCTCTTGATGTTCCTGGGTTAAGGAGACTCCCAGTTGTAGTTCTCAGGGCGGCACGTTTGGACCTCTATAGATCGAGAAGATCTCTCCTGACGTTTCTAAGCGGGGAAAGTTTGTCCATAAGGTTATGTCAGGGTTGTTTCCGACTATAACACTGCATCGACTACATGTGTATGCAGGTCTAAATTTTCTTGTACTACACATGACTTACAATCGCAAACCACACTGGCTCCTCATAGCTTACCACTGATCGGTCTAGAGCTTTTTAAGAAATCAACAAGGTATAGTGCCAGGTGTTAGCCAACTACTTGTGGACCTTGTTCCTATTTCTTATCTTCTTGATAACTGCATTGGGTTGCTCAGACAACTTGAAGAAGATGACGAACGGAGAAAAAGAACAACTGTATAAAAGTTTAACATCTCACATTTGTTATCGAAAATTGGATCAGTCGCCATGCTCGTACAATCATTCCTATACATTACGATCTTAATTCCGCCCGATAGTTGTGGAATATCAAAAAGTAGAGGTTAACATATGTACGCAGATGTCAATCCTCCTTATGTGAATGCCTCATGGGACTGATGTTCTCACATATAGTTCCATTTGTAACTCAGGATCGAAATTTATTTCATAATTCATTAATAATATTATTTGTAATGTTTTATTCCCACAAAATCCAAGCCTACGACATTCTTTAAAAGAACGCCCTTATTTCAATAAATCGCATAAAAAAGTAGGAGGAATAACAAAAGAAAAATTAGAAATCATATTTATGCAAACTTATTGCCATACGTTTTTTTGACATTTATCTTTGACAAACATGACAATTTTTTACTTCTGCATTACAACTTGTAATCTTAACTTAACGCGCCTAAAACGCTTTGTGGGTATCAGTAATTTATTACCAAGTAGTTTTCGTTTCTTCTCTACTTTTGTCACTTTCCTTTTCTACACATTTGCTTCCATGTTATTTATTTGTATTGCAATTAATATTTTTTATTAAGTATTTTCATTTTATTTTTTTATTTACATATATCTATTTTATTTATACTGGACCCCCCTCCTATTCATGATGTTGTTGTCTGCATGTCTGCCAGTGTTCGTCCCATGATCATATTTTTTATGCCGGCCGGTAGTTGTTTGTTTGGTGTTCCTCGGCCTAACGTTTAACACCAAAAACCCAAGTGACATCGTATACGAACGCACACTCACTCGCGCACACACGTACCTCTGTCACGGCAATATTTATGAGCTTACCTCAATCACACTTTCTTCCATTCAATCAATTGATGATGACGACGATGATGGCCAAGCTGAATGACTGACTTTCTCAAAGAAAACAACGAACATTTTTTTTGTGGTTTACAACCGCTCATGGCGAATCCGCTTCACTTTCAGTCTTTACGCAATTTGTTGACGTTTTCCATAGCTAAACCCCCTACCAAACAAATCAAATATTAGCTCACATGCTGCAGCTCACCGCGCAACACTACTGCCACCGGCTAATAGCGTCGAAAATAATCTGTGCACGCTTCACTACTTTTTTTCAAATCCCAGGAAAGACAAATTAAGGTGCAACCAACCAACCAACCAGCCAAACAACAAACCAAGACAGTCAATCAATCCAACATTTATTCGTCTTTGCTGAAATGGGGAACTTCATATCTACGATATCATAGAGAGACAAACGTACATACATGGCAATAACGACATCATTAATTGTCGACTTACGTATCATAAACTTTATTAACATCATTTATATGCAAAATTAATAGTTTCTCAACGCATGCACTTGCATTGCAACAAGTAAACGGAACGGAGTTGCAGCTGGAGGTTGGGAGCAGAGTAAATGCTATATGGGAGGGTATTACTTGCGGAGGGATTTTCGAATGTTTTCTCGATGAATGGGGAATTTTATTTTCAAAGTCTTCCATGGGGGTTATGCTTATTTGCTATGGAATGCCTACGATAGGTCAACTATGGACAGAGGGGTTTGTATAGATTTTCTATGGACTTAAGGGAACCCCCCCCCCCCATTCTCGATTTTAATTTTTCAAGATTTTCAATGGGCTGGCAAATCAATACCAATGCTTGTTAAGGCTTGTAACTTTACACATATATAGTTGAAGATTTAAAATAGAAGAAAAATAATTTACAAAAATTTTTTGTTTTGTTGATGGCGGGCATGATAACTCCTCACTGGAACATCGGAATCCGAAAATTCCAACGGTGTTAGAAAGAGTACATGTCTGGCTCTCGTATGAATTAGGATTATTGACTTCGCTCTAAAATTAACAAAATGGTGGAGATTTGAAAAAAATATTTTTGGAAAATCGCCAAGTTAAAAAATAAGGAAGATCTTCACCGATTGGATTTATCCTAGTTCATACGATAGCTATACACTCACAGAGAAACCTGTAAAAATTTGAAATCGATTGGGTTATTAGTTTTTGAGTTATCGTGCCCGCCATTCGCAAAAAAATGTTTAGAGAAAAACGAGAAAAAGCCCTTCAGCCGTCACTTGATGCTGACACAATAAATCGGCTATATCTTCAAGAGTTCTTGAGATTTTCATTTGAAATTTTGTAGGGACCTTCTTTAATTAGTGTACATTTGAATTATATCAACAAAATTTTTGACCCTGAGAATGGGGTCCCCTTAAGACATTCTTCAAGACCTTCTATCGATAGAATTCTTTTTATAGTTTTTTGATGGTTGGAAGACTATTAGAGTTATTTCAATATAAGGTCTCTAGACTAGACGGTCTAGTGGTCTTCTATAGACAACAAATTATTTGCAGATCTACTATGGTCATTCTACATGTTCTTTAATACTATGGACGGAATACAATGCCTTAATTCTATGATTATAAGATCATATATGGACAGAGGATCTTCTACATGCCTTCTCTGGACAAACGATGTTCTAAAGAGATGCATTCGACAGAAAACTTTCTGCAGGTCTTCTATAAACAAAACACCTTCTACGGGTCTTCTTTGAACAGAAACCTTCTATGAACTTTTATGTACAAAATTCTCCTGTGCTTGTTTTCAATAGTCGGGAGACCTTCTAAAGATTTTCTATGAAAATAATAATTTCTATAGATTTACCGCGGTCGGGATACTTTCTACAGGGTTCCTGTGGACAGAAGACCTTATATAGGTCTTCCAAGGACTGATATTTTTTTTATTAGACAGAAAACCTTCTACAAGGTTTCTAGGGAATGCGACTCCCTCTATAAATCTGAAAATCTGTGGGTTTTATTTTAAGAATTCTTCACAGGTCTACGTTGGATACAAGTTTCCTGCCTGTCTGCTATGGAGGGATATACCTTATACAGATCTTCAAGTTAAGAATATCTAAGGAGTGAAGACATTTTATAGGTCTTCTATGAATATACTATATTTTACAGATTGCTTGAGTTTAGAAGACCTACTACGAGTCTTCCATTAACTGAATACTTTTTATAGACAGTATAGCTTCTACAAGGGTTCTTTGCAGAAAAAAACCTCTAAGAGGTTTCTATACAGAGAAGACCTTCGATAGACAGAAGAACTGTAAAACGTCTCCTGAGGACAGAAAACCTTCAGCAGGTTAAGATGGAAGAAGTTTTCTATCCAGAGATTTAGGATTAAGGTTATGATGGAAGGATTTTTCACAGGTCTTCTTTCGTTCAGACTTTCTGAAGCTCTTCTTTGGCTGAAAGGAATCCTGTTTGTCTGTTATGGTGGAAGTCCTTTATGCAGGTTTTCTATGGATGGCTATCTATGGCATTAATAGAGGACCTTCTTTCTTTAGGTTCGGTATTGCAGGTGGTGGTTATACCGATCTTCTATTATTTACATGGATATGTACCTATTAGATGTTTGCTACGGACATAAGGCCTTTTACAAGACTTCTAAAGGGACAGTAACTTCGTCACATCTTAGATGAAGATTCTATAGGTATTCAGTAGCTCAAAGTTCTGTATTTTTTGTTTGAGTCCTGGTCTTCGTAGACTAGCGAAATATACAAAACATTTTTTTTTTTTGAAAGGAGCACTTGGAAGAAAATGAACGGCTGTTTCTTCGGAAATGCTGGTAAGGTGACAACTGTCCCGCTTGGAGTTGAGTGGTATCACACAAATTTTTCCCTCAGTTTTTCGGATGAATTTGAAAAATGAAGAAGCAACAATGCGTCAAAAAATTTAGATGATCTTCAAAAATTCTTGTGTATTTTAAGGGATTTTAGATTCTCATTGGGTAATACTTTTTCCTAACTAAAATTATAAAAATTGCTCCATATTTCAGGGTAGGTATTTTGGGGATTTTGACAAATTTTTCAACCGAAAATGCAGAATTTTGTTTTTTTTTTTTATTCTCATTCGACATCAAATATTCCTTCCAAAATTTTATCAAAATTTGCCCACTTCATAGGGTAGTCCTTCCCATATTTTCGAGAGTTTGTGCACATTTTTCACTCTACCCTACTAATATTGGGGTAGCCCTAATATTAGTTCAAATTGGCTGTATTTTAGTATTTGTGGTTCTCATAGGGTAGCAAAATTATCTTATCAGAAGATATTAATTTTGAATTAAGTTTTTGTCCATCATTTGATATTTTAGGTGTTCATTGGGTGTCAAATCTTGCTACCAAACATGTACCTGCAATATAAAGGTCCTATCAACATTAGTTGTTTTAAATGCCAACCTTATGGCTGAGTTTATACTAAGTTCGACCGACGCTTTTGCTTGTTTTAATTTAATCTCCCACTAACCAATAAATTATTTGATATCAAAAATTCTCAACCTATGTCCACGCATATTTTGAATGTCCCCATATATATAACTTTCCCCTTTAACATATTATAATGATTTAGCTTCCCGATCGCATGCAACTTGTTGTTTAATGGTTGCCAGTCTGAACATGAAACTCAACCAAAAATTTCCAAACTAATTGATCTATGATATTTTCTAAAAAAAATGCATAACAAAGCCAACAGCAACGACACTAGCTGAAGGCATTTTCATTGGCATTCAAAGCATAACTTTGGACTGAAAAGCTTGTTAGCCATCCAGTCAGCCAGCCACCACCAGCATCCGCATTTGGCCAACATTTGAGATTTACACTGTTGTCATATTTTTATGATGAGCTAGGCCAGGTTTCTTTGTGAGATATCATTTCTTTGTGATTTCTGAATGAACTGATTTGTCACATGCGCACACACAAACGCACACACACGCTCAGTGACCAAAAATGTTACCGCCACGCGCATCTAACGAATCAATGACCATAACTTGAATGGGTGGTGCTGACCAAAAAATACCAATTTTGTTTATTTTGCTGCATTTATGAGTTATCGGTGATGGCCTTTAGTTTTACTGTTGCTGTTGTTTATTCACATAAGAAAATTGTTTATTGTTGTTTACACTGGGGGGACAGACATCAGGGAGTTACAATTTCATTACTTAAGCGCGGTTTTGTGTTTTGTATTTTTTTTTTCAATTTCAGTTTTTTTTATTGCCCGCCGAAAGGCGAAAGTTTTTTGTTTTCAATTCCGATTTCACGTACTTGTTCCGCCATATACATCTAGTTTTAATGGCTTCCAAAATTGATGAGGTTTTTAGCAAAGTTTGATGCCATCCAGCTGATGCTGTGCTGTTGTTTTTTGTTGTTGCTGTAGATGAAGATGGTAATTAGTGTTTGCGGTTATGGTGACCATTAAAAAAAATTAAATTTTTACTGTTGGGATGTTGTTGTTAGGAAACATGATTTTGCTATATTCAAAATGTGAAACAACAAGCTATACAATTGAGGTTCATATTGTCGCCTATACTTATAGAGATGTTTTTTGAATTTCGACCTGTGATGTTGAATGAAAAAATCAAAAAATTCAATGTATCTTCGTACAGGTAATCGGAAACGAAAAATTTGGTTTCTAAAGGTAAACAATTGTAAAATTTCACCGGAACAAATCCACCCCTGGTAGCAGCTCTCATCTAAGGTTTTATTTCTGAAATTTAAAAATATTTATTAATATATATATATATATATATTCTTTATGAGAATAAAATTCTATGTCGATTTATCCATGTTCGTAACAATAGAACTCGCTTTTTTCAATATAGAGCTCTTGAAGTTCTACGTGAAATTTTCTATATGCAGTTCTACTACTCCTGGAATGTTTGCAGGCGAAAGTGGTATTTTTAGGTCCACGTTATTGGTATAACCCTTAATATTCGCTATTTTGGGAGTTTATACATGATTTTCAACTAATTTGCCTGTAGTTTATTATTACTATTATTTGAGTCCTCATTGTGTAGAAAATTTTTAGTATAGACCCCATATAAAGATAACACCCAAATTTCGGTATTTCGGCTCGTTTTTTAATCGAACCTTCACCACACTGTGGTACAGGGTATTATGTCTTTGTGCATATGTTTGTAACAGACAAAAGGAAACGAGATAGACACATGGTTCATTTTGAGAATATGCATAGAATCACTTTCTGAGTCGATTTACGCATGTCCGTCTGTCCATGTTAAATTGTAAAAAAAGTACAGATCGCATTTATGATCCGAATTGGATGAAATTTGGCATAGGTCACTTATTTGGGCCAAGGACGAACCCTATTGAAATTGTGAAAAATCGGTTCAGATTTAGATATAGTAGCTCCCATATATATTTTCGTTCGATTTAATGTAAATGGTGTACCAAAGTCCTCATATATATTTCGATTTGCACGGAAATTGGCGTAGCGTAATGAATTAGGTCTGGAATGATGTGTGTCGAGTTTTCTGAATATCGGTCCAGATTTAGATATAGCTCCCATGTATATTTTCGTCCGATTTAATGTAAATGGTGACCCAAAGTCCTTATATATCTTTCGATTTGAACGAAATTTGGTACAATGTACTGAATTTGTTCTAAAATGATGTGTGTTAAGTTTAAGTTAAGATTTAGATATAGCTCACATATATATTTTCGTCCGATTTAGTGTAAATGGTGTATCAAAATCAATATATATCTTTCGATTTAAGACGTTTTTCTTTGTCATGACTGATAATCTATTATTATACCCTTCACCACACTGTGGTACAGGGTATTATGTATTTGTGCATATGTTTGTAACAGGCAAAAGGAAACGAGATAGACACATGGTTCCTTTTGAGAATATGCATAGAATCACTTTCTGAGTCGATTTATGCATGTCCGTACGTCTGTCCCTATTAAACCCTATTGAAATTGGGAAAATCCTTTGATTTGCACGAAATTTGGCATGGCGTACTTAATTAAGTGTAGAACGATGTATGTTAAATTTCAGATTTAGATATAGCTCCCATATATATTTTCGTCCGATTTAAGGTAAATAGTGCATCCATGTCCCTATATATTCTTCAATTTGCTTACTAAGTAAGGTCTAGAACGATGTGTGTTAAATTTCGTGAAAATCGGTTCAGATTTAGATATAGTTCCCATATATATTTTCGTCCGATTTAAGGTAAATAGTGCATAGCGTACCAACGATGTGTGTTAAATTTCGTGAATATCGGTTCAGATTTAGATATAGCTTCCGTATATATTTTGTCCAATTCGATGTAAATAATGCACCAAAGACCCTATATATCCTTCGATTTGCACGAATTTTGGCATAGCGTACTGATTTGAGTCTAGAATAATGTGAGGCGAATTTCGGGAAAATCGGTTCAGATTTAGATATAGCTCCCACCCAACGATGTGTGTTAAATTTCGTGAAAATATGTTCAGATTTAGATATAGCTTCCGTATATATTTTTGTCCAATTCGATGTAAATAGTGCACCAAAGAGCCTGTATATCCTTCGATTTGCACGAATTTTGGCATAGCGTACTGATTTGAGTCTAGATTAATGTGTGGCGAATTTCGGAGAAATCGGTTCAGATTTAGATATAGCTTCCATATATATATATTCGTCAGATTTTATGTAAATCATTCACCAAAATCCCTATATATCCTTCGATTTGCACGAACTTTGGTATAGAGTACTGAATTGGATCTAGAATGATGTTTGGAAAGTTTTGGTTCAGATTTCGATATAGCTTCCACATATACATATATATTCGTCCGATTTTACCTTAATGGTGCACCAAATTCCTAATGTTTGTCCGATTAAGACGAAATTTAGCACAACTTGAATGACATTATCGCGTTTTGTTGAAATTGGTATTATTCCATATGTATTTCGAACGGGTGTCCGACTGAAATTACATTTTTAACAGTGCGGCGTACCGAATAGCGTGTATCAATTTTGTTTTAAATCGTTTTCCACAAATATGTCTCATGGTACGCATACGTAAGGTAAGGTAAGGACACGTATGTACAATATACCCAAAGTGGTGAAGGGTATCATATAGTCGGCCCAGTCCGACTTTACTACTTTCCTCACTGGTTGTTTATTAAAAACAATCAGCAGTAATATTCCAATTCTGATACGTATTTAATGGAAACTTGCTTGTTCCGTAATTAGGTAAATTCTTGGTTAACGGTGTTTTAATGCCACAATAGCAAAGCGTCTACTCCTGAATAGAGAAAGAATAATGTTCTCCTTTAGTTTTGTTGCAGAATCATTATTTTGTAAACATGTTGTTGTTACCAATCTCTTGCCAACAAGTTTCCTGCCGTTAGCCAATAATCAGACTAACCAGACCAATTGAATTTTAATAACCAGTGGACATGAATTGCAGTTATCACAACAAATAACAGTTGAGTTGATGGATAGCATCAACTGACAGGAATTTTTTATATTATTTCATGGATATACGTTTTTCATCAGGTGTTCTATGACATTCTTTCGTAGTCTTTTCAAGTTCAACATATCTATATTTATAGGTCTTCCATGGACGACGAACTTTCCACAGGCCACATACGAGCAGAAGAGCAGCGGCAGATAAAAGTAACGAAATTGGACCTACATTGAAAAGTGATTTTTTTATAAAAACAACAAACTGGGATTAAGCCTGACTATTTTGCAAAAACAAAATACAAATGGTATCCCAAATAACCCGCCAACACTACTGAAGTTGTAGACGAGGCACGGTCATACTGTTTGGTTTATTGCTTTAACTAGCAATACCAACAACAACGTTATGTGCATTCGTCACAAAGTGACGACACATAGCAGTGGGAAATGTATTGTAGTTGTTTGTAAAAGCCTTGTTGATCACGAAGTCAGGCGCCAACGAAACGAACTTCTCATTGGGGTCGTATCGCTGGTAACGTAAGAACTTCGAATTGTCACAAGAGACATTTGGGTTTGAAAGGTTTTTTGTAAAGAAGCTATTAATAGCTTCTGGGGAGAATATCCCAACAAAAAAAAACTAAGGGAACTGATGAGGATCAGTGGCGAGATCCGAAACTATAGTCTTCCCTGCCTTACCCCTCGGCGGACAATGCCATACATTCCCCACTAATAAATAGTTGTTTTTTATAAAAACAACAAACTGAGATTAAACCTGACTATTTTGCAAAAACAAGTTTATAAAGATGTTTTCCCGCATCCTAGAAACCAGAATGCCAAATTACCAAACTTAGTTCAACCTATTTATTATCTTACTTACTTAACTGGCTTGTTACAGAACGATGGTTCCATAAGCCGAGCTTAAAAAAGATTTCCAAGCGCGTCGGTCTTGTGCGCAAATCCACCAATTTGGAAGACCACGTTAAAAGATGTAGTTTTCTACTTGGTCTTTCCATCTAATTCGTGGCCTTCCCTTTCTACGGGAACCATCAGTAGGCTCGGTTTTATATGCCTTTTGAGCTGGGGCATTCTCATTCATTCGCACACCGTAGTCGCTGCAGCTCAATACGACTGACTATGTCGATGTCCGCGTATAAATCGTAAAGCGCGTGGTTCATTCCACGCCGATATTCACCGTCGACGCAGATCGGCCCGTAGATCTTTCGGAGAATTTTTCCTTCAAGCACCCCAAGAGCTGCCTCATCTGCTTGCGCAAGTGCCCATGCTTCGAATCCATATAATAGCACGGGTAGTATCAGCGTCTTGTAAAGTGTGAGTTTGGTCTGGCGGGAGGTGGCCTTGTTTCTAAACTGCTTTTTTAGACCATAGTATCATCTGTTGGCCATCATAATCCTTCTCCGAATTTCAAAACTGGTCATTCGTTTTTATTTATGGCGGTACCAAGATATATAAAATCTTTAACTACCTCGAAACTGTATTTCTCAAGTTCCACAGTTGGCGCGAGTCTACTGGACGTCTTGCGCATTGATACCATCAGCTTGGTCTTCTCGCCGTTTACTGCCAGACCCACTTTGGCAGACTCCATTTCAATTTGTTCAAAAGTGGCTGTTACCGTTCGCAATGTTCGACCCATTATATCGATGTCATCGGCGTAGGCGAGTAACATGTGTTGTTTGGTGTACAGAGTGCCATTTCTGTTCACCTTTGCGGCTCGTATGACCTTTTCCAGCAGGATGTTAAAAAGATCAAACGACAAACTGTCACCTTGTCTGAATCCTCGTTCGGTATTGAAGGGCTGCGATAGGTCCTTTCCTACTTTAACTGCTGACCTTGTGCCACATAAAGTTATCCTGCATAGCCGTACTAATTTTGCAGGAATGCCGAACCTAGACATGGCTTTAAACACCTCTGAACGGATAGGGCTGTCGGATGCGGTTTTATAGTCGACAAATAGGTGGTATGTGTCGATGTGGTTTTCGTGGGTCTTTTCCAGGACTTGGCGCAGACTGAAAATCTGGTCAATGGTGGATTTGCCTGGTCTGAAGCCGCATTGGTATGGTCCAATGATGTCATTGGCCATTGGCTTCAGTCGTTCACGCAGCACTATTTAAAGTTCGAAGCCTAGATAAAGTTCGAATTTGGGACCCATTGGTCCACTCCTACTGGTACATCCCACACAAATGGTCAACACTTTCAATATTTATAATGTTTGAATTTCTAAAAAGAAAATTTAAATTTTGCAAATTGTATATAACTGTTATTTTTTAATGTTTCATAATAAAAAAATTTAATGACCATTGTTGTTAGCTTTTATTTGTCATCTCTCTTTAACGCTCATCGATTAAAAGAGCAAAAAACAAAGTAACTCTCTTTAATAACGATATTTTTTGTATTTGTTTTGATAACCACTTGTTGTTTGTTTTGTTTTTTTTGGTTTTCTTTATTATTATTTCGATTTTCGTTCGGCTGTTATGGGTATTCACATTATCATTAATACATCGACAATATACCGCAGATATGTGTGTGCATATGTACCAAAAGAGACGGAGAGAGAAATGAGTAAACAAAAGCCCCCCAAAAAAACTGAACACAAAACAATGGAAAAGAAAAGTAAACCACAAATGAAATATGAAATACTGGTAACAACATATGGTGGTATGGTAACTGCCTGACTTGACTGACGACTGTGACGGCGATCAAGAGTTTTTTTTATTGTTCAAAATATAAGGAAACACTAATGGCAACAATAACAACAAAGTAATGTAGTGTGTTACTCTTTATTGTTTGCATATACACATATGACTGTGGTGGTCAGTTTTTTTTTTTTTGCTCACATATCTTTAATGTGAGTTGCCAACATTTCAAATAATAGTAATTCAGAGATTAACATAAAACCCACATTCAATATTCTGAACATATTTTCACTTCCTATACCTAAAATACTACCTGAAATAGTCTTTGCCTAGTATCGGAGTTCGGTAGATAAGAAAATAATGTAATCTAAATATCAACATTTATGATAGAGTTTTGTTTGGTATTCCAAATTGGATATATCGATCCACGCTGTGGTATATAACCGATCATTTTTAGAATATTTTTAAACTGTAATTTGGTATTTTGGGTTCTCATTGGGTAGCATATATCCCTACCAAATGTCCACGGCCGTGATAGCCCTTTATTTGTTATTCCTTTATTCTTTAAAAAATCCACGCCTATGTAAGCCCTTAAAAAATCTTTAAAAAACCAAGCCCATGATCGTCCTAAAAAATATTCTTTATAAAATCCATGGCCATGGTAGACCTTAATAGTATACATTAAAAAATCCACGGTAGCCCTTAAAAATATTTTTGAATCTAAGCCTATGGCCTATGGTAACCCTTATAAAAACCCACGCCTAAAGTAGCTAGTGAAAAAAAATATTCTTATAAAAATCTACGCCTAAAAATATTCCTATAAAAATCTACGCCTAAAAAATATTCTTATAAAAATCTACGCCTAAAAAATATTCTTATAACAATCTACTCCTAAAAAATATTCTTATAAAAACCTACGCCTAAAAAAATAATCTTAAAAAATCCAATTAGCTCGTAAAAAATATTCTTATAAAAATCCACACCTAAATTAGATTTTAAAAAATATTCTTATAAAAATCCACACCTAAATTAGCTTTAAAAAAATATTCTTATAAAAATCCAGACCTAAATTAGCTTTTAAAAAATATTCTTATAAAAATCCACCCCTATAGTAGCCCTTGAAATATTCTTATAAAAATCCACACCTAAATTAGCTCGTAAGAAAATATTCTTATAAAAATCCACGCCTAAAGTAGCTTATGAAAAAATATTCTTAAAAAATTCAAGCGTAATGTAGCTCGTAAAAAATATTCTTATAAAAATCAACGCCCTTGGCAGACTCTCAAAAATAGTATTTAAAAATCAACTACTTTGGTAGACCCTCAAAAATATTCATATAAAATCCACGACTAAAGTAGCTCGTAAAAAAATTCTTATAAAAATCTACGCCATTGGTAGACCTTCAAAAAGTATTCTTTAAAAAATCCCCACATTTGATAGGCCCTCAAAAAATATTCTTTAAAAAATCCAAGCCTTTGGTAGACCCTCAAAAAGTATTCTTTAAAGAATCCACGTCTTTGGTAGGCCCTCAAAAATTATTCTTTAAAAAATCCATGCCTTTGGTAGACCCTCAAAAAATATTCTTTGAAAAAATTCAAGCCTTTGGTAGAGCCTCAAAAAATATTCATTAAAAAATCCCCACATTTGATAGGCCCTCAAAAAATATTCTTTAAAAAATCCAAGCCTTTGGTAGGCCCTCAAAAAGTATTCTTTAAAAAAGCCACGCCTTTGGTAGACCCTCCAAAAATATTCTTTAAAAAATCCACGCCTTGGTAGACCCTCAAAAAATATTTTTAAAAAAATAAAATCAAGCCTTTGGTAGACCCTCAAAAAAATATTCATTAAAAAATCCACACATTTGATAGGCCCTCCAAAAATATTCTTTAAAAAATCTACGCCTATGGTGCCCTTGAAAAAGTATTCTTATAAAAATCTCCGCCTATGGTAGCCCTTTATCTATAATTATTTGAAGGGGATTTTTGTAGCACTTTCTGGATCTAACTGTGGCATTCTCAGCAAAATGGCTTGTTTGAGAGATTTGGTATTTTTGCTAAATAGTTCCGGCGTGGTCATGGTTTGTTTATCTCGCAGATACCATTCAGCGGCTCTTTGGCTACCTTAACTTCTTTGCTCCGCTGTTGCTGGTATTGCGGCCACGGCTGTTGCTTACTTGGTTGGAGTCGGAATCGTCGTTGTCATGTTTCTGGGGTTTTTTGTAGTTGTCGTCGTTGCTTTTTGTTTTCAAATTGTATTTCTTCAGGTTTTTTTGTTTTTGTTATTGTATTTTTGTTTCTCTTGTCGGGCGAGTGTCGTATTTATGAGTAAGTGAGTAACACCGATGGCTGGCTCTGCACCGCACCGTGAGCCAGTGTTAGTGAGTGTGTTTTGATTTTTTGTTTTTCCATTCTTTCTTTCGTTTGTTTGTTTTGTGCCTGCCTGCCTGTTGCGCAGCAGCGGTGACGATGCGGTTCACTGCCGTGGCTCTGGTGGGGAGATAATGTGAAACATTAGTAGAGTTGTTTTTTAGTTTTTAGCGAACCTTGCCAGAGAGTAGAGTCGAGTGCGTGTGTCGGGCGGTATTGTTTTGTCATCATCATCGTATGTTCGCGATACACCAACCGATACCATCATCATCACCATCCAAAACGAATTGTTTGTTTGTTTGTCGCTGCCGTTTTAATATGTGAATAATGCAACTCTAATCAGTTGCAATAAAAAACGACGACAACAACAAAAAAAAAATCTGAAAAAAAATATTTAAATATAAATTCAAGAATTACCAAACAAAGGAAAATTTGGCAAAATAAGAAATTGAAAGAAGTAAAAAAGGAAGAATTACAAAGTTTTGTGAAAAAAAGAATTGAAAAAATACCCCCTTCTATCGAAAAAAGTAGTGCCAAATAAAAAATAGCGGTTCATGCGAGAAGAAAAGTGCAAGGCTATAAAAGAATTTCTTTCCGTCCGCTCTGTGTTGTGTCGAGTACTCTCAGTGTTGTTGCAAAATAACCGTGTCGAAAAACACGTTTTTGTTTTTTTATTATTTTGTATTTTATCGAAAAAAACAACAACAGCGACCAAAGGAAAATAAAAAAAATTATCAAGAATTTTTTTTAATAACAAAAAGTACGTGAGAAAAAATGTAGAAAACGAAACAAAAACAAATTGGTTAAAATTTTGTTTGGATATTATACTTACAAGAAGTTTTGCAATAAGTTCTATAACAAAAAAAAAAATAATAAGTTGTAAAAAAATACTAATGCAGTCCAAATTGTTTATAACGACATAACGACTGTATCCAAAGTCAAACTCTGCCATTAATTATACCCTTCACCACACTGCGGTACAGGGTATTATGTCTTTGTGCATATGTTTGTAACAGGCAAAAGGAAACGAGATAGACACATGGTTCTATTTGAGAATATGCATAGAATCCCTTTTTGTACCAAAGTCCCTATATATCTTTCGATTTGCACGAAATTCGGCACAGCGTAATGAATTAGGTCTAGAATGATGTGTGTCGAGTTTCCAGAAAATCGTCCAGATTTAGATATATCTCCCATATATATTTTCGTCCGATTTAATGCAAATGGTGTACTAAAGACCCTATATATCTTTCGATTTGCACGAAATTCGGCACAGCGTAATGTATTATGATGTGTGTTAAGTTTCCTGAAAATCGGTCCAGATTTAGATATAGCTTTCGTATATATTTTCGTCCGATAGAAAAATGGTTCACCAAAGACCCCAAGGTAGGCCGATTGACAAAAAATCTGGCACAACGTACTGAAGTTAAGTTAATATATAGACTCAAATTAAAACATTTAGTAATCCTCCTTGAATGTTGTGGATCAAGTATCCAGATCGACCGCATACTTACTCATTTTTTAGTTTGTCGGACACACTATTCCCGTCGATCAATGCATAGCCGAACTCTTCTCTATAGCACCTACGATCAATGCATAGCCGAGCTCTTCTCTATTGCACTTTCTGGCAAGCTTCGGCACTCTCTGTCTATGGATTCTCGTAACAGTTTCCCTCCTACAACTATGGATTGGCTCAGATCTTTCTTTCAGTCGACCATAGGCTCCATTTTCGTTTTTACGGGTTAGACACTCGTCAGCTCTTCCTAATTTTCTTCGCCACTTCTGAGGAAGTGGTTGCACGGTTAGGCTTATCATTTTGAACACACATTTGCGGTTCGTTCTTATTTCTCCGGTTCATAATGGCCAGTTTCCGCCTTAGTACCCCAGATGGCTTCATTTTCTTTGTTGCTTGAATTTGCTGACTTCTATCATCATCATATCAGCATCTTCATTCCTCCGGCATTGTATGTCGTTTATATTGGATTTATTCTTGTGTTTAGACTCGGAATTTGAGTTTGCATCTCCGCCTGTCTCGGAAGGTTGTTTCGAGATTGCTCTACTTATTTTATTCAGCTGTTTTCGTAATTTCCCACTCAACGAGTATGTTTGCAATTACACCGTCAGTATTTTTATTCCAATAAAAATATGACCCTCAATAAGTTCAAAATAAATCCAAATTATTAACAAATAAATCAAAAATTTATCCAAGAACTAACGCCAACCTGAAGTTAATGACTCGTGAAATGAAACATACAAATCCGAAAAAAACCTACATAGTAGTTATGTGTATAATTGCTCTTTGTGATTGCAAACAACAAATATCAGAAATACACATTCGTCAACAACAAAAAGTGGACTTGACAAAAACACGAAATAAAGCCGGAAAAATGACACCTACGCCACAACAACAAAATCTGTGCACTTTTAAATGAATTAATTTTAATTTGTTCGAAAAAAAAAAACAAAATAAAAACAAAAATAACTTCGTTATAATTGGCCGGACATTAATGTTATACAGACAACCCACCCACCACTACCGTTATGGGAAACACAGTCTGATTCAAACGAAAAACACATCAAAAACAAACTGTCAGGAAATGCTTCGACAAAAAACAGCTACTTTATTAAAAATTGAGTAATAACTTTTAGCAATGAACACACAAAGTGGGAAGAGTGGAGTGGGAACTGTTTAATGGAAATTAAGATACAAGGCATATATAATCAATATAGAAATAATTAGATGTGGACTGGACTAACAGAAGGTGCTGTCAGGTCTGATAAATTCAGGTATATGCATGAGCAGAGACGTTATCATGATGCCCAATTTAGACCCTTCTTGTAACAATGTAGCCAGACTTAAATTGTAGGTTGCCCCTTTGTTCTGATGTTCGAGGTGGGGGACAAAGCGAGAACGGGGTATATAGTAGCGCTCGTACTGTTTTTGACCTAAACAATTTGAATATCTCTTTGAATCAAATATGTTTTTTATGTAATGTAATTGTAATTATTCCACTCCAATTGAGACATCTCAAAACATGGGGTTTAAACGCTTCGATAGCATCTTCTAATAAAGAAAATCCTTGGCCAAATATGTTTTTCTTAACGTATGAGAACAGTTATAGGTATCAATTCTGCGTTTAGACGGTTAAAAAGGCACCTAAGCCAATGTGTAATAGCTCTTATTGTCATGATGCACAGTGGTTTGGGTTCTCTTGTTTGATTTTTACATTTGGTTCGCCTTCGAAAACCCACAGAAGTCCTTCCTAAGGTAGGATCTTCAAAAATAGGTCTTCCATAGGCAAACGTCTTAAACAGACGGAAATCCCACCAAAAGACTTTCATAGACAGAACACGTTCCAAAAGCCTCTATGAATAGAAGGTTTCCCATAGGAAGAATGCTTTTCAAAAATCATCTAAAAGCAAAAGATTTTTCAATGCTGTATAGACAAAATATTTACTATTACACTTCAGAAGAGCAGAGGTCTTTCAAAAAGACCTCACAAATATCATCGAAGACCCGCACTGGTTTGATGTTTTGTTTCGGACTCACCTGAAAATATCCATGACTTGTCACCTGTGTCAATCTTATAAACGTCTTTAAAAGCAACGCGATCGTATTTCTTTGAACCAATGAAGTTAATTCTATTTTTTTAACAAATTGATTTTTTATTTCACTTAATGTTGATTATACACAAAATATATACATATACCAGGCCTCGTGTTGAAATTAGCAATGGAGTCTTACCCTTAAGTAGATTTGTTTATGGGTTTTTGTTTGAATGCATTCATCAAATCAAACAACGCAAAATTCCACACCTCTTCTATAGACTAAGATATTCTACAGATCTTCCAGATTATGAACAACTTACATAGGCACAAAATGCGTATGGGAACTGCCTTCGGAAATATCTTCTAAGGCTTCTTTAGGCACGCATAATATTTCTCTAAGCTCTATGACATGAACTCTGGGACATGAACTGAAATATCTTTGCATCTCTGGCCTTCAAAGTGCCCCTTCAGCTCTTCCATGAATGAAAAAAAAACATTTTAATGAATATTTTCATTTTTATATATATATATATATATCGCGCTTAGGATAAAATTAAAAATTATTTTATTTTATATATATATATATCGCGCTTAGGATAAAATTAAAAATTTTTATAATAATGAGAAAGCCATTATTTTTCCAAAACATGTAAACATTTCATTAATATTAAGTGATTATTTATACTCTTTCGAGTCGAGCTTGATGATCTAAGTTTTGCAAATAATCACTTAAAATTACTTTCAAATGATCACTGCTCTTACAAGGCAAAATTCAAATAACAAAAATTAATTTCAGCTGAGCACGGCTAGGGCTCGAACCTAGGTCCTCGGAGCAACACAAATGTTGCCAGACCACTTAACGTTCTGAGTCATCAACACACTTCCAAAACGGTTGCGCAAAAACATGTGTATACCATGGAAGCAATTGTAGGTGTGTGGATTAATTATCCATCGCTACAACAAAAATCTGCTTTGAGAAGGACTGTTCCTAGAATGAAGACAAATGTCGAACTTTGACAAATTTGAATTTAATTCGCATATGCAAGTTTCGCATCAGGGCGGAATAAATACAAGTTATCAACATACGACCTTTGTAAAGCCACATAGCCAGACATGCCTGATGAGCCGCTTAACCAACGGCGAAACGCGTCGCATAATGGTGGGTTCACGTATGTTCTTCTCCTGGCTTTCCTTTTCATTGCAAAACCTAGATCATCAAGCTCGACTCGAAAGAGTATAAATAATCACTTAAAATTACTTTCAAATGATCACTGCCCTTACAAGGCAAAATCCAAATAACAAAAATTAATTTCATTAATATCAAAACAATTTTCAAACTTCACTCTACTTTATCTCATTTTCTCCTCTCTCTCTCTCTCTCTCTCTTTGGACGAAAATAAATGTATTCCTCCCTAGAAAAAAAAACTCACAACCACCATTCATTATTCAGCCGTGGTTTGTTTGGGTATTGGAGAGGCAAGTTATTTCGATATCAATGCCAAATACAATAAATAAGTGTTGATACAAACAGCAAGCTCAACCGAAAGTTTAACATTGTATATGATTGTTATAATGACGCAAATCAAGTGAAAAAGAATAATCAAAACGACAAATAGTTTCGGTGCCATAGAAAATCCGACACTACCACCAAACAAACACAACTCCAAAGTTGTGTTTTGCTCTCTCTGACAAGAAACCAGTATTTACAGTTTTATGAATTGCATTCATAAAATGCAGAAATATGGACATAGGTAACACTTTCTGAGCACTATATATATAATATATGAATTATTTTTTCTGTGTACGAACTTCACTTCGTGTATAAAGACGCAGCGAAAAAAGACATAATGGCCGTTTATGGATTTCAGTTCACATACGCACACTTGTGGTGATAATCCACGTTGAGAACTGAGAAAAAGTAACCCAAGAAACCCACAGGTTAACTCAATAAACTGTGAATTTTTTATCGAATTGTTTTCCAATTCACTATAAACAACACAACACATGTTCGTACGTCACATCGTACTGAGTATGTATGATTGGTTCATATACAATTTCAAACTTTTCAATGGAAATGTCAAATATACTCAGAGTTGATTAAGTTATGTTGTCTTTAATTGTTGGATGGGTTTAATAAGCCGTCTGTGAACATTAATTAATTTAATGGATACGTAATATTTCAATTAATACAGATTGTGATGTAACCAGTTCCTATATATGTATATATATATATATATATACAGTGAGTGTAAAAAGTATTTTGCCTCAATAAAAATTTGAAAAAATTCTAATATATACGTCTGAAGCCAGCAAACTAAAGATGTAAAATGACTTAGGTATGATGGAGTACATTTGTGGACATATTTAGATCGTATTTCTGCAAGAATCACAGCGAAAGACCTATTGGTCTCGAAGATATCGGCCGAAATATATAATAATCCAAAAATGTTTATCACAAAAAAGTATTTTGCTTTTTATTATTATTTTAGAAAAAATTGTTACATTGGACACGTTTGGTCTTTTTATAGTTACAATTGCGGTTAACCACATACTATAAGCGATTTGACCACGATTTCATTACATCACGGCATTTTTCGTGGGTATTTTCTCACATTTACATTCAATACATTCTCCATCAGTATTTCATTTAATATTTGGTATTTTCTCGTCCTAATCTTAAGATGAGAGTATTAAACATAGTCATTGGGGCTTCAAAACTTCCCAAATATGTTTAGAATAATAAAGAAGAGGTTTTGCAAAATATAACGCGAGGACAGAACCTTAAAAACTATAAAAACCAAAATCCGACAAACAAATTATTTAAAAAAAATTCGCGAAACTCAAATTTTTTGACTTCGAAATTTGTATGGTCCAGTAATATTGATCTAGGAACCAATATATGCAATGTAAATACCAATAAGTGGGTCAGATTCAAAGATATGAACAGTTCTAAAGCAATAGTAATAAAAACCAATACATGAAGTTGGGATAAAACATCATTATTCGTCAAATCCTATTGTCTTTTGAAAAACTCTGGTTGCTGGTAGCGAATACGCATTCTATATTTTATCTCCGATTAACACCATCAGTTGCGAATAAAATGCAGTAGGGAATAAACGGGTCGATGTATTTTTTTTTTTCGAAATAAGATGTATTTATATTGCCAGAAAACCGTCCATATATTTGAATCTGACCTCCTTATCGCTATTTTCATCGTATATTTTGGTTCCTAGATCAATAAAAATGAACCATAAAGTTTTCGAAGTTAGAAAAATGGGGTTTCGCGATATTTTTTTAAATAATTTGTTTGTCGGATTTTGGTTTTAATAGTTTTTAAGGTCCTGTCCTCGCGATATATTTTGTAAAACCTCCTTTTTATTATTCTTAACATATTTGGGGTGTTTTGAAGCCCCGACGACTATATTTAATGCTCTGATTTTGAGATTAGGACGAGAAATTACCAAATATTGAATGAAATGTTGCTGCAGAATGTATTGAACGTAAATGTGAGAAAATACTCGGGAAAAATGACGTCGTTTATTGGAATCGTTGCCAAATCGCTTATAGTATGTCGTTACCCGCAATGGTAACCACAAAAAGACCAAACGTGTTCTATGTAACAATTTTTTCTAAAATAATAATAAAAAGCAAAATACTTTTTTGTGATAAACATTTTTGGATTGTTATATATTTCGGCCGATATCTTCGAGACCAATAGGTCTTTCGCAGTGATTCTTGCAGAAATACGATCTAAATATGTCCACAAACATACTCCATTATACATAATTCATTTTACATCTTTAGTTTGCTGGCTTTAGGCGTATATATTGGATTTTTTCAAATTTTTATTGAGGCAAAATACTTATTACACTCACTGTATATACAAAAAATGTCTACAAAAATAGTTTTCAAAATTTATTTACAGCCAAAATTTTAAGCATTTCAAACATAAGAAATGCATTAAAGCATTAAATGATTTGCAAAAAAAAAAAAAAGAAATACGACTTTCCTTAACAAAGCACATAGATTTATTACAATGATTGATTGTTCGCGTATGGTGGGATCAACGACATTAAATTAATAAACAGTCTTATCAGATAATTTATATTTGGTAGTTAAATATGGTACACCATATTGGGAATTCGGTGAATCAATCCGCCAGAGAATACATTTGAAAGGGGTTGGATTATTAAAGTTGTTGGCCCAGGCCGACATTGTCCCCTTCTCTAGTGGCTTTCCTTCATGCCTTCTTGCCCCAATATTTTAAAATTCCGGTATAGTTTGCATAGTAACACATAGTCGTTAAATCCTAATTTCAACCACTGTTTACGGTTTTTTTTTTAATATATTACGTGTTTCTCTATAAATGAGTAAATTTAATGAGGTATCCTAATTAAGAAAGTGATGACTAAAAAATAAATCAAAACAATGAAAACAACGTTTTGAATTGAAACATAACTTTTTAATTTATTGCATTCAAAGATCGTTTGGAAAATTTATCCCAATATTTCTAAATTAAAAATGTTTTCAAAATGTGCTTATCTGTTCATTTGAGATCCAAATTAAATGAAATTTCAAAATTTCTAAAATTTGATAGCAATAATTATGGAATTTTATTGTCTTGCAACATTGCATGAACTCCTGATCGAATAATGCTTCTTCTGTAAGATCGTCACAAGTGACGAATCATTTATCTATGCCCATCAACCCGAATCATGGATCTATGTCTATGAGTCACCTGTCTATTCCGGTAAACCGCTCATATAGCAGCTGTTCCGCTTGAACAACAAAATTTGCTTCGACATTTGGTTCGAGAGCATGAAAAAATGTATAAAAGTTTTGTGCAGACCCAAGATTTTGTAACGTCACGAAATATTAGTCCTAAATCCAACCTTATGTATACCGACCGTCCATCTTGAACAGCTGAGCCGATCTCGACATGTGTGTCCGTCCGTCTGTCCATTATAATTTGTAAACACAGCAGTTATGGTCCAATCGTTACCGAATTTTGCATGTAGGACGGAGGATGTTGGGATGTATCGGTCCATTTTCAATATTTTGGAGTGTGAAGTACATATTTAGATATAGAAAATATTCAATAGACCCATGTTTGACTAACCCTCATATATAAATTTCCGCTCATGTTTAGCATTTTTCATTCTCCTAGGCGCCTATTATTTGACATTTATGGGTCTTGGCTAACCGATTTAAGGGCTAAGCAGAATGCTCGCGTTGAGCCATCCGTCGCTTTGTATGTTATCGAAAATACAACAACCACAAGGAAACGATAACACAAACGCATATCGGTTCCTTGTGGTTGTTGTATTTTCGATAACATACAACGCGACGGATGGCTCAACGCGAGCATTCTGCTTAGCCCTTTAATGGTTCTGACCAACATTAGTTATGTTTAAGGTTATAATTTTTGACTTACTATATGCAAGTTGGAGGAAAATGTTACTGTCAGAAAATTTACAATAAGGACTCTGAATGCGGACGGTTTTAAAAATTCGACTCGGTCAAACTTAACTCCCATTGGAACAAATCGTTTACGCCTCAATCAGCTAATTAGACTTCATGCGTCCTGAAACGTTTTTTTAAATGTTGCACTATGTTGTCAATATCAAATATTTTTATTCACTTAACCATTGAGCTGAGTTTAAAAAATCTCTTATTGATTACCTTCATTGTTCTTGCTGCATCTTGCAACAGCTCATGTGTGTGCATGAATGCAAAATGATATCGTCAAAATTTCTTTATAATTACAATTCTCCATATTCATGTGTCCCCCTCTTACATCTATTTACAGATTCATAACTCGTTCACAACGTGCCGCCTCGGCTGGTATCATCAATGGTGGTAGTGGTGGTGCACCACAGCAGCCCTGTGATTCATCAACGTCTGCCTGCAATTCGCCGATACCAACAAGCGGCGGCGGTCGTTTATCACCGACGGTGCCGTCGTTGTCGTCCATAGCGCCGACATCCAGAACATCTCCTTCATCATCTTTACAACAACAAACAGATATACCTCTGCATCTTTCACCAAAATCGCCAACTGCTGCTGCTGACCACAGTGGAAAAACTGAAAACGGTTTTGTTGCTGTCGTTGGTGTTAAAGACGACATGACCAATAATTCTGGCCGTGGCGTCAGTGTCAAACCACCTCCAGTAACAAAAACTCCTGGTGTAGCAGAGGATAACAACAGCATCGCAGCGAAAACAACAACAACCCCATCAGCCACAACAACAAAGATAAAGAAGAAGTCAAATGCTGCTGCATCGGATTTGAGGAACAACAGTCAACAAATTCCATTAAACGAAGGCGAGAGCAAAGCAAAGGCCACAACAACGGCATCCACGTCCATTATAGAGGAGGCCACAATTCCAGCCACCAGCAGTGGCAGCAATCCATCAAATAAGACTGGGTTAAATACTCCAGCGGTCATATCAGGTAATTTTTTTTCATGAAAATTTACTTTTCGCTCTTCTTTTTTTAAACAAACAGTAACATACGTATGGACATACTTTAGTTGTCTGTTATGTTTTTTTTTCTTTGTTATTGTTCTTGTTATTTGTATTGTTTTTTGTGTTTTCTTGGAAGAAAGCATGGATGGAAATCCATGTATTTTTCCATATGCATGTTAAGTTGTTTTTGTTGTCATATTTTTTCCAGTGTTTTTGTACCTTCTTGTGTACTGCATTTGCCACATGTTTTACTTCTGACATTCATCACTTACTTCATTTTTCTTGTTATGTGTAAATTTTTTCCAACAAAAAATGTTATTGTTGTTTTTCGTTTTGTTTTCCATATTTGCCTTTGTTGTTATAAACATCATTATTAATTATTGTGGCATGTTTGTTATCTTTGTTTCATATTTACCACAGGTTAAATGTTTGTTATTATTTGTTACTAAACAACATATGAAGCACCCTACATGCAGACACACTCATACATGTCATCCATCCATCATGATAAATTATAAAGTTTTTGTTTTTCTCTTTCATACAATATTTACAAATATTTTATAAAAAAATATGAAAAATGGAAATTATAATAGATAGATGACCTTTCATAGGTCTTCAACCAATAAAATACCCTGCTTAGATGTTCTAAAATTGAGAAATGTTTCAGAGATTCTGTGTACGTAAAACATTCAACAACTTCTGTCTTTCAAAAGTTTTCTATATCAGAATTCTTCAATAAAAATATCTGATATTCTCAAAATATCTATGATTTTTAACTGTAGTTGGAACTGAAGAAAAATATTCATAAAAAAATACGCTCTTAGTGTGAGTTTAGAAAATGATTTTAATAATCCACGCTTGAGAATAAAATATTCTTTAAAACTGTACCACATGTTGAACATTTTTAAAATATTCTTTAAAAACCATGTATTGTTGGACCTTATTAAAAATATCCTACTTTTTAAAATCCACACCTTTTTGGGCTTTATAAAAATATTCTGTAAAAATCCACGCCTCGTTCTCTAAAGCTCCCCACGCATTACTGGACCTGAGATAAAGTATTTTTTAAACTCCACGACTAAAATCTCTCTAAATATTCTTAAAAAATAATTCAAGTTCTGATTAAAACTATTATTTACAGAATACACGACCTGAAAACTCTTCAAAAAAAAAAAAATCTTTACAGAATACACGCTCTGAAAGCTTTAAAAAAATTCTTTACAGAATACACGCTCTAAAAGCTCTTCAAAAAATTTCTTTACAGAATGCACGCTCTGAAAGCTCTTCAAAAATTTTTCTTTACAAAATACACGCTCTGAAAGCTCTAAAAAATTTCATTAAAAAAACCACGCTCTGAAAGCTTCTAAAATTTTTCTTTAAAAAATCCACGCTCTGAAAGATTCTAAAAAATTTTCTTTAAAAAATTCGCGCTTGAAAGCTCATCAAAAATATTTTAGAAGTACAAGCTCTGAATACTCCACAAAAATATTCAAATTCACGGTCTCAAATGTCAAAAATATTCTTTAAAAGCTCCTCAAAAATATTCTTTAAAATTGTACACTTTAAAAGCTTCTCAAAAAATAGAATAGGCTTAAACATTTTTATTTAAAATATATTCTATATTCTTTAAAAAAATAATATTTTGTTATCATCTATAGAAAAGCCACGCCCTTAAAGCTCATCAAGCAATATTCTTTAAAAACTCCACGTTCTGAAAGCTCTTCAATTCTTGAAAATATACACTTTCTGAAAATCGCTGAAAGCTCCTCAAAAAATCTTTAAAAATTCTAAGATGTGAAAGCTCCCCAAATATATTCATCCACCCATTGAAAGGTTATATAAAAATATTCTTTAAAAATCCACGCCCTTAAAGCTCATCAAACAATATTCTTCACATTCTGAAAGTTCTTTAAACAATCCACACTTTGAAAAACTTTGATAGCTTCTGAAAAACGTTGAAAGCTCCTCAAAAATTATTCTTTAAAAAAATCCAATCAAAGACGCCAGTAATTTAAAAAATAATCAATAAAAAATATTCGGGGAAAATTCAGAACGCATTTCCTTCAAAAAATTCTATTTCACAATGACCTTCAAAACAATAAAATTATATTTAATAAGTCATGTTCAATAAATCTGAATGACCTTTACAAAAATTATATAACAAATTTTCTGAATATCCTTTAACAATGTTACATACTAAGTTTAAGCTCTGAATGGCATTGAAAGCCACTGAAAATTTTAATCTAAAATTCATCCTCCTCATGTCCTTCTAAAAACAAAGCGAATATATTTCTTATATGTCCTTAAAAAATTCTCCAACACTCTGATTTTTTTTAAAGGATAAACCTTTAAAAATTGATAAAAATATTCTTTGAAAAATGTAGATGGTATAAAGCTCATGTAGCCAACTTATATACAATCTGCTGTCATAATTTACTTTTCAGACAAGTTTCTTTCTGGGAAATGAGAGATCACATAACGGTCGTAGATTTTTCAAAGAATATGTTTTGAGGAGTTTTTCGAGCGTGGATATTTAAAAAAATTTCAGAAGTTTAATTTAAAATAAATATTTTTCGAGGAGCTTTCAGAGCGTGGATTTTTTTAAAGAATATTTTTTGAGGAGCCTCAAAACAAAAATATTCCTTAAAAATTCACTCCACGCTCTGAAAGCTCATTTTAAAATATTATTTAAAAAATCCAAACTCTGAAAGCTTCTCAAAAAATATTCTAAAATATTGTTTAAAAAATACAAATTTTTCTTCCGGGCATCTGTTGTATATATAAGACCTTTCAGAGCGTTTTTGCAATTAAAAGCATTAAATAAGCTTCTTCTGGTTTTTTCTACATATAAAAATAAAACGTTCCAGAGGCAATATACTTCTATATGTATATTGCCTCCCATCGGAGGACCTCTGTAGATAGAATATCCCTCAAGTTGAGAGATATTCTGCAGATGATTAAAACCCTTCAGAATATACTTATACTTTGATTGTTCTTCTATTTATTGAAGATATTTCAGAGATTTTTATAGTGTAGATAGAAGTTATCGACTTCTATCTCTCTCAGGAATGTACGAAATAGAATATGTTTAATAATTGAGACAACTTTCCAAAATTGATATTTTTTAAAGATCTTTTATATGTTGCAGTCTCTCCATATGACTATTTGAAGGTTTATATATAATACCGGTTCAGGATCTCTAATATCTTATGAAGAGGAAAATACCTTTCAAAAATCTCTTACAGAGATCATCTGTTCCAAATCGTTTCATAAGAATTGGATCGTTTCGTAGAATCGCTAACATTTCCCCCCGTAGATTCAGTTACCTTCGTGTTAGTCTCTATTTTCAATAATTCTGATTTATTTTGTATTCCGTTCCTTATCTCTGGAATTTTTATTACATTTTTTCTTATTTGTTTTTATAGTCATATTTCAATTTCAATTTTTATTTACCCATAATTTGTAAGGCATAATTTGAAAAGACATAGGAATAAATAAAAAAAAACAAGAAACCAAGTGCAGTATTTGTTTAACATCTAGGCGTAACTTTCAATTTAAATCTTACATATCCCCCAACCCGGCTGCGACCTTTCGTTCGTACCTGGCTTGCTGCTGCAGTATCATCACATTATCACAGTGTCAATATTGAAATGTCACAAATATTTACACACATTTAACGTTTATTACCGCCGTCTGGCCAATAACGACAGGGTGTGCAGTGTTTGTTTTTGTTTTTTTTTTCTAAAGTTTAAACAATGATTTTGAAATGATGGAATGCAACAAAGTCAGTCCTAAAGACAATTGTCATGTCATTGGTTTTATGCGTGGTTTTGATAGAATGCCCGACATGACTACAGGTTTATCGTGATGATGGACTTGGTTAGAAGATTCGTTTTTTTCTGGTAGACTTTTGTGATTAAAAAGTGAAGAGAGAGTATTGAACGATAAGTTTGAAGACCAAATGGGGTGTGTAAGACACCCAAAAAAGGCAGTTTGTAGATAGATAACCCCAACCATAGCAAGCTTTTAGATAAAGGACATCTAAGAGGTCTAATATAAAATTTACCTTCGATACTCCACTGGGATTTGTATACTCTTATAACCCATTTTTATACCCCCAACAATTTGTGAATCTCAATCCCAGTTGATCACAGCTATTAACTAGCTTTTTATGTTTCCTAATTTTTGTTTTCTTGATAAGTGGTATCGATGGCAATTTGTTCGCTTAATGACTAAAAAATCCTGTTATATAGCTTCCAAAAAATACGGAAATAAACCACCTGTAATTCCCATGGCTAGAGGAAATAATGATTTAGTTACCCTCTAGTGTTTTTTTTTTGGATTTTAATATTCATGTTATCAGTGAAAGACCAGTGATTATCTAGACATTTGTTACAAATCGAAAATTTATTAAATATTTTTATTGTTGTTGTGTCGAGTGGATTATTTTATCTTTGTTGGACGACTGGCGGCTTACACAACAAAACATGTGAATGTGTTATGTCAACCAAATCCATATAACCGGTGGCATTTTTTTCTTGTTCAACCAACCATCCATCCATCTATCCATTCAGCCACTCTGCAGTGAAATACAAAACCTAACAAATTGCCAAAGCTTTGAACCAGTTTAAAAATTCCCCATTTTGGGGGAGGGGAGGGAGGTAGTTTGTAGTATAAATTGTTTGATGTTTGAAAACCAAAACCAAAAAAAAAACTTCCATGAGCTTAGTTAGTGTTGAATAAAAAAACCTGTTGCATTGAACACAAAATAGAGGAATCTTCCAAATATCAATTTGGTTGTCGTCATCTGATGTTTAAATGGCATTTAAACACTACCAGAAATAAATTGCAAAAGTTGTCGTTTATGTTGGTGTTTTAAGTTTCGCTGATATTAATTACAACATCGGCGTAAAGAAATAAAATAATTGTATAAAAAAATGGGATTACGATGACCGTTATGTGATCTCTTACTTCCCAGAAAGAAATTTGTCTGAATAGTAACGGATTGTATATAGGTCCTATACACGCACTCCATATACCATATACAGATCTTTTAAAAACAAAGACCCATAGAAGGATATTTTTGAAGAGCATTCAAAGGATGGTCTTTATAATGATTATTTTTTAGAAAACTAATATATTTTTAATTTATGTCTTTGAAGGTCATTGAGAGAGCGGATAGATATATCTTTTGAAGGTCTTTCTACAGATGTTGTTATGCAGACAATATACCTATAGAAGGATGTTTAATTCAGAGTGGGACCTATGTTACGAATATTTATACCCTATACAAATATGTTGTCAGGGTATTATAGCTTTGTGCAGCCCCAAGAGTTTGTAACGCCGCGAAATATGTATATACCGATCGTCATATCTCGACTAGCTGAGTCGATCTAGTTACACTTAAATCGGTCGATCAGTAGTTACACTTAAATATTTACAGGTGCTTACGTATTCATATATTATTTAGTAACCTATTGCCACACTTTAGGGCGGATATATAGCCTGGTCGCTTTGCAATGTTCCATGAGGTTCCAGTTATGGTCAAGGATAACGCCTAAAATATTAGGTGATGATCAGATAATAATTTTTCGGATGAAGTGGACCGAAAACCTAATTATTTGTACTTTTCAAGTCGAAAGCCGGACATCACAACACAACCTACGGTGAAGGGAATCTGGACAAGTAATTAGAGGGGCTGTGCTGATTGTTAGTAACATTTTCTGACCTCTAGCCAGTCAAAAGTGTGCCTCCTTGAAATACTGATTTTAGATCCCGTGTTTCTTTGGACCAAATCCGTTTCAGACAATGTCCGCCCGTATGTCTGGCCGGCTGGTGCGCACGATTAACTCACATAGGGAATAACCGATTTCAACCAAACTTTGAACATCGTAATATTTCTTCCAAACTTAGTTCAAGTCCAAAGGTGGGACCCATTGGTCCACCCCCTCTGGTACCTCTCCCACAAAACGGTAAAAAAAATTGAAAAAAGTTATTTTATAATATACCGATTTGAACCAAACTTTGCAAGTAGTAATACTTTTTTTAAACCTAAATCTTGTTTGAAAATGAAACCCATCTCTCCACTCCTTCTGGTACCTCCCCCACAAAGCGTCAATAGTTTCAATATTTATAAATCCAATATTAGGCGAAAGGAATGTTCTATTTCTTTCACAGCTTATTATCATTACCAAGCTTATAGCAAGTCCGAATGTGGGACCCATTGGCCCACTCCTTTTGGTTAAAATTTTCAATATTTATAGATCCAATATCATGCAAATGGATTGTCCGCTTTGAATCAAACTTTGCACAACCTATTATTTTTACCAAACCTAAATCAAGGCAGAAGATGGGACCCATTGGCCTACCTCCTCCACAAATGGTAAAAATGTTCAATTTTTATAAATCCAATATCTGGCGAATGGAATGCCAGATTTGAACCAAACTTTGCACAACCTATGATCTTCATCAAGCCTAGATCTAGTCCGAAGGTGTAACCCGTCGGCCCTCTCCTTCTGGTATCTCCCCACATAGGGTCAATATTTCATAAACTTATACATTTTTTTTTATAATTTGCGAAAGGCGAATTAAATATTCGATTTGATGAACATTAAATCTGAAACCTCTTTGACAAAAACATATACCTTATATGAAGGGAAGCCTCTGCATAAAGCCTCAGAGTAGTACAAAATGAAGAAATTCGCTGTTGCAAACATAAATTTACTGTGAAAAAAATTCATTTTGGGGGGGGGGCCGGGCCCCCCCGGGCCGCTCCCCTGCGTACCTCCCTGCTTCCTGCTTCGGTCCCATACGTCTTCTATAGTTTGAAAATCTTTGTCCGTAGATAGATATTTTCTAGGACTTTCCAGAAAGCCTTGATTGCTTTTGAAACCAGTAGATGATATTTAACTCTCCCTCTCTTTCTCCCTTTGCCTTTTTTTTTTTAAAAAAAAAATTCATAGCTTTGATTATCTGAAATATGTTGATGAATTTTCTCACGTTACATTGGCCAATCGGTCCATCTGATCGCCAGCAAGCCTATCTGTCTATCTTCACATAATCACCCAAATATATTAGCATAAATGACAAATGGACAGTAATCATGTTAGACGCTTAAACCACCAGATATGAAATGAAATAACCATGTCTGATTAGCAATGTTAAAGGTTAGCATGAGCTAACAACACCCAAACCCATACATCTTAGCTATCAAGCGATGAAATGTTACAAACCAAATGCTAATTGATCCATCAATAAGTTAATAGTCTTCAGTATCGGTTCAAGAAAAAAGACAAACTACAAAACGGAGTCTAATCAAACATAAAAAAATATTCAATCTTTACTTTTGGGTGTTGTGTGGAATTTTCGATAGGAAAAAAAGTGGACTTACAACACACATTGCCTATGGTCTTATTTTATTTGGTGCCATTGGCGGTTTTGTAAGAGCATTTCCAATACATAAAGTTGTTTTTTTTTATTGTTGTTCGTCGTAGATTTTTATTATTTATTGAAAATCAAAGAAATCACACAAGAAGAGAAACACGTATATATATTTCTGTGTGTGGAATGATTGTACCCATAAACCACATCTTCCATCTCTCGGACTATTGTGATTATTTTAATGGTTTACACAAGTATTAGTAAATAATCTTTTCTTTTGTTAAAAAAAATAAACATAAAAATTAACGGTTTATTATAATTTGTTGTTTATTATTTTTTCTTTTTTTGTATTTTTATAATAAAACATTATTGCACATTTGTTATATCCATCGATTGGCATCGATCTAAAGTGAAAGGTAGTCATTAGTTTTTGTTTTCTATTTTAAAAATTTGACAAAAAAAATTAATAGTTTAGAAATACATACAGAGGTCTGATTTTTTTAATCCTTTGAACACTACTCGCTTTTCAATATAACAAACAGCTCCTGTTTCGATTTATCTCTTAAATCTTTAATTATAAGAAAACATTTTTTCTTGCATGGGTGTCTTCAGCTTTGGGAAGAAGAAAATATCAGCTGGGGCCAAGTCCGATAAATACAATAGTTAAAGTATGACAACGGAATTTTTTAACAAAAAAATTGCATTCGCATAAAATTCTATATATATGTACTTTTTTTAATTTTATGTTCACCGCCGAGTATACGGCGTGGACCCACCGCCTTCAAGCTTGATCTAAGTTCGAAAATAAGAATCGGTTACTCCATTCAACATTTCTACGGATTTGGTCAGTATATATATTCGAAACTTAAACCAATATTTCGATTGGGCATAATCGGATCAAAGCATTAAGCGTGATTATATAAATATTTGTCAATATATAAATCACTGGGTGAGGGCTTTATATGTATTTAAGGGCAAATAATCATTAACATTGGTTTGAGCCAATTTTTCATGCACTAACACCAATTGTGAAAACAATTTTTGCGTTCCGATTGGGACCTATGCAAATGTAGGCATTAATGTACGGGTACAAATAGATTCCATTGGGTTCTTAGTGAGAGTTGTACGATGAATGGCCAGTCTATTCGATGTTTTGACCGATCAATATCTATTCGAACCTCTCTATTCAATGCTTAAGTCGATTTGTGTCAGATCGTATTATTAGGGTGCGCAATGAGTCGTTTTCCCTTGCTCATCAGCACTCAGAAGTTGCCGCCCTGCATTGCCACATGACCTGACAACCATTTGCTTCGTGGTGTTCCCCCGAACAACTTTTGTCCTTTTATCAATGAAGACCTACGCCGTCGATTTTAGTTTTGTTCTGGGCTTATTGGCATAGATTAATGATTCGTCAACTGTGAGGATCTTATAATAATCTTCTAAAGAGTCGTGATCGTACTTTTTTATTTTTTTAATCAATCGATACGAGCCGTTTATTAAGCGAATGTTAAACTGGGTGGGATTCAGCTAACACAAACATTTGTACTGTTTGTTGTTCATTCTGTTGGAGAATGGTTCCAAGGATGACTTTGTCTCAAGGGCGAGTCGTGATCGTACTTTTTATTTTACGAGCCGTTTATTAAGCGAATGTAAAACTGGACGGGATGCTGTTGGAGAATGGTTCCAAGGATGACTTTGTCTCAAGGGCGATCCTGCATTGTCAGTCCCAGTCCCATGGCATCAATGTTCTATGGCACAACGACCGCGGTTACAAACTCCAACATAAGGTGACTCTATATTAAAATTGGCATTCCCCTCCTCCACAAAGTATTCACCGGAGACCCCATAATATATATAAAGGGTGGATTTTTAAGAGCTATAGAAAGTTCTTCAAAAAAACACATAAAATTATGAAAAATTGAATTACGAAGTATTTATTTGAATCGATATTACGGTCCATTTTATTTAATGTTTGTAGATTATTTCATGCAAATGTTGACCGCGACTGTGGCTCAATTAGTCCATCTGTTTAACCCCATTTTGGCATACTCTCATAATGTGGATGTTTGGCCAATTTTCCAAGAGCCCTTTCACCAAAAATTCTGCATTGTTATAGGTCGTTTTGGCTCCAATTACAGCCTCAGCTGTATTTTGAAACGCTTCACGCCTAAATCCTTCTGCTCAATAAATTTCTCAATAAATTTCAATAAATTTCTAAGATTTCAAGGATGTTTAGAAAGGACATGATAAATCGATCCACGTTTTAGTATAGCACCACATGACCGTAGTCCCTAATATTCGGTATTTTAGGCACATTTTGTACCGAATTTGTCGTAATTTCGTACATTCTTAGCAAAAATTATCAATATTGATCCATTTTAAGGTAGCTCCAATATAAGGTTACTTGCCAAATTTCGATAGATTATCTTCTGTATAAAAAAAAATTATCGAATCTTGTTCTTTAGAATGGTTTCCGGTGTCTTCTTTTATACAAAAAGAACCTATTATTCTTTTATAAAAGCATTTAAGAAGGCAGTCAAGTTTTCTATACCGAAATATCTATAGGTTTTCTTCAGAAGATGTAATTTTGATTTAAAAAAAAAAAACTCTTTTATTCTAGTATGGATGTCAAATTTCTAGCCTTCTACGAAATAATACTTTCTGATCTTCCAAAACAGGAAATGATGTTGACGAAACCCATCTAATATTTTATGAACATGAACCTTCTATAAAAGTAGACCACGTTTTAGAATAGCACTATATTACGGTGCACCTAATATTCGGTATTTTGGACACATTTTGTACCGAATTGGCTGTAATATCGTACATTGGGTAGTATATATTCTTAGCAAGAAATGTTAATATTGTTAGGATAGCTCCCATATAAGGTTACCTCCCAAAATTTTGCTAGTTTGAGCACGTCTTTTAGAAAATTACCTGTAATTCAACATTTTGGAATTTCAGTGGGTAGCAAAGCTCTCTACCAAAAATTTGCTATATTGGTCCAAGTTTCATTGTAGCTCCATTATTAGACATTTAAAGTTTTTAAGCCATTTTATCCAAATTGTAGGTTCTCTTTAGGGCACAAAAATTACAAACAAGTACCTAGCTCAGTATTCCAACTCACGTGTCTGAATTTTTATATTTTGTTTTCTCCAAAGTCCCGATTGATTTTAAATATTTTGAATGTATACCTCAAGTTCGACTCGGTCGACATTAACGACCTTTTTATTTGTTTTAATAATTTTTTAAGGCATAAAGAAAAATTATAGTAACGAATTTAAGAGATCATATTGATCAGATTCAATACCATATTAAAATTTAAAAAAAACCTTCCATTTTTTAGCTCCTCCCTAATTAATTATTATTTTGTTATGTTCCACAGTACCAGCAATTATCTTAAAAAAGAAAAAAAAAAACAATTATACTCCAAACTGTCACATCTTTTCCATAATATACCTTGTGGCTATGTATACGAGTATGTCTTCCACAGATCTCACATTATTTCCCATTGAAATAACGGAAATTACTTAACGATTTCTATTTCAAAAAAACACGTCTCAACAATAGATATGGAAAAAAGTGTGAAACCTTTTGATTTGAATGGCATTGTCAAAATGCAATAATCATGTCTAAACAAATCAATATTTTCACATCAATATTTCTGCTGTTACGGTTGATGTTGTTGTTTGTGTTGTGGTATTTCAAAAGCAGCCACTTAGCACACAGAGAGATACAAACCAAAAAAAAAAAATCAATAACAAAAAGACATGCAAAAAAGATGATTTGAAAATATCCAAGCCAAGAGTAAATGTGTTTCGTTGCCCTTATGTCAATCTTTTTTTGTTTTGACAGGGTAGAGAAGAGACGTAACATCTTGTTGAGTGTTACAGGAAATTGAATTTATATCAAGTGTAGAAGGTTTTGATTTCGATGCCAATCCATTCATTTGTTTATTCATCAGTAACAACAACAAAAACAATAACCCATATAACACCAGACATTCAAATATTGACAGAAGTTTCTATAATTTTTTTTCACATCTTCTTTTGTGGATTTTTTTCAAAAGTTTATTTTGTCTGGTCGCAAACGGCGGACTGATGGTAATAATGATGTGATCGTTGTTATCTTTAACCAATTTTGTTATTGTTGTTTTCTGAATTATTGAAAATGTAAGAAAACAAAAAGAAATATGAAAAGAATTCGCATCGACACCATTCAATATTTATCTATGGCATGCCACAAAAAAACAACCAAAAATCCCGTCATGTACTCAAAACCTGAAAAACACATTCATTTATCACAAAAAAAAAACATGGAATTGAATTGTTTCTGGTTTTCTATTTCTACAGTGATTTTGTGATGTTGTTCTTTTCTTCTTAGTTTGTTCAAGCCTGAAACAATATAACTGTTACTAGCACACGTTTTCAGATCATAATCATTATAATAATAGGTTTGTTTATGGGATGAGCTCAAACCTGAATATTTTATCTCTATATAGACAGATTAAAAAGTTTTTGTTAGGATGTATAAAAAATATATATTTTTATATATGTATGTATAAATATGTATATATGAGTACATAGGCAAGAAAAAACGTAGTTATTATAGGTCGGGTTGACATTTGTATACGAGGTATTAAGAAACCAATACCGATTTTATATTTAAAAGTCATAGCTTCATATATCCCTGAAAATGGGTCTTTTCAGGTGTAAATCTGTGATAAAATCTATATGATAAGAAGATCTCTGGAGAATGTATCTAAGGTCTTCGTGATATCTAAAATTGATCGGGCTGATATTTGGTATTATATCGAAACATTGATTGTGTGTTAGGAACTCGAGCTGCGAATAAATCAGCTGACAGTGAGCGATTTAAGTTGGCTAAGCTGAATGAGTTTTCAATTTCAAAATTGCATCGGCATGGAGTTTGGATAATTTTTATTTGTTTATTTAGTATCACCTTCCCATGCTACTTTATTAAGGCTTACTTAGGAACTCAGGACTAGTTCACATTGGTAACTTCGGTTGGAGCTCTAAAGTCTTGTACCTGAAATCGAAATACCATTATAAAACTGTGAGCCAGGAACTCTTGAATTCTGAATTAAATAAATAAAAACAAAGCATGACCTCTCCTAGGGATAAGTAAATCTACTTTCGACCAATCGACTTTTTGTATTAAAAAGTCTAAAAGTCGAAGTCGACTTTAGACCTTTGAGAAAATCGCAAAGTCGACTTTTCAAGATCGATTTTTTTGTACAAAAATTATTGTACACGTTCCAGAATTTTATTTTCTCTGTTGACAACAATTCCTGTAGATAATTGAATTTTTAGGCGATTTTTCATTAGTTGTTAAAAGACGAAAATCGATCCTGAAAAAGTTTGACAAAATCGACAGATCGAAAAGACGACTTTTTAGTCAAAGGCAAAAGTCGAAAAGTCTAAAAATCGACTTTTTGGTCAGTGGCAAAAATCGAAAAGTCTAAAAGTCGATTTTAACGCTCAACTACGTATCCCTAACTTCTCCGGCCAAGCTCTTTTTTGCTCTAGCAAAAAACTCGGCCAAGCTCTTTCCGGCGAGATACCAAATTAAACACACGTATGTTGATCGGAAACCTTCATTTTCCATTCAGTCTAATTGGATGTAATAAAAACTTCATATCGTAGGTCGAAATCAACTTTTATCGGTACGACATCACAAAGTGAATGAGAATTATTTTCCCATGTCTCAACAATAGCTTCATGACGGTTCATTGAAGTCTATTATCTAGTTATTATGGTTGCAAAGTGAGTTGCTTAAATGTAGGTATCCTAGTATTATATTAACCAGAGGTATATAATAAAATGGTGTAAAATATAGCAGTCACGTTACAACATCTGGTAGTGGATGATAACTTTCCATACAAAAATAGTTGTTGCTCTTCTCTGAGAGAAAATCTGCTAGTCTTCTAAGGAAAAAGGTTTTCTGGTCTTCTCTACAAGAAAACCTTCTGGTCTTCTACATTAGAAGTCTGATACTTAGGATCGTCTTCTGTAAAAAAAAATCGATATTGTTCTTTACAATAGTTTCCGGTGTCTTCTTCTACACAAAAATAACCTATTATTCTTCTACCGACTGGTTTTTCTATATGGAAATATCAGGAGGTTTCATTCAGAAGATTGGCTATTGATTTTCTACAAAAAATCCTGTATGAATGACAAATGTATATAACAATACTTTCTCATCATCCGAAAGAGGAAATGCTGTTGATGTTGTATAGAAGAGACCCATCTAATTTTTTATGAATATGAACCTTTTGACCTTCTTTAAAAGAAGACCTTCGGATCTTCAACAAAAGTAGACGGTCTGGTATTCCATAGAAGCAAAATTGTCTACTTCTTCCATAAAAGAATACCTTCTGATATGATCTAAAGATTAACATCTGATCCTCTGAGGGGACTTGCGATTCTTCTTGAAAAAGGCCTTCAAGGCAAGTCTAGAGATGAAACTTCTGGTGTGCTATAGAAAAAATATTTCTGGTATCTAAAAACTGGACCTTTTGTTATCTTATACTAGGTCACATTTTTATAATTCTTAAGAAGAAGATCTAGCTTTCTTCCGTTGAAGAAAAACATCTGCTTTTATATTGAAAGATACCTCCTGGTATCATATTAACGAAGATCTGGCATGGTCTTTTCAAATCAAATACCTCTAGGTCTTCTTCAACGAATGACCTTTTGGTTTTCTTGACCTTCTAGTCTTCTGTAGAGAAAGGCCTTTCGGTATTGTAGAAAATGAAACTGAACTTCTATTGCAGAAAATCCTTCTGGTACTTAAGAATGAAAGCGCCCACTGGTGTTCTATAAAAGAGCCCTTAATGAATTTCTATAGAAGAAAACTTCTGGTCTTGCACTGTCGTTTGCTATTCTATAGAATAAGGAATTGTGTTTTATTAAAGAAAACGACACTCTATTTTATAAAAGAAGACCTTCTGAGTTTCTTCTCATATACTAATAATACATTCTAGGCTTCTAAACCTTTTAATCCCTTTCACAAAAATCCCTTTCGAGAGATATAAACTCCATTGATACTTTTCGTATATCTCGTGAACAAAGTCGTCACATATAATAAATTTAATTTTATCTCTTTCTGGTCGGTGTTGCGGATTGGAGCACGTTCGTACTTTATTTGAAAGACTTTCCATAAACAAACTTATTTTAACTCACAACTTTGCATTTACGATCAAAAGTACTTTTTTTAATTTCTGGGCATATTAGTATTTTATATTCTTGTCATAGCTTTTGACACCAACATTGATCATCCTGCAAATATACGAAATTGAGAAAATACACATCTCATAGTTGCCTAAAAGTATGCAAGACACATTCAATTCATATTTTCAAAACAGCTGATCTTATTGGAAACTTGAAGTCTAAAATAATTGTTAGATTTTTTATATTTATCACATAAAGAGTATAGAATAAAAAGAGATGCTTTTATTTCATAATATATCTGATTTTCATAAAAAATTGCATTTTTAATTATATTATGAGAATTCCCAAAAAATATTGTTAAATTTCCGATTTATATATTTCTTCTTCGTGTAGATAATCAGCAATTTCGTTACATACCTTTCAATCATTATTGTGATCTTTGCAAATCATTTTCAAAGTGAATGATATATTTTTTAATTAATTAAATTTATTTTATTATTTATTGAAATTAAATTATAAATTACCCAACTTCTTTAGTAGCTACCGGCTGTTCCCCTACCAATAGCATTGCTAGTTTAAATCCTTTTGACAATACTGCCTACCCCGTTTTGTCATCATCGCCATCATCATCAAAAGTTGCCATGGAAATTCAATATCATCGGCAAGAACATCAGCAGCCATTATTGGATTTTAGTAATGCTGCTGGTGCTGCTGTTGGCCAAAAATCATCAACAAAAATAGGTCATAGTTCTCAGCATCACAACAACAGCAACAATTGTTACCATAGCAATTGTCTAATTGGCAACAATAGTTATGCCATGCCCACAAGTTCATCGGTTTTAAAGCAGCGTAAATATCCTGCAAACTGTAGTAGTTCATCGCCAAAATTACGCAAATGTCCTTTGTCGCCGCTTTTAATTAATACCGCAAATAAAATGCCATTACCGGCTGGTACTAACACTATCAAAACACCATCGACAACAACACCATCACCACCCATCACAACACCATCAACGACTCAATGTTCAACAGTAACGACAACACCAACAAAAACAACGACAACGGCAACGATTCTAGCTGAATTACAGTATTCAAATGAGGGAAAACAACAATTTCCACTTAACACTGCTGCTGCCCCCACCATTGTGGGTGGTAATAGTAATTCATCTTCTGTATGCTCCTCTGTGACTACGCCACTGTCACCCAATAATAATAATAACAATAATTGTTCTTTGTCAGTGCGTACAACAAAAACTACACGTTTACGTGCCGCCGCACTGGGTGAGTTTATGTTTTGTTCTGTTTTTCGAATTTTTCTCCCCTTCAGAGATTTATTTGAAACTAACAATTAATCAAATAAAAATATTTCCTAATTGTTGGCATTAATTGCAATGTGTATTTTGGGAAAATTCCAAAATATTATTATTTTTTATTATTTTAAAATTAGTTTTTCCCATTAATAAGTTCTAACAGTTTTGAAACCAGTAATACAATTTGTTTTTAATCTTTTTTTAACAGTGTATATAAATTTCTAATTTTTTGGAGAGGGGAGTAGTTTGTTAATACGGTTTCCAAGGGGGCTAAGCATTTTTAACAGTCTAGAAAATTATTAACAATTTCCTAAATAATTAATCAATAATTTATTTATAAAACTTGCAGACAACGTATACATATATCCCCAACGCCAGCCAGTAGGCCGGGATTTCTTTTATAACCACGTCTAAGCGGACAAAATATTTGCAAATTGTTCATTCTGAGACCCAATAGAATTTGATACCAAATGGTGTTTCATAACCATACAAACATTCTAGTTAGTACATCGATGCGAAAGTTGAGAAAAATATCGTAATTCCAATTTCTATTTTTCTAAAGTCACTGTAAGCAACACAGCACATGTTCAAACGTTTATGCTGAGACAGGACCGCAATACCCCATTATATAAGTCGGATGGGGCGTTAAGTTTTAAGTCAATATTATTTATCGAGGCACTATACGAGGTGTTGTTTAACCTGTTATAGTGCCTCAAGAAATAATATTGACTTAAATCTTAAACCCTCTATTGACTCATTGAAAGGGGTCTTTTCGGCCATGTCTTAGCAAAATCGTGCCACCATGTGCTGTGCTGTGTACAGTGACATTGAAACCAAAATTGAGAAAAAAAGAAAAAAAATGAAATACGTACGATTTTTTTGTACAACTTTTGACGTGGATTATAGGGACAAGAGTGCATCGATGTATTAGCATCTTTGTTTAGTTTTAAAGCACCATGAAAATGTGCTTTGAATTCAATCGTGAACCTTTTTCGCAAAGGCCGTCGTGCCACAGAACATTGATGTCGTGAGCGAACATATATAAGATCTTCACATACATTGAGATAGAGACATCCTATGGGTATGGGCATCCTATAGAAGTTTTTTCCACCAGCATTGATTCCATCCTGCACAATTTGATAACGCTCAAGTGTGGATCATGTCGACTGGATAATATTGATAAATAATTGTTTAATGTGAGAATGGGGTTTCCACTTAGGTCTTCAGGGCATGCCGCAATCTAATTAGAAATCAATAAAAGTCATCAGGTCGCAGAACGGCAGCAACTGATAAAGAAATATTGCAGTGAAAGAAAATTGTCCATATAAGAATAGTTCATCTTCTCTATGAGAAAATCATATAATTTTCTACATAAAACGACCATACGATACCCTACACAAATACCACGGAACTCTTACATTCGTGATATTTTTCCGGATAAGAGGTCAACGGCCTCTCTTCCTTTTCCGAATCCTACTAATATTCAGTACAGCCCTTCTGTGATGTTCGGCTTATAATTGTGGCCTATAGATCGACTCGAAATAAACACAAAAAATTAAGTTTTCGGTCCACTTCATCCCAAAATAGTTATCTGATCATTACCGAAAATTATGGGCGTACTAAATAATATCTGAATACGTAACTACCTGTAAATATCCAAGTGTAACTCCCATAAGTCCAAAAAAAATTGTACCAATTTAAAGGCCAGCCACTCCTCTTGGATATAATATCAACTTCTTGAATCTATGTCCTTCAGGATCAAGTATATACGCCCCAGAATAAAAATTTTGTAATTTTTCACACAAAAGTCAGGGTCCATTAATATTGACCGATCTTTATCAAAACAGGCATGCTTATTCTTTGGCACGATCCTCTTCTCCATGTAAAATTTCACGATGTTCGGACCATAACTGCGGCCTCTGGAGCGACCAGAAAAACCGACAAAAAAATAAGTATTTGGTCCATTTCATCCCTTAAATATTAACTGATGTTTACCAAAAATAATATGGGTCTTCATTGGGACGAACCTTTCCTCCATGCAAAATTTGGTGAAGATTGGTCCATAACTCAAACCAGAGCCTTTTTGGGCGGCCAAAACGTAAAACGTAAATTTAAAAAATGCAAGGTCAACGATTTTTTTTTTAACCCACTTTTTGAAGGTGTCTCAATCCAAGTGAAACCAGTAAGGAAAGTAAAAAAGTTATACAGTCGCAAGAGATGCTATTAAGATTATTATTGTAAAAGACGTAGTATTTTTGAAGCATCATGACATCGGACGGAATGAAATATGTGATTTGTTTCGGGCAAACTTTGAAAGTTCGGTGCGCCTTTTACATAAAATCGGAGGAAAATATATATGGGGCAGATATTTCTAAATCCTAACCGATTTCAACAAAATTTTGTCTCATTCGGAAAATTGGTGCACCATTTACATATAATCGGAGGAAAATATATATGGGCGATACATCTAAATATTAACCAATTTCTTTAAAACTTAATATACGTCAATATTTACTTAATTAAGTACGATGTGCAAAATTTTGTCTTAATCGATCTGATATTGTGACTTGGGTGAACTATTGTGGAATCAGACAAAACTATGTATCGGAACTATATCTAAATCTAACCGATTTTTTCAAATTCAATAGAATTCGTCCTAGGGCCAAATATTCTCAAAAAGAACTATCGGCATATCTTGTTTCCTTTTGCCTGTTACAAACATATGCACAAAGACAAAATACCCTGTACCACAGTGCGGTAAAAAGTGTTTCCACAATTATTTCCTACAAAATCAATTATTTGACAGGATGTGCAACCATAATCGGACTCATCGATATTTCCCAAATGAAAACAAATTATATTTTATAAACTAAAATTCTATCACCTGACAAATAACAGCCTTTATTTGAAAACTTCTATTAACCATTAGTTTGGAACTTGTTTCAACATATTTGTTTATTGATTATCTCAGCAATTAGAACATGAACTTGTTTGGTGTGCCTCGTATGAGAAATACTCCATTAAAACTAAATTAGCTTATTGACCAGCTAAAAACTATAAGCCATAACTTAATTAAGTTAACCTATTACCCTAAATAGCAAACAATTATTATTTCAGAAAAAAAAAACAAATAAATAATTATGACAAATGTCTTTGGTTTGGGATATAGATTTTATGTTCGTCATTTTATGTATGGTGGATTTTTAACTCCTCGAAATATTCATCTCAGATCATATTTAGTGGAATTACCATTTTCTTTTATCAATAAATAGGGGTCTATTTAATTTTTACAAATTATTGAAATAAATTTAAAATGTTTTATTTAATAGTATCTTTAATTTAAAAAAATGTTATGATTTGAAAATTCTCAAAATTCTATAGGTGCCTTTTCACTTTTACAGTACGAATTATTGTATAAAGTGGTTTATATAATATCAACGTATCAACAAAAACCCTGTGTAAAATTGCATTATAAAAAGTTCATATTTCTTAAAAAAAGCTAAAAATTCCCTATAAAATAACAAAGCCTTTTAACAGTCAAATCACAATTAAAATGTGGATCCAATTTCCACATTTTAGGTTAAAATAAAAAATAATAAAAAAACATCAAGGAAGATTTAAGTGTATTCCGGTCTTAAAGGGTTGAATAAAATGTGTGTCCATATAATTCCCATCACTAATTTGTAATACCAAACCTCTAATATATGTTTTCGTATGTTTGTTTATTTGTTTCTTCTTAATATGTCTTAACAAAAATATATGCTTATGCATGAAACTGATATATTTTAAAAACACTTGTTTTATTTTTTTACTTGCTAACACTCTCAGTAACTAACACTAACCGCATATTTCCCTTTTCCTATTTTTATCTTCTTCTTCCCCCCACCGAAAAACCAAAATCAAATCATCTTTAGATAAGAAAAAGGGCGAATTAACTCAACAAAACCAGCATCAACCTCAATCACAATATTTTACCTCTCCAACATCACCGAATAAACAACGTTCGGCGGCAATATCCTCCGATAAACCGACACCCAGTGGATCTGAGGGCGAACATAATAATCGGCAAATGCCTAATAGTTGTTCGCCAACAAATCGCACCAAAAAATTGGTACCATCGATGTCGGTGTCAGCGGTAAAGCAAAATTTAAATGAATTGCACTGTACCGCTGCAACGAAATCGACTAGCCCACGTTCGAATGTCAATTCACCGAAATCACCTAAAAATAAATCGACCACCACCAACTCTGTTGAATGTACAGTAAAGGTACCCACATCACCGAAATCACCACAAAAACAAATAACAACTATGAATAAGTCAAGTGGTGCGGCGGCTATGCCAACCTCACCCAATCCTTTGGCTCACGATGATATTGATGTGGATTTTATGGAAATTCATGATTTACCCATAGAGGATGATGACGATGATAATGGTCCCATGATACGTCCACGTTGTTCAACCATGCAAAATGATGCCAAGGAAAAGAGAAGATCATCCTCGTCAAGTCTATTGACAGCTAATGAACCACCACCAGAACTAAGTCCGGTACATAGGAGTAGAAATGTAAGTAACTCGAATATTTGATGGTATTTATTTTATTAACATGTTCTTACCAAAATTTCTTCACAGTATGATCGTTCACCCCGCCGACCAGAGGAACGTGATAAATCATCGAAACGTAAATCAAATTTGAATCGTTCACAAACTGATGAACCGATTCAAGATAGTGGTAAGTCTGAAGGGGGATTGTAATGAATGCAGATTCTAAGCACCGACTACTTATTTACGAATAGATCAAATAAACATTTGAGTTTTTCCCAAAATAGTTTCTAAAAAAATTAAGGCCTTTATACGAACTTATTTTCTTTTAAGAAATAATATATACTTCCATATATATATATATATAGAAAAATCTCGTTAAGATTACAAAGTTCTTATTTTTAAGAAGTACATCTAAAATCAAAAACATTTTCACATCTAAAATCTTTACACATTGTACACCTTTGAAGACTTCCTTCAATAGAACGTTAACGGAAATATTTAGAAATAGATATTTTATATAAAAATTATATAGAATCCTACAGAATTTGAAAGGAACTCTATTTGGTACATACCTTAAACGGTAGAAGGTAATCACAACAAGGACTAATACAACCTAGTTGTGATTCTAAAGGTGTCATGAAGGTTTTTATAGAATCGACGAAATGATAAAGTCTACAATAGAAAGTATGTCTACTATATGTCTTTACATTTCAACAAACCTCTAAAACAATAGATTCTATATATTGTTAACCTTCTTCAGAGATTTTACAAAAACCCAAAATTTGGTAGAAAACTCTAATATTGTGTAAAATATTATATATTCCGAAAACATCTTTATAAGGTAGAGTGCCTCCGTAGATGTGAATTTTTACATTAATTTCTGAGAATATTATTAATATTCTATCAAAAATCAACTGTAAATATTAGCAATCCTAAAAAGACGATAAACATAAAATAAAAAGTATCTCCTAAAATAAAGGTCCTTTGAATGACTTTTTAAAATACAGATAATCCATGATATGAATTAAAAAGTCCACGCTGATAACTTCAGTAAAAATTATGTTTATGAATATCATATATAACTCTGGACGTATAGGAAAATACACCCTAGAAACAGACACTGATTAAATACAATTCCTCCCAAAAGCATTCTATAGATTACATATATTATTCTGGTATGCTTCAGAACTCTACTGATCTTTAAGGGACACATCCAATATGCTGCATAAAAATCTTCATTTAATTTATGTATAAATTCAGATACTATTCAGATATTCATATAGGACTTTACAACCGTCATTTATGTATATGTATCTGAATGTAAAAGAAAAAGTATTTTGAAGAAAAACGTTTCAAACACTGATAAAACACAATTCCTCCTAAAAGTATACTATAAATTATAGACATTATTGTGGTATGCTTTAGAAAGCATTTAATGTTCTAGAGCAGCAATACCTCCACCAGTTTTAATAGAAATCTTCTAAAGATTAATAAATCATAAACGTATTCCAATAATAGAAAGCCTCATAAACGTTATAATAAATCTATTCTGTAAAGAGATAAGTTTAAAAGTTGACATTTTTTTTGAAACATTCATTGATTCTTTTGAGGTAATTTCAGACTACTTTTTGTTGCGTATTGTGCGGTATCTTAGTCGTAACTTGACGAATGTTGGGTTTTAAGTGCTCAAGAGTTGAAGGTTTAATTGCATCGCATGATCTTGACCAGATGATATCGCCAATACGAGAAATTACGTGACCAGGGAATGTCTGTTGCAATGAAAACATAATCGCTTGTGTTGTGTGGCATGCAAGAACGTCTTGTTGAAACCACATATGTCCATAATGTTCCGAATTGACGATGACAGCCGTTCCATCGTCATTTTCGAAGAATTAAGGCCCAATCACACCAACGAACCAAAGATGGCACAAACATCGATTTTTTGCTGTAATGACATTTCTTCAATTATTTGAGGTTTCTCAGACCTACAAATACAACAATTTTATTTATTAACATACCGACCGAGTGAGAAATGTACTTCATCGCACAAGAAAATTTAGTTTAAACATTTTCCGTCCACCGACTGTTTTTCAAGCACACATTCCACGTATCTGGACTTTATATGAATGTGGATGTAGATCTAAATGCAAATTGTGCCTTGATATGCCGTAAGACAGTCCCAATTCCTGAGAACGACGAGGAATCGACACATGCGGGTCGCTCACTTACATCAGCGATATTTTTACAATATACACTATTTTTAACCGCTCCAGTCTCTTCAAATTTCATCACAATTTTGTCAATTGCTTGCGTTTCTGGACGATTGTGTAAACCATAATCTCATCCTAAAGCAAGATATGTGGCTGTGGTAGATTTTTTTTAAAGGTTTTGGGATAGTTAAGCGATACATTTTCGTCAATGTTTGACTTTTGAAACTATGAAATGTATAGTTCTGTACATATAAGACCAAGACCTTCAAAATGTATTCACATCTGTTATTAGATGGTATTTTTTATGCATAATGTTTTTTTAATGTAGGTAATAGTCTCCAAAAATTGTAATTTTTTTCTCAAAATTATTTGTAAATTTTTTTATGGATATCCCTCATAAATATTAGCTTTGAGAAAAGAAATCCATTATTTGTATATGAACTATAGCACTTTATTAACATGCTTCGGAATGTCCGATTTGGACCACATATGCACTGTTTTGTTTTATGATTTGTTGTCATTTTAATAGTAACTTCATAATGTCTTTCTCATAAAAATCCTGCTCTATATTTGAAAAAAAAAACTCTAGTAGTCGATTTTCACAATCCTCCCTAGAAACCAATGTTTTATTATTAAAGAAATTTTTTAAATTTTTTTAAAAAGATGCAATGGCGGATGCTTGGAGCCAACCAAGCTCCCGAACTTTCTGGCAAGTCATTGTAGATGTGTGGCATAGCGTTGTCCCGGTGTTGGCCAATTCTGGCCGTTTCTGGTCAATTGGTGTTTTCAAACGGTCCAGTTGTTGACAGTAGAGATCAGAATTTAGCGTTTGGACATATGGAAGCAAATCATAATAATTAACCACCTTCCGGTCCCACCAAATGCATAGCTGAACTGGGTTGGAAGGTGATTATTTATTATCAGTCATCTCCAATCACCATCCGTTTAAGTAATGGGTCTATCTCATTCCGTTTGGCCAAGGCTTCGCAGATGGAAATTCGATCCATTCTATTTTCTTTCTGTTAATTGGTGTTCACGATCACGATTGTTTTCGCACAGGGTTATCGTATGTGATTATTCATCTCGAGTCACCATCCGTTTAAGATATAGGTCTATCTCATTTCGTTGGCCAAGACTTCGCAGATGGAAATTCTATCCATCATATTTTTTTTCTGTTAATTGGTGAGGTACCCAAACATCGAGTTTCCAGCTATGGTTAATAGTTTAAAACAGTTTTATGGTCGATTTTTAGCTCCTGGGCGATGTTACGATTGCTAACATGCCGGTCAACTTCAATCATTTCTCCGATTTTATTGGCATATTCGACGACCGGTCATTCCATTGTCTAAGACAAAAATCATTAAATAAATTTGGAAATATTTTTATTAATCTGATAGACATGTAATGTAATTTTCAGACCATGTCAATAGTTCTTACCAAAAAAATGTTTGTTATTCTCTCATAAAATATCACTCTAAATTGAAACGAAAGTTATATAGATAGATAAAACATTTCCAACATGTATGTATTGATACCGATCTCAAAAATTATTTTATGCTTCTTATAAATAAAAATGAACTAAAGAAAAACTTTTCTAAGCTAAAACACTCCGTTCACCCCTCATTTATTACCTTCTATAACAAACTAAAAATTGTTACAAAATTTCAATTACATACACATTTTCTTTAAATATTTATATTTGGTTACCACAACTATACTACTAGTTAACTAAATAATATACCGAACCACTGCGATAACTTCTCAAACATTGTTTAAATTTGATTATTACAAATTGCATACTCAATGTCTTCAGTACATAAACTACTACCAATCGATTGAAAATGGGTGTAACTGAAGTGATTTCATAATTTCATTTTTTTATTTTACATATTCAACCACAAGCAAAGAAAAACTTACAATTTGTCTGTAATACGCTCCAATGATTTTGATTTCATTACTAAACCATAAAATTTAATTGAAGAACGCCCACTTCCCAAAAAAAAAACCGAACCCATAACCCAAGACAACTATGACGATGAAAAACCATGATGATGAACATGGTGATGTTGATGATGGCAAATATAAGTAAAATAGTGATAACTTTGTAAAGACAGTGTATTTAAGTAGGCTGCAATGCCATTAAAAATTGTGACGGTCAATTAAAATCATTAAAAAATTGGTCGGATTCTTGTTAGTTGGGGATTTTTTCCATTCATGAATTTAGGAGCATGGGCGCACTAATGATTGATGAATAACAAAAGAAAACCTACAACTACAGTTTGAATAAATTTTGAATCAATCTATAGTATAGATTGATTAGCCATTGAAAATAAAATAAATGTTGAACTATAGGCCTCCTTACTTTTCACAAATACGAGTACTGACTTTGGAAATTCTTGAATATTATGTTGGAAATCTTAAGGAATTTAGTTCAGTTTTTATAATCATTATCCGTTTATAATATACACACCACCATATGTGGAAGACATACCAATTCACACTTTGAAAGACTTGGATACACACAACTATAACATTTTTAATTTACACACCTATAACACAGTCCAGCAAAAATAGTCTTAAAATCCACGCCTATATCTCCATACTTCAAAAAATGTTTTTAAAAAAAATCACATAAAAATATCACATTTTTAATTGAAATTTTTATATATTTTAAATTTTTATCTTTTGGGAGAAAAAAACAAATTGGTAGATATAATTGTCACACAAGCATGGCAACACCTCTTAATCAAATTAAGATAAACATGCAAAAAATATTTTTGCAAATGAAACTATTTTGTTTTTTCTCAAATTATTATCTTCAATATTTACTTTTCATTATTAAGGTATAATAAAAGTTTACAATGCTAACCACATTTAGTCTGTGCGGGTAACTTGCAACGAACACAAAAGCGGTGTGTCCAACCAAACGCACGGAATCGTTCGTTATGCAATCGTTGAAATTACCACGAAATGATATAACATCATCGACAACAACAACTACAAATTCGATATTAAAACATTTACATTTGAAAACATTTACCCTTCATCAACATCACCATCGCCATCATCCACACAATCATTCTTCCAATGGCAAAAATAATCTATCCGAAAACACATGTCTTGTTCTAACCCAGGATGTGGTTTGTGTAAAATATGTTTGTTTTCAATGTCAATTCTATGGAATTTCTAATGTTGCATGTATGTGAATATGTTCTTAAGTGTGTTATATACATATAAAATCTATACAATAGCAATTTATATAAAAATATTTTAATAAATAATTAATAAAGAATGTTTTCCACTTCTCAGATGAAACAGCTGCCCGACGACGCAAACGTCGTGAATTGGGAATGGCTCGAACTTTGGTGCCATCGGATGATGCCGGTGCCGCAGTTAAGGAATTGCTCACCTCTCCCTCTAAGACTCAGCCCAGCAACTCTCCTCCCAAACCCAGTTCGCGCAACGATTTGTCCTATCACATGGAATTGGCCCGAAGAGGCTTGGATCAGGCTTCCAACGCCAATGCCATGGCAAATCGACGTCGTGCTCAAACTGCAAGTCCCAAACAAGTTAAGGAATCATCATCGCCACCCAGTAGCAGTAACAACAGTAAAACGGCTGGTCCTGTGTTGCAAAAAGTTAGTCGTCGCTGTGATACAGTGGCCATTGGAGAACTCCGCAAACAACGTACCGATGAAGTCAATCGCAAATTGAACGAACGCACCCGCAGTGATTTAGCGGAAATTATCAAAATTGCTGAAATTGCCAATGATTGCTCGGAAAGCGCGGCCAGTGCAATCAGCGATTTAACCAGAACCATGAATCGTCTTCGCACCAGTCAGGAGCGAGAATCGACCGATGAAGCCAATCGTAGCTCACCTGGCAAACATGCAACTTTCCACCAAGAAGAACGTATTTACTATGAACCTGATCCCATGGAACATGTCGATCAAAATGGTTCTGATGTTCTAGAACGTTCTAAGTTAGGCGGTATTTTGCGTTCACAACGTATGCTTAAGGCTCGCAGTATAGAACGTGAATCCAGCTTTGAACCTCCAAAACTTTCACCCATACTAAGGCGTAAAAGTACCGATGATCCCCTCAACAATACCCCACAACAGTCGAATAATCAAATTGTCTCCATTCTCAAGAAGAAAGACCATCTATCGGCATGTGAATCCAGTTCAGCATCAAGTAATGCATCCCCAGTCACATTTTCGGCCACTGTCATGGATACTCCCTCAAAACAGAAACGGGCTGGAATTCTTAAGAAACGTTCTTCCCTTGATGAATCACGTTACTATTCACGTTCACATTCACCCGATGAGCGTAGCATCTTCATAAAGTCGGCTCGCCGTAATTCTCTAGAAGAAACTGCAGCCAATGGCAATTGTTCCTTAACTCAGGGTCCTCAGGGCATTCTAAAACAAAGCAGCTATGATAGCTTTAAAAGTGATGGCTGCCCATCGGCCAGTGGTGCCATGGGTGGAGGAAGTTCTGGTGAATCGCAACATCCACACAGCATACTCAAGAAGAAGGATTCAACTTCCACACCCTCCGATCTTGCTCAACATGCCACCAAACATGTGTCCATATCACAAGCTGTTATTTTAGCTGCAGCAGAGCTGTCGGCAAATGAACCGGGAGAAAATGTCTCCTTTGGCGAGGATGTCAGTTTTACACCCAGCAATGAGGAGTATGACATAAAACCCATACTCAAACTAGAAACCTCAACCAGTGACGATGCAGTCAAACCACCAAAACCAATACTAAAGAAAAAATCCTCTGGCGATTCGGATGAACATGAAATCAAACCTATACTCAAAACATCTCGTAAATCCAGCCGAGAGGAATTTGAATTTGATCCATTTTCGGAAAGTGATGGTGAGCCATTGGTTAAACCCATACTCAAAACAGATTCACCATCGAAACGACGCTCTTTGGGACCCACCGATGATCCGGACACGGAACGTGACTCGGCAACCTCACCATTTATGCTTAAAAGACGTACACGTTCGTTGGAACGTCAAGATCACACACCTGTGATAGATTTGGGCGCCGCGCTAAATGCTATTGCTACCTCACAAGAAAACACTGACGATTTGGTGGCCAGTCTAACCTCGACGCCGGGTGCCAATATATCGGTGGCCGATCGTATTAAATCGATGGAAAAGTTCCTTAACAATCAAAGTAATGCAACGCCAGCCAGTAGTAGTAATTCGGCCATAAATACATCATGGGAATCACCGTTACAAAATGATCCAAATAAGTCGATGGATGTTGGTGGTGCCGGTGCCGCTGGCGGTAATGTTACGGGTGCAGTGAAAATATTAAAGCCCAGTGTCATACGTCGTGATCTTCTTAAGGATAGATATAAAACACAACCGGTGACCAGTGATGAAAAGAATTTGTGAGTATATAAAATATATTGTTATATTACGTATATTTACAATTATGAATAGGGTTGGTTCATGAATTTTCTTTTTTTATTTTTTAAAGTTTACAAATTGTGTTCAATCGTTGACAAAATTAAAATGAGTTTTGGTTTGTTGTTAATGTGAAGTGATAAATAAGACAAGATTTTATTATTTCAGATACAAATTTATAATATTTGTGTGTACAATTTAATTGTAAACAGTATTGCGTATTTACATTTAGATAAGATTTTAATAGAACAGCGTAATTTTTATAATATTTTTGCACGAATAGTCAAATGCATTATTTTTTCACAAATTCAGTTCGGATAAATAATTTGTTTTTCCAAATTACAGTAACAAACCTTAAAGTTTGCTATATTGAGAAGAAAAACCCTAAATTTGAGGCCTGTACCATGTTTCTGTGAAATCCTACCAACCACAAAAAAACTTACTTTTTTTATTTTAATTTAATCTCCGTTTGGTCATGATCGGTTCTTTTTTATGGTTGCTTGTAAACATTTCTCTGTTGTTCTGATACTGAAGTACAAATTGAAATCTATACAGTGAAATATATTTTTTTAATTTACTGAGAATTAAAAATATATATATAGTTTTCATTTTTATCAGAATAACATTGTAATTTTTTTGATTATGGTTTTAATCTTACCGAATCGAATATCTTGCAAATAGTCTGCGTTTTCACTCTCTACCAGACTGCTTTTAATGTGACTATATTGATTTGTATATTTAAATTAAATACAATATTTTTTTAAATATGGCAGTGAATATATTCCTTTCAATCATAATAATGTGAAAATCTCCCCAAAGAGGTAAATTAAAACTTTGTAAACTTGATTCTATTTTTTCTACTTGCGCCTTAAAGTATGCTATGCCATTGTATCAGAATATAATGAGTCAAAAACCAGACGGTCGTGGAAACAAAATAAATGGCTGAATTATTTTTATTTATTTTTTATGAAAATAGGCATTTGGTATTCTGTATAATTTTTTATACCCTCTACCCTTAGATGAAATGCATATAAAATTTAAAAAATATAAAAAACAGTGTTTTGAGCCTTGGTTATTTTAAATGGGATATATCGGTCCAAGTTTTGATAAAGGCACCATTTTTGTGTAAGGTTTTAGCAGCATTTTCTAATGGAGGGTGCTGTAATTTGGCACTCCGGTTTCCTTGAAAATAATGAAGTGGTCCACGTTCTATTTTCGTTATTTTAATATACCCATTTCGGTTTTTTGGTGTATAAAAACTTCTTTTTATACACCTTTTGACATATCCTGATTTAAAGTGTTTCGAATGTCCTTGCGAATACTCCAGCCTAAATGAGTTTGCCCCCACATTAGGATCTGACCAATATTGCAGGACATGGGTATGGAAAGGAAAGATATCCGGATCGGAGCAGTCTAATGAAGATGTCAGCAAAGAGTTAGGTCTTTATACCTAGCTTTCATTTTGTGGTTAATAAAGATGCCGTGTGGCGAAAAATCCTATTTTTTTTTCGAATTATGGTTTATGGGTCCTTCTATAGACATTTGAAGTCGTTTTAAAAAATACTGTGTATTATTAGACATTTGTATATAGGAATAAACCATATTAAGGATACCAAGATTCATATAATGTATTTTTATACCCTACACAACTATGTTGTCAGGGTATTATAGCTTTGTGCAGGCCCAAGAGTTTGTAATGCCGCGAAATATGGGTCCTAGACCCACCTTTAAGTATAGCGATCGTCATATCTCGACTAGCTGAGTCGATCTAGACATGTGTGTCCGTCCGTCTGTCCATTATAATTTGTAAACACGATACAGGCCACAGATATGGACCAATCTTCATGAAATTTTGCATGTAGGATGGGTTCTACCCAATGAAGACCCCTATTGTTTTTCATAAAGATCGGTTAATATTTAGGGGATGAAATGGACCAAATACTTAATTTTTGTCGGTTTTTCTGGCCACTCCAGAGGCCGTAATTATGACCCGAACATCGCGAAAGGGGAGAAGGGGGTCGGGCCAAAGAATAATCATGGCTGTTTTGATAAAGATCGGCCAATATTTAGCGGGTCAAATGGACCCAGACTTTTGTGTGAAAAATTACAAAATTTGTATTCTATAGCGTATATATTTACTCCTGAAGGATATAGACGCGTTGATAGCATATCCGAGAGGAGTGGTTGGCCTTTAAATTGATACCAACTACAGTTATGTATCTACTTGGATCTGGGAGTTACACTCAAATATTTACAGGTGTTATTTACAGATATTATTTAGTATCCCATTACCACATTAGAGGGCGGAAATACCGCGCTGATCGCTTTGAAATTTTCCATGAAGTTCCAATTATGGTCAAGGACAACGCCTACAATTTTCGGTGATTATCACATAATAGTATTGGGATGAAATGGACCCAAAAACCTAATTTTTTGTGTGTTCCGAACATCACAACACAACCCACCATGAAGGGAATCTGGATAAGTAATTAGAAGGGCTGTACTGAGTATTCGAAAATGTAAGGAAAATGTGCTGTTGACCTCTAATCGGACAAATATCACGAAATATTACCCTGAATCGGAATAAACATTCGCAGAGAGTTAGAGTTCTGCGGTAGTTGTGTAGGGTATCGTATGGTCGGCCCCGTCCGACTATACTGCTCCGCTCACTGGTTTATATTATATTTATATTTTATATTTTTATATTAATAAATAATATATATATTAATATATGACATTTTTCTGATTCGAATGATCTTCTAGTCTTCTGTGAGAAAAACTTCTATAGAACACCTTCTTATGCTTTTCTATAGAAAAATGCAAATACAGAATATTTTGATATATTCTATACAATATGTTGGGCTTCTATTCATTGCAGTTATATGTGTAAGAGGATCTTCTCGATCTTCTAGTCTTCTATGGGAGAAAAGCTTCGGATTTTAATAGAACACCTTCTTCTGATTTTTTTATATATAAGGGCCTTCTGTAGCAAATACATCATAGTATCATATACAAGAATATTTTCTGATCTTCTGTATAATATTTTGGGGTTCTATTTATTCTAGTTATATATTAAGAGGGCCTTCTATTAGAAGAAACGTTCGGTTCCTATATGAAAACTTTTTTCTTCGGGCTTCTATGAAAAAAAAATACTTTCTGGTGTTTTATAGAAGAAAACCTCTTGGTCTATTATAAATAGTTTTTTGTTCATTATTGGAAGAAGTTCTTCAGGTTTGCTTTGTAACAAGACGATATTAATTTTACTTAGTTCCATATTAGGTATTGGAATTCATATTTAATTTTCATTCTTGGAAAATGCATTTTTTTTTGTTAAAATTATTTTCGGTTTTAAATACCAAAATCTTATTAGAATGACATTTCATTCAAATATAAAAAAAAACATTTCCCCTACATATCTTGAACAGATGTTCCATTTTAAATTCATCTAATTAATTGTGAACAAAAATCGAATGAAAAATCTATAGAATTGAAATAAATTGCCCAAAAAAAAAAACAATTCTAAATTTAGCAAAAAAAAAAATTCCTTTAAAAAGAAATACACAAAAATAAATAAAAAGACAAAAATCAAACGATGACAACACAATGCGACGTCTTATCCGCACATGAAGTGAAATTCGTGGGTTGGCGGCGACGGCGTAAAGCCTTCGAAATTCCCAAAAGTGAAAAGTTTTGTGCACACCATTCTGGCGTTTATCCAAAACGTTTTCTTTTTTCACTTCGTCTTGTTGTTGTTGTTGGCGCTTTTTTTTCATCAATTCGATGCCATTCCAAATAAAAATAACCTAAAATGCAGTTTATTTTTATTGGGGGTTTCAATTTGTAAAAGAAGACATTAGCTAGCATCATGGATAAGAATAAGGGGGGAGGAAAAATAGGAAACAGGAAAATTAATTTTGTTTTTCGTTTGAAATTCACCAAAAAACAACTGGAAATTGTTAATCAAAGCAATAGATGGAGATGATATTTCTCTAAGATTACATTAAGTAAAGAATTAGAGATAAATATTATTTTTGTAAATATTTCAAAATGATTTATTAAAGCATGTTGCTATTAAAGACAATAATTTGTGGTGTGACAGAACTTAGGTATAGAGTGTATGAGTTATTTACATGACAATGTGTATGTGTGTTTGAGTTTTGGGTCACTATTTTTAACTTCACATTTTTTCTCTATTGTAGTTCTATTTTTCATTGTACAATGATAAATTCCATCAGTTCAATTTAAAACACCCTGTATCGTTGTCTATAAATATACCTGCAAATAGGAAGTTGTGTCTGCTGTCTTCCAAAGGTTGTAAAAGTTTATTGCCTTCATTCGGACTAAATCCTCCTTTAGCGCGTGGATATTTAGTTTTAGTTCTAATTTTATAATTCCATGATCATTGGTGAGACAGACATGCGACATATTTAAACTTAGTGGAATGTCATGATCAATTTTGCTTGTCTATAAATAGTTTGTACATAAAATTCGGTATTGTAATATTTTTATGAGTTTATGGATGGTGGGACGGATACATAAAGAAGCATTAGGTGTGAAGAATATTTATAAATTTGAATTATTCCTGTACTCTAAAACAAAACTATTCCTGTCTTATTTTCAATACACTATTCAGAACGTTTTGTTATTCTTTTATGAAAGCTTTCTTCTAGAATGGACCCTTTTGGCTTTCCATGAAAAAAAATTTGGAAAAAAAATTCTTCGGTCTTCGGAATATTCGGATATTCAAAATGTATTAAAAATATGTTTTGTTCTTATATAGAAAAGCCTTTCGGGTCTTGTACCTTTCCCACATGGAAGTCCATCTGATCTTCTATAACAAAACTATTCCTGTCTTATTTTCAAGACACTATTCAGAACGTTTTGGTATTATTTTATGAAAGCTTACTTCTAGAATGGACCCTTTTGGCTTTCCACGAGAAAATACCTTCTGATCTTCTATTGAATAAGTTTTTTTAATTTGGAAAAAATCCTTCGGAATATTCGGATATTCAAAAAATATTAAAAATATGACCTTCTGATCTTGTATGAACTAAAAGTTTTGGTCTTCAAGGGAAGGCCTTTTGATTTAAAAGAAAACCTCCTTGTCATCTATAGAAGAATGCCTACCATTTTGGGATATCTTATTGCTCTTTGCTGGAAGAAGACCTGATGACCTTGGATAATTCAAGTCATTTTATAGAGAATACTTCTTAATATAACAACCTTTTTTTGTGAAAGTATAACTTATAGTATTCTATAGAACTATTCTGGTTTCTATAGGGCCTGGGTTTCCATGCTAAAAAATGAAAACTCCAAGCATTCAAATCAGATGTCAAAAGATATCTTTTTTCATTATAATGGTCCTTCTTAAATTTACTTTTCCCTTATTTTCTTCGAAACTAAATTGTTCGGTTCGTATAGGCTATATTATTAAGTCTAATAATTTTTTTATAACTTATAATTTCATATACATTTTTTGCGACTGATAATTACACACATATTAATGAAAACGGTATATTCCCATACCCCGAAGTAATTATGAACGTGCGTATTTAAAATCTGCTAAAATTAACATATCTCATGACCGGAAGTTTTTGTTTTCGTGAATCCAAAAAAACACGAAACACATGATAAACCAACCATCCAATCAGCCGCCCACTTTTGCAATGATTATACCAAAAACACAGATGACAGGCCAACCATGAATAGGCCAAATACCCCTCTGCCTAAATAACTACCCTATGCTTAAAACACTATGCTGGCCATGGTTTTGCAAAGAGAAATTCGTGTGGAATATATTTTTGTGAATATGTTTTTTTATTTGTAAACCATAAAATTTGCACAATAATTTAATAATAAATATTCGCATATGTAGTCATATAATGTATAATTAGTTGTATTTGTAATACAACTGTACTATATATTTTGTGTCCATTCATACAATGAACTTCACTGGAAATTATGGCCAAATTGTCTAAATTCAGTAAGTGGAACAAATTTTTCAAATTTTTCTGAGTTGATTTTCTATTTTATTTATTTTTGACCATTTGTATAATTATTACTGTTGTTGTTTTATTTTATGTGAAATCTTTTATTTACATACATATTTTATGTATGTTTCCAAACAATTGGTGAAAATTTGTATAATACAATATTTATATCAATTATAATGAAATTAAAAAAAAAAATAATTTGAATATAACAATTTTACCATTTCCCCAGTATCAGTTTTTAATCATTACATCGCCGATCATAATTTGTTTTCTACAAAAGTTCGAAACGCCTTTTTCTATAGAAGACTCGAATATATCGTTCATATAAAGCCGTCTACAAGAGTTTAAGATGTATTCTACCATAAAAATGTTGTATACAACGCCAGTGAGCGAAGCAGTATGTATAGTGAGCGAAGCAGTATGTATAGTCGGACGGGGCCGACCGACACAACTACCACGAAAATCTAACTTTCTGTGGTTCTATATTCTGAGCTTGGCTATTTCGCGATATCTTCACCATCTTGGCCGACTAGAGGTCAACAAATATTACTAATATTCTGTACAGCCCAGATTCCCTTCACAGTGGGTTGTGTTCCCTTCATCGTGGCCTATAGATCGACTCGAAAAAACACAAAAAATTAAGTTTTCGGTCCACTTCATCCCAATATTATTATATGATCATCACCGATAATTTTAGACGTTGTCCTTGGCCATACCTGGATCCTCATGGAAAATTTCAAAGAGATCAGCGCTATATTTCCGCCGTCTAGTATGGTAATGGGTCTCTAAATAATATATGAATACGTAAGCACCTGTACATATTTAAGTGTAACTCAGACATCCGAGTACATACATTGGTATCAATTTAAAGGTCAACCACTCCTCTTGGATATACTATCAACTTCTAGGGTATATGTCCCTCAGAAGGAAATATATAAATATATATTGAATAAACATTTTGTCATTTTTCAAACAAAATTTAGGGTCCATTTGACCCGCTAAATATTGACCAACCTTTGGCCATAATTGCGGCCTCTGGAGCGACCAGAAAATCAGACAAAAATATAGTTTTGGGTCCTTTTCATTCCCTAAATATTAACCGATCTTTATCAAAAACAATAAGGTTCTTCATTGACCAAAACCCATCCTACATGCAAAATTTCGTATAGTTTTGGAACTTTTCATTCCCTAAATATTAACCGATCTTTATCAAAAACAATAGCGGTCTTCATTGACCAGAACCCATCCTACATTCAAAATTTCGTGAATATTGGTCCATACCTGCGGCCTGTATCGTGTTTACAAATTATAATGGACGGAGACATATTTCTACATCGACTCAGCTAGAAGTGAGTCTAGGACCAATATTTCGCGGCGTTACAAGCCCTTGGAGCTGCAAAACATACTAAAATAAATAAATTAAAAATCCAAAAACACTGCTTCTTTAGAATACCCTTATGGTCCTCCTCTATAGGAAGTATAAAATTTTTGCATATAGAATAACAGAAGGATAATTTATATACAATATATTTCTTTTTGTAGAACTTAGTGTATAAGAAATGGAAATAGATGTTTTCTTCTATAACACATAAACGACTCCTTCTACAGAGAATCAGAGGTATTCTTCTATAGAAAACCAAAGATTTCTTCTAATGAAAATCAAAGATCTTAGTCTTCAAAAAATTTGCGATTTTCTTCTATAGAAGATAAGTAATATTCTTCTATAGAAAATAAGAGATTTCTTCTATAGGAGACCAAAGAAGATAAGAAATTTATTCTCTAGGAATTCCGAGAAAAGAAATCTATAAAATATCGGAGATATTTTTTTAAAGAAAATCTGAGATATTATTCTACACAACATAAGAGATTTCTTCTATAGGAGATTAAATATTTATTTTATAGATCGGAAGTATTCTTCTAGAAAAGACCAGAAGTCTTCTTCCATAGAAGTTCAGAGATATTTTTCTACGGAAGTTCACAAAATTTCTATCAATAGAAGATAAGATATCATTTTCTATAGATAATCGGAGCTCTTCTTCTACAAAAAAAAAACAAAAATCTTCTTATAGAGAAACTGAAAGATGTTTTTCCATAGATTTTCTATAGGAAATAAATTAAACATCTTTTTCAATATAAATATCAAAATCAGATATCTTCATCTATAGAAGATCAAAGATCTTCTCCAATAAATCAGATATCTTCATCTATAGAATATTAGAGATTTTCTCCTATAGAAGATCAAAGATATTCTCCTATAGAAGATCAGAGATATTCTTCCATAGAATATCAGAGATGTTCATCTATAGAAATTCAGAAATATTTTCCTATAGAATATCAAAGTTCTTCTCCCATAGAAGATCAGAGATCTTCTTCCATATGATTTCATATAATTTCATATAATATTTATATAAGATCAGATAGTTTATTCTTCTATAGAAGGTCAGGAATTTCATATTATGGAATATTAAAGATTCCCTTCAGAAAAAATATAGATCAGAGGAATTCTTGTATGTAAGAAACCTGAAATCTTATAGTAAGACAAAGTATTCTTCTATATCAATAAGAGCTCTTCTACTATAGAAAACCACAAGGTATTATTCTAGAAGTCTCCAGGGTTCTTCTATATATGATCAAGGCCAGAGGTTTCTTCTATAGATGTCGACATACTTCCTTCTAAAGAAAACCGGAAGATATGTGGAGGCCCTTTTATAAAAAATTAGATCGCAAAGTCTTCAGTATAAAACCATGCAATAAATTTTTTTTATTTTTTTTTCTATAGAAAATCTTAGTTTTTTTAAAGAGAATACAAGCTCCAAATATTATTTTGTAAAAAATTAGATCGCAAAGTCTTCAGTATAAAACCATGCAATAAATTTTTTTTATTTTTTTTTTCTATAGAAAATCTTAGTTTTTTTAAAGAGAATACAAGCTCCAAATATTATTTTGTAAAAAAGCAAGGCGTATTTTTCTATAGAAGATCAGAGATCTTTAAAAGGACTACATGTTTTCTATATAAACGGGACCTCTGGCCCTCTCTGTAGAAAAGAGATGGCCTAAAGCTATTAGTATATATATAAAAACTAAAGCATATTTCAATAAACGTCTAAAGGGTCTTCATTAGGGACCAAAGCAACCCTTTGGAAGTAGAAATTTCACCTACTGTATGGAAGAGCCAAAGGTCTTATTCTTTTTTGGAAATCAAAAATACTTAATTCTATAGAACTTCAAAAAGTCCTTCATAAGGGTTTTGGTCTATAGAAGACCATTTTCTATAGAACCTCTATTTTAATGGAAAACAAAAATAGTTGTTTTTTATAAACACAACAAACTGGGATTCAGCCTGACTGTTTTGCAATAACAAAAGGACCTCTATCGAAAACTAACAAAATCTATATATTCGATCGAATTATGTTTTTGTAATTTGACCTACCCTAATGTAGAACCTCATTAATTGTTTATTATTTTTCACAAATAATACCATAATATTTACAAATTATAATTCGCTGTAAAAAAGCCGGCAATGTATTTATGACAAAGAACTATTCAAGGTTTTTACGCGAAAAAAAATAAAATATATGTCCGCTGCAAACTATAATTGTTTACATACACGTCTATATTTAGTTTTGGTGTTTATATTTATATTCATTCATACCTACATATGTGTATGTACTTAAGAATCCTCAAAATATTTATTTTCTTGTTTAAAAGAAAACAAATGTATTTTCAATAACTTTCGTTTTCGTTTCAAAGCGGAACCAATCCTTAGTGTATTTCGAGGGGTTTAGCAAAAAGCTATAGTAATGGAAAAATGTCGTTTAGTATCGTTAATAATATATTTTCCACATCTTGACATTTGAAGAAATTGTAATTCAGGCATCTAGTCTTCGACAATTTTTTCTTACATATTTCTTGGATTATCTGGGTCTTGTAGTGACATGAGGCTCATAGGGGCCTCAGGATCGACTTAATATATTCCACGTATCAAGTGGGATTAAACAACGGAACTTTATGCCTAACCCTACTTACACATAGCTTATTGGACGATTTGATGGTAGGTAGAACATTGCTGGGCTTGACTAATTGAAAAATTTTTATTGTATCAAATTTCAAGTGACATACCTGCCAGGCATGACATTGCCGCTGGCAGTCAGGCCAACACCTTTTCTTGCGAATACAATAATGCCTAATTAGTGCTTATTAGGCTAGTGGCACAAACTAACACCTCCGTACACTTCGTACCCTTTGTAGAATATTCTCCTCCAAACATACACACATACATATATATTTTGTATTTTAAGTTTATTGTTTTATGATATGATCGTCATATTCTAAGAAAAAACAAACAGACATACAGACCGACAAACATACATACAATATGTTAACAAGTTGTTATGTTTCAAAGACAAGCTAACTAACCGCCACAACTAACTACCTTCACCAACAACTATTGGTCGAATTAAATAGGCAGTCAGTCAGGCAGGCATGCAGGCAAATTGGACAGACCCAACTGAAAAAAAACCATCATATGTATGTATGGAGGTAAATACCTCCACCCTCAATGTACAACGAATGCATCGGTACTACATTATGTTACCACCTTTTTGTAGTTGTTTTAAGCGGTATTGGTTTCAGTTTTTATATAAGTTTTGTTGAGGGTGGTCATTGCAATTTTTGTTGCTAAATTGTTTTTTGGAAAATTTGTTTGGATTTTTTTCTTTAAAGTGGAAAAACACACGGAAATAAATATTTTAAAACGAAAAATGTATTCACCGTACTTTAGAAAACGGTAAATAAAAAATTGCATTTATTTTGTGAACATTTTTATAAATATGGTATGGAGTGAAATAATGGGGAATCCATGAAAATATTGAATTTTTGAAACAAGTGATTTTATTTGACATTTTGAAAAACGTGTTTTAAATAAGTAAACATATTAAATCCCACATATCTATTATTTTTCGTAATTATCTAACTAACAAACCAATTTTTTATGCTAAGTTTTGAAACCTCTTTGATTGGCATGGTATGATATTGCAATTTTGACCTCCACGCAAACTGTTGCAAGCATTGATCCTTTGGAGGTAATTTTCAACCACTTCTTAACACATATTGAGCGGTATCTTAGCTATAACTTGACGATTGTTGGTTTTGAAATACTCAAGAGTTGAAGTTTTACCTACATAAATACGGTCTTTCCCGAAGTCCGATAAATAAAGTATAATGGTGTCAGATCGCTTGAATTTGGTGACCAGTTGGTATCTCTACGACGAATTAGAAATGTGCTTCATTGCTGAAGAAAACTTTGTTCGAAAAATTTCCATCCACTGTTTGAACCCCACAATATTACAATATCTGGTATGGTAATCCTCTCCAACCTCTCTTATGGTAATGGCAAACAATATCAGAATAGGTAGGCCTCTATAAATATTTACGTATAATTTCCACATCCGAGTACATACAATTTATAGACCATCAATCAATCATATCTCAACTACTCCTCTTGGATATACTTTCATATACTGTCCGCTCTATATATCTTTCAGAAGTAAATACAGACACCATTAAAAGGCAAGTCTACAATTGTTGGCAAAAGACTGGGATCATTTGACCGATTATCATTAAAAAAAGCCTTACCTATTCCATTGTCAGATCCTTTTTTCGTGGTGTTCAGATCATAATTGTGGCCTCTAGAGCGAACAGAAAAAAACAGTTTTTGGTCCATTTGATCGCCTAATTATTAGGTTGGGGAAAAAGAAATGCATTATGAAAATGTTGAAAAAACAGAGAAATGGTTGATATGCCGGTCAACATCAATCATTTCTCTGCTTTTTTTCGACATTTTCATAATGGATTTCTTTTTCTACAACCTAATATTTAGTGGATCAAATGGACCAGGCGTAACATCGCCCAAGAGCTAAAAATCAACCATAAAACTGTTTTAAACCATTTACACAAAGCTGGATTCAAAAAGAAGCTCGATGTTTGGTTGCCACACCAATTTTACAGACAAAAATAGGATGGATCGAATTTCCATCTGCGAAGCCAAGGCCAAACGGAATGAGATAGACTCATTTCTTAAACGGATGGTGACTGGAGATGAGAAATGGAGCGTATACGATAACCCTGTGCGAAAACGATCGTGGTCAAAAAGCGGTAAAGCACCTCAAACGGTGGCCAAACCAGGACTAACGGCCAGGAAGGTTCTGCTATGCATTTGTTGGGACTGGAAGGCGATTATTTATTATGAGTTGTTTCCATATGGCCAAACGTAAAATTCTGATCTCTACTGTCAACAACTGGATCCTTTAAAGATAGCAATTGACAAGAAACGGCCAGAATTGGGCAACAGGAGAGGGAGATATCGTGTTCCACCAGGACAACTCTTGGCCACACACATCTACAGTGACTCGCCAGAAACTTCGGGAGCTTGGTTGGGAAGTTTTAATGCATCCATCCATACAGTCCGGACTTGCCACCACGAGTATCATCTTTTTCTTGCATTTCAATATTCCTTTAATTATATAAAATTGGTATCTAGTGAGAATTGTGAAAATCGACTTATAGAGTTTTTTTGAAAATAGAGTGGCATTATGAAGTTACCTTTAAAATGGCAACAAATCATACAACAAAACGGTGCATATTTGGCCCAAATCGGATATTCCGAAGCATGTTAAATAAAGTCCTATAGTTCATATAAAAATAATGGATTTCTTTTTCTCCAACCTAATATTAACCGGTCATTACCAAAAGAGGTATTCTTTGGCCTAAACTGAAACTATATGAAAATTTGCACTATGATTGGTTCATAAGTGTCGCCTGTGCTGTGTTTACAAATTATAATGGGCAGACGGGCGGACACACATGTCTAGATCGAATCAGTTAGTCAAGATATGACGATCGATATACTTCGTTTTTATACTCTTCACCACACTGTGGTACAAGGATATTATGTCTCTGTGCATATATTTGTAACAGGCAAAAGGAAACGAGATAGAACCATAGTTCCTTTCGAGAATATGCAAAGAATCATTTTCTGAGTCGATGTATGCATGTCCCGTCTGTCCGTCTGTTGGTGTTAAATTGTAAACAAAGTACAGGTCGCATTTATAATCCGAATTGGATGAAAGTATGGCACAGCTCATTTGTTTGGCTCAAGGACGAACCCTATCTAAATTGGGAAAAATCAGTTCAGATTTAGCTCCCATATATATTTGTCCGAATGGCGCACCAAAGTCCCTTTATATCTTTCGATTTGCACGAAATTTGGCACAACGTACTGAATTGAGCCGAGAGTGATGTCTGCCTAGTATCGTGAAAATCGGTCCAGATTTAGATATAGCTCGCATATATAGTTTCGTCCGATCTTATGTAAATGGTGCACCAAAGTCCCTATATATCTTTCAATTTGCACGAAATTTGCCATAGCGTACTGAATTGAGTCTGGAATGATGTGTGCTGAGTTTCGTGAAAATCGGTTCAGATATATATATATATATATATATATATAACCGATTCGTTGAAATCGGTTCATATTTGGATATAGCTCCCATATATATTTTCGTCGGATAGTAAGTAATTGTTGCAAAAAACTCCTAATGTTTGTCAGATAGACATGAAATTTTGCACAGCGTACAAAATTGAGCATAGAATAACGCCCAACGGATGTCCTATTGATACTTGTTTGAAGTCGATTTACATACATTAGTCCCATTGCAATAACTGATATAATTCCGATAACTGTATATAATTCACTTTGGATTTTCCCAATAGTTTAACATTTTCAAAAAACCTAATTATGTATGTTTTTTATTTTCAATTTGTTTTTACGCCACCTCTGCAAAGTGATTGTGACATCACCATGCCATGGCTAAGTTGTTTGATAAAATGGTCAAAACAAAAGAAAAAACCGACAGACACACATTCACAAAAAAAAATCAAAAAGGAAATGCAAACGGAAAAATTATGGTAACATGAATGGTAAAAAAAAACATATAAACCATGAAGAAGGGGCGAGAGAGAGAGAGTCAAGTATCATTGGAACCGAAATAAAAACGCGCGCAGCTTTTTTGCTGTTGGAGAACAACATGTCTCTCCTGACACAAATTGATCATTGTCATTTTCCGTACTCCCTCTCTCGAATTTCTCTCCCGATCCGACTTATTTTGTAAAATAGACCAATGAAGAAATCTTCAGCGCAGTCTTTTGTGGGAAAACCATTTTTCGCATTTTCAGTTGTTTAACGATCGTCATTTGAATTTTCACGCGTGTTTTGAAAATTGTCTCGGTTTTGAGTTTTTTTTTTCTTTTGGAAAAGAAAACCAAAAGAAAAACGAAGAAAAGAAAAAGAAAAAAGCACGTAACGCACCGCCAACCCAAAATTAAATTTGTTTTTAACATTTCCAATTTGGTTGCTTTAAAGTTGGCCTTCTTTTTTAGACGGTCTGTCTGTCGGTTCGTTCGGTCGTTCTGTTGTTGTTTTTGCCAAAGCAAATACCAACAAAAAATAAATTTTTGTAGATTACGGCAGTGTGATTTGTGTTTTTGGCCAAACCAAAAGTCAAGAAAGAAAAGTATAACAAATTGAAAGTGTTTTCGTTTTATTTAATTTTTTTGATAAAGAAATTGAAAAAAGTGGCTGAGAAAAAAAGCTATTGATAAAATTTATCAATTGAAAGAAATAATAAAAAGAAGAAATAATAATAGAAAAAATATATAGAAATTGTTATCAATTTCAAATATCACTGCCACCAATTCATTGTCGTTCACTTACAATTCGCTAGCGCGTCATATTCTGCCGGTTTTCAAATCGTTGCTCTGATTGGGCCCTTCTAACGATCGTCATCATCGGCAACCACAACAAACGTGGTTTTTATGTGAACGGGTTAAGCTGTGCGGATTTAGTTGTTGTGAATTTTATAAAATAGAAGTGTTTTTTTTTCGAAATTCTAAAATAAAGTTCTTAGCTAAATTGCTTAGTATTGTTTCGTCTATCGGCCAACAAGTGTATAGTGCAATAAAAATAAAAAATAAATAAATTACCAAAGAGAAAAAAGAAATGAAATAAAATTATATTTTCAATGTCAAATTCGTACATATTTCCAACAAGTGTTTTTTTTTACAAAAAATATAAATAAATAAGAAATTCCAAATTGTTTTAAAAGTGTGTTTGCTATAAATTTTGCTGGCCTTGTCTATCTTACACAAGTCTGCGTGATTTATTTTGAAATTAAACAAAAAAGGTGAAATAATCGTTCTAATGTGATTTTGAATATTAACGTATAATTTTGGAATAAATTTGCTAATAATGGGGATCTTCGGGAACTAACAAGAAATGTTTTTTATTTTGAATTTTTCATTTTTCTAATATGGTTGATATGAGTATTTATATGAACATATCTAACACACATACCAATGTCATATCAATAATGTCGTGACTTTTGAATTTTTTTTTCAAAAACAATAACGATTTGCAGTATTATCTCCCTTCAGCTCAAGGCACTTATAAATAGGGTCGTCAACCAACTAACGCAAATGTTACTGCAGGCATTTGAAAATAATGTTTCCTCCCCAAGAGGAGAACGCCGGGATCAAGGACAAGGAAGGGAAGTTCGACGTAAAAATATAGGCCAACTAGTTAGAAAGTATCAGTGTCAGTCTTCACACTTTGACAGATGCCCGACCGGGCCAAAATTAATCGGGAATTTTGTATGGTTTCTATGGTGTTAGGACCTTGAACATACTGAAAATGGCAAATTACATTTTGAATGGGGTCTAGTGTCCTCTCCATGAGAGGAACGCCGGATTCTAGGGCGATGTTCGAAAAATATGGAATAACTATTTAGGACGTATCAGTGACAGTCTTCAGTTTTTTTTTAGATCGAACTTCTACACCCTCCATGAGATGGAAATTTCAAATATCTAAATATTATCAAGACTTTTATATGGGTGTTGTGGCGTGGTAAATTGCAGAAAAAAACGAGACACAAAACTACAGGTATTCAGGTACGAAAATTGGGTTAGGACCTTGAACATACCGAAAATGGCATACAATCTTTGCAAGTAGTCCATGAGAAAACATGGACCGTAAAGATGCCAAATAGAATCCGGAATCCGACGGTGTTAGAAAGAGTACATGTCTGGCTCTCATATGAACTAGGATTATTGAATTCGCTCTAAAATTAACAAAATGGCGGACCTTTGAAAAAATATTTTTTGGAAAATCGCCAAGTTAAAAAATAAGGAAGATCTTCACCGATTGGCTTTATCCTAGTTCATACGAAAGCTATACACTCACAGAGAAACGTGTAAAAATTTGGAATCGATTGGGTTATTAGTTTTTGAGTTATCGTGCTCGCCATTCGCAAAAGAGAAAAACGCGTTTAAAGTTTGAGAAGCCATTTAGCCGTCACTTGATGCTGACACAATAAATCGGCTATATCTTCAAGAGTTCTTGAGATTTTCACTTGCAATTTTGTAGAGACATTCTTGAATTAGTGTAGAATCGAATTAAATCAAAAAAATTTGACCCAGAGAATGAGGGGGTCCCCTTAAACGAAACTTCATTTAATTTATTTTTTTTATTCAGCAAAAATCCAATGTGTCAAAATGTAGCCACTTCCATTGAAAAAATTCGGTTAAGAATGTATTAATAAGGTAAAAGAAGCGGACCTTTTATGTAGGGTCATATCAAAATTTGGCCCTATATGTATGTACACTACACAAATTTAATATACAATATACCAAATAACTGTCACATCGGTTGCGTTAAATTTTTCAAAATACCGAAAATGGGATGGTTCCGTTTCATGGTAAACTAACATTGATAATTTTTGGTAGGACGATCTGTCAGCTCATAAGAATTTGATAAATCATATTAGAGTGAATTATGTTAGAAAAAAATGCCCAAAATACCGAATAATGGGCGTTATCATTATATGGCGGCTACCGGGAAACATATTTTTCGTATGGAGATTTCCTTCTCAATGAGAATCCAAAATACTAAAATTCTCCCTAATTGCTGGATATTCACGCTCAAGCTTCTCAAAATACCGACCTCGGGGTAACGTTATATGCGGGTTTCCCTAATTATATAAGGGTTTCCCCCGAAACATGAGTCAATGTTGATAATTTTACGTAGGCAATGAAAACAAAACGTAGTAAATTGCAGCCATCGAAAATTTTGGGGTATTGTTATATCGGGATATACCAAAATGTGGACAATTTGCAATACCAACCATCCTAGAAATAACAACAATGCTAGCGCATATTTTCAAAGCTATATCTCAAATACTGCAATCTCTATCGTGATTTCAACAGAGATCGAGAATTTATATACTTTACGGGATCTCCGGTTAATATTTCTATGTGTTGCAAACGGAATGACAAATTTAATATACCCTCCACTCTATGGTGGAGGGTATAAAAACAATGAACATGTGCTACAAGCATTAGCATTATAACAAATATATATGTGCACATTTACAATAAAAGAGATAAAAGAAATAACAACAAAATTGTTTATTTTGCAAAACTAAATTTATAAAAAAAAACTGGAGCAAAATAAGCATACAAAAGCAAAAGAGTTTGCCACCTTAGTTTGTGTTACTAGCTATGTAGATAAATTCTAAATGAGCCAACCTCTTAACCGTTAACAGCAATTTTTTTACAACCTAAACTCATACAGCAATTTTGTTTAACTTCTTTCATTTTAGCTTTAAAAGCAACGACTCTACAACATTGTATACCTCACCTGCCGGATCAGCTTTCAAACCGGCCAAGTCGTTGGAAGGTCTTGGTTTTATCAACATTACCGCACACGGCAATCAATCGCCAAACGGACCACCATCTGCTTTTGCCCTAACGCGTTCGTTTACACAACCGCTACAGCCGTTAAGGCATTCGTTAAGTAACGCCAACACGGCCGTTGTAACTTCGTCCTCGACGCCACCACCCACTATATCGCAAACGTCGTCAACATCCTATAAAGCCTGCCCATCAGGTCTAGTGACACGTAAAACGCCCAATCGTAACGATTCCAGCCCGACAACAACCGCAACAGCAAACAATCAATCCGATTTAACACATTCGTTTACCGGCGACTCGGGTCTATCGTGTGACAGCAATAGTGAACAGCGTATTTTCGAAATGTCTGGCCTAGAGCACGATGTCGATATGATTGAAAATCAAGAACCAAAAACCCCATTGAATGCGGCCGATGTGTCGTCGGGTTCATCGTCGGGCAGTGGCATTGTACGTACGAATAGTGTACGTGCTCGTGCCAATATGTTCCAACAGCTGCAGGAGAAGACAAATAACGGAGGCAATACCACGAATAATGGCTTCAATCGGGAAGAACGCACTTCGCCGAGAAGAGGTAAGTGGAAAAAAACAAAGCAGATGTTGCTATTTTATTTAGTCATATGCGGAAAGGAGTTAATTGTGGACTTATTTTTGTGGTTATAAGGACTATTGTAGAGAGATGTTATCCCTATATATAAGATACTTATTTTTTGACTAAGCAGAATGTAAATTATTGAAATTGTTCAGGGCTGACACGGTTAACGTGAAACCGTACTGTTCGTACTACTACTAAAAAGAAAAACGCTTTAAAAATGGTGTACGGTCCCAAGAGTTTTGTAAAAAAAATTGGCGAACAATTTTGGTTCCGCTCGTCTGGTAATTTTTCATGAATTTTTGATATTCATCAGGGATTTTTGATATTCATCTGTGATGACCGGTTAATATCTTGAGAGATCTAGTAGATCAAAACTTCATTTCATTCCATTGGAACGTTTGATGTTTTCAGCATAAACGTACTCCGAACGTTGTTACGTACTACCATGTGTTGTGTCACAGTTAGATGTGAGCAATCTAGTTCGCTTAGGGGATCGATCTTTCTCGTTCCTTTAAAAAAAAACTAGTTCCTTAATGTAGTTCTTTTGATCCATGTAGTTACTTTACTACATACAGTTCCTTTGCTCCAAATAGTTCCTTTGAATCTCTCTCTTTCATTTTTTTTCTTTTTGTTTTTTTTTGTTTTTTTTTTTTTTTTGTATATAGTTCCTTTGATCCATATAGTTCATTTTCTCCATTAGTTTCTTTTTCTTTTGATTTGTTAAATAATTAAAAAATTTTAAATTGTGCAAAAATTAAATGAAGCTACAGAATTCAACTGCAGGACGATAAGCACAAAATACTTTTTTATAAAGAAATAAAAATATTTCAAAAAAAAAAAAAAAAAACAATAAAATTTAACTATCTACACAATTTGAAATACGAAAGAATGAAGAATATGGGAACGAGATCAGAAAAAAAGAACGAGAAAAAAGAAAAAGAAAAAAGAACTAGATCAGAAAAATGAACTATATTAATTGAAGAGCTGGAACTAGTTCCGTTCGTTCCTTTCTCGGAATAGTTTCAATGGACTAGTTCGTTCTGGAACTACCCACCATCCTATAGTAGTGTGAAAAACTACCTTAATGAACTGAACGGTTTGTTCTCGTTGCATTCCGCAGCATTTGTCAATAGCCCAAGAAACAGACCCAGTCGAAGAATCATCATGTATATGGGCCGAAAATAAAACAGTAATCGACCATATATCCAATCAAAATCTAACGTTATTCGTAGAAGAAGTACTTCGGTCGACGGTTTCTTCGGCAAAACATGTGGTGTGGTGACTGTTCCGACTACCCACAACCACTATTTTTTTGCCACCGATTTTAAATTTTAATATAAGAGACGGTAGTAAACATATTTTTCCAAATTTTCTAACTTTTTTCCGATTATTTTCCGAGTGATCTGCTCATACTCTGAAGGGAAATCTAATTGTATGTATTTTGAGAGTTAAAAACATGGGAGCCACATAGAGATAGAGAAATAGTTATGGAAGCAAATGAATTCGGTTTGTTAATGGGAAAATCCCCCAGCTGTAAATTTGTTCACATTTTCGATTCGATTCAACCATCCGATATTTGTCAGAATTTCGTAAAAATCACCAGAGTTTTTTACGATTTTTGAATAAAGTATTCAAAGTACTTTCCGAAACATTCATCTTCGAATGTTTCTTTAGCGATTGGTCCGAAATTGTGCCCAAAATCGAAAAAACTCTCAATATTTCCCATTTTCACTCCTAAAGAAACTCGAATATTCCTTCCGAATTTTTCCTACAAAACGATCGTAGCACCTTCATACAATTTTGTTCCAATATCGGTGCGAATGAGGCATCAGAATCGGAAAGATGTACACAATTTCGTTCCGAATTTTGAAAAAAAACTCGGAACAAATTATTAGGGTGTGGCAAGTTCTATTTAAGAAAATACACAATTTGTGCAAATTTCTGGAGAAAGAAATGGAGATATCTCGGAAACTATGACAGTAAATGCAGTCATTGCCGTATTAGCCGAAATTTGGTATTTGAAGATCTCATAGTGTAGAAAATCTTATAAAAAATATTAGTATTTTTCCACTTTGTAGGCCGCATATACCAAATATCGGCATTTGTTTGGGAACATTTTTCTCCGGAATTGGCTCTAATATAAAATTTTGGATTCTCTTCAAGTCTTTCTATCAAAATTAAAAAATCTGTGTTACAGCCCTTAGTTTGCAACCAACATCTTCTGTTTATTCCCAATCACCAAGAAAATGTTTCTGAGTTGGTCAAAAAACATGTTTTAGAGATTTCTCAATCGGAGAGAAAAAAGTGCTTTGACGAGGGATTTTAGTGCCTGGAAAAGTGTATAAGTCATGCCAGAAAATATTTTGAAGAACAATAAAACCATTTTTGGTAGCAAATATTCGTGTTTTCATTATTAGTCCAAAACTATATATAGTAGCCCCTTGGTATGTCGCTATGTCCAAACTCCCGGAGCCCTTGTCCCAGATATTCTATGCTGTGTTGGATAATCGTTTACACCCCTTTTTCCATGCTGATTCACAAGTAAAGTAAAGATTTAACATTATTAAACATAATACAAATTATTTCGATTTAATAGAAATTCTATTACACACAGAATCATCATCATCATCATCAATTACTCATCATGAAAAAATGTCAACAAATATTTATGACATATTAAAAAATAAAAACATTTAGTGGTTTTATTGTTGTTAACCGCCAAAAAAATGTATGTTTAAATTAGAGCAAACCTATTTTATTTGAAATTTAAACCCAACCAAGCCAAGAGTTTTTCTCCCCATAAACACCATAGAACTGAGCTAATTGTCCACAATGACTTATGAGCTCAATTTACAAATGTTTTAACTGAAAAAATGTCTCATTACTGCTAGGTAATTCATACATACATATGTTACTTATGGGTGAGGAGAAATTCGAGAAGTTAGCTGACTTGCTTATTATTTAGTTTTTTTTTCCTCAAAGAAGGTAACATGAAAACTGTTTTTTAGGTTATTAACTCATAAACAGCAAAACAAATTTGTCAACATGACATTTTTTTGGGTTTTTTCTACTTTTCGGTAGTTTAGCACTATTTTAATGGGTTTTAGTAATACCCAACAACATTTATAACTGAACCGAAGAAAACACGTTATAATTTACGCTTTTATGATTTTGTTGCAAGAACTCCTCGCTCGATCCCAACCAGCATTTAGCATGACAGAGAGGCCTGACAATTGTTATGTATGTCTCAGACGCTTGGGCGCTTGCGCAATATTTGTAATAATAAAAGTAATTTTCATAGCAAATGTGTGAAATTTTGTTTGAGGCGTTTTTAACCCATTAGTTGCCAGGGAGAACAAAAGAAGAACATATTTTTAAATTTATAAAAATATAAACAATCAGTCAAGTATTTATTAAAATACCACGGTATTTTAACTTTTCTTGAATCTAATTTCCGAGTCTTTGCTCCATTTCGTTGACATTCGAAACTATATCACAGTAAATAAAATCCAGTGAGCGGAGCAGTATAGTCGGACAGTATATATGATACCCTACACAACTTCCACGAAAATCTAACTTTCTGTGGTTATATATTCTGAGTATGGAAAATATTTCGCTATTTTTGCACCCTCTTGGCCGACTAGAGGACAACAAATATTACTAATATTCAGTAAATCCCTTCCAATTACTTGTCCAGATTCCCTTCACCGTGGATTGTGTTATGATGTTCGACTTTCAAAATTCACCGAAAATTATAGGCGTTATCCTTGACCATACCTGGATCCTCATGGAAAATTTCAAAGCGATCCGCGCTGTATTTCCGCCTCTTGTGTGGTAATGTGTTACTAAATAATATCTTGTAAATATTTAAATGTAACTCCCACATCCGAGTACATAGGACAATATAATTGGTATAAATTTAAAGGTCAACCACTCCTCTTGGATATACTATCAACTTCTTGGCTCTATGTCATTCAGGAGTAAAAATATACGCTATAGAATACAAATTTTGTAATTTTTCACATAAAAGTTAGGGTCCATTTGACTCGCTAAATATTTATCGATCTTTATCAAAACAGGCATGCTTATTCTTTGGCCCAATCCCCTTCTCCATGTAGAAATTCGCTGTGTTTGGGCCATAATTTTGGCCTCTAGAGCGACCAGAAAATCAGATAAAAATTTAGTTTTTGGTCCATTTCATCCCCTAAATATTAACCGATCTTCATTGGACAGAACCCATCCTACATGCAAAATGTCGTGAAGATTGGTCCATAACTGCGGCCTGTATCGTGTTTACAAATTATAATGGACAGACGGACACACATGTCTAGATCGACTCAGCTAGTCGAGATATAACGATCGGTATACTTAAAGGTGGGTCTAGGACCAATATTTCGCTGCGTTACAAACTCTTGGAGCTGCACAAAGCTATAATACCCTGACAACTTAGTTGTGTAGGGTATAAAAAATCAAATCAGTATAACTCCCATGTCCGAGTCCAAACATCAATATAATTAACAACAATTAAATATCAACAAATCCGCTTAGATACATTGGCAGCATCTCCAGACTATATACAAGGGATGACATATCAGCTCCACACATTGGCCGGTCTAAAATGGACTGTTTGAGTCGATGTGTGACAGCTCGCATTGTCATAGTGCTCAATGCATAGTCTTCTCTTGTTCATTTTTTTCGGATTCCTCCGAAAACTTCAGGTAAAAAACAGTCGGAATTAACCGGAATTAACGCCCTATGTTGATCAAGCTAAGCAGTCGCCACATATACATGTTTAACCATGAAACAGATGAACATTTACTTCGAAGAGTAATGGTATTCTTTTACGAAAAAAATTATTGGATTTGACTCGCCTTCAAAGACCCACATGGACGATTTCTGTATTGATTCGGACTTCCGCGCATAGATCCATGATTCGTTATGGAGGACAACGATTTTATTTTCCAAAATTCCTATACCAAACGGCATGATCATTTTTAAAAATTTTACGATTTTGTACATTTATACGGCCAGATGTTCGTGAAATGTCGAATGTCTGCTATTGATATATCACATAATGATCTTTTATTATCATGGCATGATATGTGTATACAACACAACACATATTCGTACGTCAAACCGGCATCTTTCTAAGTTCATCGATTCTTCTTAGCGTGATAATTGACATTGAAAAATCTGAAAAATGATCGCACGAAAATGTTCATGAGTTAATACGATTTTTTCAAGCCACTGTAAGCAACACAACACATAATCGTACTTCAAATCGTACGTCAATGCTTACTCAGTACGTTTATGCTAATAAGTTGCTAAAATGATATTCCACCTGTAGAAAATTTCATAGGCCTTTTGCCTATAGAAAGTCTCCATATAACATCTGAAATATCTAAAAAAACGAACTATTAATTACTTTTTAAAGAAACGATATTATGCCATAAGGTTACCATATTTTGGCCTATTTATACCCTCCACCATAAGGTGGATGTATCATTCCGTTTGTAACACCTCTAAATATTCACAGAAGACCCTATATAGTATATATAGTCTTGATCAAAATAAAAATTTATGTCGATTTACCCATGTCTGTCGAAATGGCAATATTTAAGATAGAACTCAACAGAATTGGCTGTAGTTTAGTATTTTGGGTTCTCATGGTATAAAACATATCCGTACCAATATTTATTAATATTGACCCAAGTTTCTGGGTAGTCGCTATTTTGGGGATTCTGAAAACGGTTTTCAACCAAATTGGCTGTAATTTGGTCGTTCGCATTTTCATTGGGTGTCAATTCTCACTACCAAAAATTATTAATGTGAACCCAATATTCAGGGTACCTGGCCCAAATTAAGATAGTTTTTAAACGGAACTAACAACACAATACATATTCGTACGTCAAACCGACGCATGTTTAAGTTCATTGATGCCCTCTTGTCGTGATAGTCGACATCGAAAGTTCTGAAAAATAAGCACATAAAAATATTCATGCAATAATTGAATTTTTTACCAAATCGATTTTTCAAATCATAGGAAACTTAATAGGTGTACTTATATAGGTCTTCAGTTTATATAAAAACTCAAAGCTCGTTTAGATATATAAAAGCTCAAAAGTTCGCTTAAATGTTCTTTATCAATTGAAAACTAAAATATCCTCGGTATATAACAAAGCTTTTTATAATATGTATGTCTTGTCTATAATAATGCACAGGATATCCATCAGATCTCATTTCGTAAGAAATTATATGCCATAAACTTCCCATGTTCTCAATATATAGAATGTCTACAATTTATTTCTTTATAGAACACCTCCAAATCTTCTTTCCTATTATCTAAAGCTAATCGTATATAAGTTTATCAGTTCAAATGTCATAAAAATATCAAACAGATATAAAAGCGGAACTTGTGAGCTTTTTTAAAATGTTACTAATATTTTGACTCACATAATCAACATAAATGGGGTCTTATCTTAATAGCAATTATTGTAAATTCGTTATACATTATTTGCTCTTGACCGAATTACTAAAAATATGTGAACTACTTACGGAAATGTGGTCAAGAACATGATGTAAATATAATGGGTAATTAATTGAAGTTTTATTGAATGTAATAAACAAATAAACATCTTCGAGGGGTGGGAGACATAATAACAAACAGCATAAAAATAAACATAAACACTTAAGTTGCTAAAAAAATTATTGGTTTCAATAGGCTACCATTAAGCAATATGTTGAGTAGTAACCATAGAATATTAAATATTAGAACGTGGGCTTTAGACATTATTACAAATCATTCATAACAGCCTTTAGCCACATACAATGTATAATTTAGAATCTTTAATATTGTATGTAAAATTTTAACTAATTTAATATGTATTTTTTTTCTATTTTTAGTACCGCGTCGTTTGTCACCTTCTCCAGCTGCCAACGCTGCCGATGAACCACGTACACCCAATAATCCAACTGTGAATCCGGATGAAGAAATCGGTATGTTAATTATCAGCAATTTACCATTGCAATCAATGGCCAATTGTAATCAAACCCCCATTCCCTGCCGCCTATTATTTTGCAACACTAACCATAATTTCGTTTTGGCCAATGTTTTGCTGCCAAATCAAAATCCAAATTCAATCATTCGTTCTCGTTCGTTGAATTTTACGAATGCAAAATTATTTTTATTTGGACATGGACATAAAAATGTGTTTTTATTTTACGTTTGCTCCTCATTGAATGCAATTTTTGTTGTTGTCGTTGTTCTTGTTGTTGTTGTGATTCTTATTTGTTTGCAGTTATATTATTTGTTGTTGTTTTTTAATACGACTACTACTACTACAACTACTAATCTTTAAAGTGAACAAAAAAAAAATAAAAAAAACCAAAACCACATTAAAAAATATGATTATAAATCAAAAAATAAATATTAACAAAATCGCAATTAATTCTCGTTGCTATAGCGAGTATAAAAATATGCCGACAAGTCATAAAATTATAGGGTTCGACTGAAGGAAGTGATAAAAAATATTTTATAATAGAGAGAAATTAAAGGCGGAAATTTGAATATTTATTTTATATCCGTTTAGGGCTTATGATGATATTGTAAAAATTTATTGTAGTAGATAGAATATTTTATGTATAGGTTGGATACATAAGTTCTATTAGATTGCTGGTTTTTTGTAGTCATACCCCTTCTCATGATATTCTTGCCAGAGAGGGCCTCTAACAGGGTTTCCACCCGTACATCACGTCTTAATGGTCTGCTGTCAATAAAATAACTCTTCAATAGTCATAGAAGTCCTCTCAAATGTCTTTAAACCAATTAAAGAAATTGTATGTTCGTTCAGAAACGTTCAGATCTGAAAAAAATTCAGATCATCTGCTTTCTTACATATAATTTGTTAGTTGAACAATTTATAATAAGTTCTTCTATCAGATGAATACCTCTCAAAGGTATTTTATGCGAATCAATCAATGGTCTCCTATGTGTCTCAAAAGCCTTCTATTCGCAGAAGACTTGGCATAGGACTTTTGTTTTTAGAATGCATCTTAAAGGGTTTATAAATATAATTTCTCAGAGATTTTCTTTTAAAAATAAGCTTCTCAAATGTTCTCTATCCAAAGAAGAACATTAGATTTTCTATCCATGTGCTTTCCGAAAGACCTTGTGTCCCTGGAAGAGACAATTTAAATGACCGTTATCCCTAAAAAGCCTTTATCTTCGAAGAGTTCGCCAAGGTCTTTTATTTTTTTAGAAAACAGTCCAAAGGTTCATATCCTTAGGAAATCCGCTAAAGGTAAACTTCTCAAATATACTTACGTCACAGTCTGCTATGACTAAAACTTCTTGAATATGTAAAGGACCACTCGAAGATATTCTGATATTAGATGCCCTCATAAATATCCAATCTTTATAGTAGATCTCTCGAAGGACTTTCATTTTAATGAAGACATATGATTAATATTTTTATAGATGTTCTCTAGGTCTTCTCTCTATTGAAAATTTAGCGAAGATGACTTGCTATTTGTAGAAGACCTCTAGGTCTTCTTAGATCTTCCTCTTCTTCCAATAGAATATCTCACAAAACTGTTTTCTCTTTATAGAATACACCTTAATGGAAATCGTTCAAGATTTCTCTTTGGAAAATACTTCATGAAGGTTTTCTCTCTATAAATGATCCGTCTAAATTCTTCACAGAGGTCTTTAGAAAAATGTTTTTTTTTTAGATATGTCCTATATAAAGGACAGCATTTTCTCTTCATACAGAAAACTTCTTTAAGCTTTTTGTTTACAAAGACCTCTTAAAGGACTTCCCTTTTAAATAAAACTTCTCAAAGGACTTCTCTGTATACAAATGTCGAGAGGTATTTTTTTCTTTAGAAAAATATTGTAAAAAATGCATATAGACCTATCAGATGTTTTCTTGTGATAGAAGGCCTCTAGATATTCTCAATATACCGAACTTCGATAATCTTCTGTGTGTATAATACCTCGCGAATGTCTGTCTTCAAATTATAAAATACTTTGTGAAGGTTTTTCACTTTATGGGAAAAACCTCAAAGAATCCATCTCGAAGAACTTACAATAGTAAGTTAAAAAAATCTCCTTTAAGTCCCCTCAAATGTTTTCTGTGTATAAAAGACACGTCGAAATTCTTCTCCTTTGACGATCTTTCAATATTTTTCTTCCACAGAACACTGTAGGAAAATGTTCCCCTCGCCAAAGATTTCACTTTGGTTATTATATATGTTTTTACATTGAATAATTAACTCTCAGGGGTTTTTACTTCTTAGATGTGCTCCAGACCGTCAAGCTATCCCTCTGTCTTTTTTTAAAGTATGTATGTATCTTCCTAAAATATCACCTCTTTGTGAAAATTCTCTCTGAACGTTCTGTTTATAGGCAATCTATCTATATAAGGTCTTACGATCCCCTGAAATTGTAAAGATCTTAGAAAGGCCCCGTAAAAAGTTTTATAACTATTGAAGAAATTTCGAAGCACTGCATAAAAACCCCCACAGATTTTCTTTAGTAGACCCTCATTTATAAGACCCACTGCAAGAATTATTTATATATTATTATTTTTCTATACGAGGGCAGTTCGGAAAGAAAAAAAGTTAAGTGGTTTGGAAACTTCCATCTCTGTTATGAACACATGTTAAATTTTGTTTCGATCTGGCAATTTTTCATTTAGAAACAGCTGTTAAAAAAAGACGTATCCGCAACTTTATCAATTGAAAAATGAGAAATGCGTTCCTGCATTGTAAAGAAATTGCGGATGCGTCTTTTTTGAAAAAGACCTGTTTCTATATGAAGGAGTTGCCAGATCGAAAATTTAACATATATTCATAAAAATTTTTATAATTATAGAAGAAATTTCGAGGCACAGCATAAAAACCCCCACAGAGGTTCTTTAGTAGACCCTCATTTATAAGACCCACTGCAAGAAAATTTTATATATTATTATTTTTCTATATGAAGGCAGTTCGGAAAGTTCCTAGCCCAGCACAAAGAGCGCGGTATAAATAGAAAAAAATTAAGTGTTTTAGAAACTTCCATCTCTGGCAACTCTTTCATTTAGAAACAAGTGTTAAAAGAATTTTATCAATAGAAAAATTAGAAATGCGTGCCTTCATTGTAAAGAAATTGCGGATGTGTCTTTTTTGAAAAAGACCTGTTTCTATATGAAGGAGTTGCCAGATCGAATATTTAACATATATTCATAACAGAGGTAGCAGTTTCCAAAACGCTTAACTTTTTCTGTTTATACCGCGGTTTTTGTGCTAGGCTAAGAACTTTTCGAACTGCCCTCGTATATACTTGCAAAGAAGGGGTAGACCTACGATTCAGAAAATCTGCACCTTATTGAATTTATAAAAACTCTCAAATATTTAGACCTTCTACAGATAAACATTGATAATTTTTCCATCTATTGATGAAAGACCATTGAGGACTTTGAAAACCTATGGAATATCTTTTCTTCCACCAAAAACTAATGACGTGAATATCAAAGTAGGGCCACCATACTTTCTTCAGTTTTTTTTTTTTTTTCATAAAAATTGAAATACGAACGCATTTTGCTTTTGAGCACACTTTCATTTCTAACTCCGTAAAATATTTTTTTTAATTTTTATTATTATTATTTCAGGCATTATTTGTTGAAGTTATTTTTTGGGTTTATTTTCAAATTTTACGCTGCTATGTTTTACACACACCAAAGAAAATAATAATAATTATATAATACAAAAACAATTATTTATGTTGCGCATGCGTTTGCTTCTATTTTACTTTTTTTACCTTTTATTGGGTATGTTTTAATGTTTTTTATGACTTACTTACTTACATACCTGTCTGTCAGTCTGTCTGACTGCCTGCCGCCTGCCAATCATACCACATAAAATTGTATTGGAAATTTAAACAGAAAAAGAATTGAACATACATATATTTTTAATACAATTGACTTAGGAAAATCACACAAATACACTCACACATTACAATCACTACACTCAAATACAAATAAAAGATAATAAAAAATGTAATAAATTCCAATAAAAAACTATTACATTTTCTGCCTGCCTGTGTTTGCCTACCTATCAACCAATTGCCGCCTAACCATTCGAACTTATTACACAAAATAATATTTTTTTGTCCATAAATTTATGGGTTTTTCTTTGAAAAATTTCCGTTTTGCATGAGTGTATGTACTACTACGTGTGTGTGCATGTACATATTTTATTTTCTATATATACACTTTTTATTCTGTAAACTCAAGATATGTAATTAAATTAGTTATCAAGAGTTTCGATATTCAATGCCAAATATTTTGGTTTTAATCATTTTGAACGGATTTTTGAAAAGAAAATATATTGAGTTAAAGTTCTTCGAAGTAAATTAATACCAACCATTATGCTGGGTGAGTAAACAAATGGGCAACCTTGTAAAATTGAAAATAAGTTTATAATAAACAGTGATTTAAATGATGTGAAAGAAACACCATGAAATTAAAATACAAATAAACAACACAAGGAATGCAAATTACAATTTTATGCGAGAAGTTCCGTAAGAAATGCCGAAGTTGTATCGAGGCTTAAAATTGAAACTTATTATATTATTTATTAAATACTACATCTTATTGATATGAAAATGTGAAAACATAGTGAGTATCGAATTATATGAGTCCACTTTTTATACCCTACACAACTATGTTGTCAGGGTATTATACCTTTGTGCAGTCCCAAGAGTTTGTAACGCCGCGAAATAACCCACCTTTAAGTAAATCGTCATATCTCGACTAGCTGAGTCGATCTAGACATGTGTGTCCGTCCGTCTGTCCATTATAATTTGTAAACACGATACAGGCCAAAGTTATGAACAAATCTTCACAAAATTTTTCATGTAGGATGGGTTCGGCCCAATGAAGACCCCTATTGTTTTTGGTAAAGATCGGTTAATATGTAGGGGATGAAATGGACCAAAAACTTTATTTTTGTCTGATTTTCTGGTCGCTCCAGAGGCCGCAATTATGGCCCAAACATCTCGAATTTTTACATGGAGAAGGGGATTGGGCCAAAGAATAAGCATTTTTATAAAGATCGGTCAATATTTAGCGGGTCAAATGGCCCTGACTTTTGTGTGAAAAATGACAAAATTTGTATTCTACAGTGTATATATTTAATCCTGAAGGACATAGGGCCGAGAAGTAGATAGTATATCCAAAAGGAATTGTTGACCTTTAAATTGATGCCAATTATATTGTCGTATGTACTCGGATGCGGGAGTTACACTTAAATATTTACGGGTGCTTACATATTCAGATATTATTTAGTAACCCATTGCCCCACTAGAGGGCGGAAATATAGCGCTGATCGTTTTAAAAAGTTCCATGAGGTTCTAGTTATGGTCAAGGACAATGCCTATAATTTTCGGTGATGATCAGATAATAATATTGGAATGAAGAGGATCGAAAGCTTATTTTTTGTGTTTTTTCCAAGTCGATCTACAGGCCACAATTGAAGGCTCAACATCACAACATAACCCGCAGTAAAGAGAATCTGGGCAAGTACAGCCCTCGTCTATTGAATATTAGAAATATTTGTTGAAATCTAGTCGGTCTAGAGGGTGCAAATATCTCGCAATATTGCCCAAGCTCTGAATATAGAACCATAGAAAGTTAGATTTTCGTCGAAGTTGTGTAGGGTATCATATGGTCGGCCCCGTCCGACTATACTGCTCCGCTCACTGGTTTATGTTGTATCTCAGTAAAAAAAAAAAATAAAAATCTTTCTAAAAGTTGTCCTCAATTCGTACTATGAAAACTACAAATATATGCAAAACATATAAAATAGTTTTGAAAGTAAGAAAGACCGGATTTTCCATGCCGTTTTAGCCGGATATGGCCGTTGAGGATCCATCCTAGGAGTATGTTTGGTAATTTTTAAGTGAACGAAAAATGTAAGAAGAACCGGATTTTGGTGAACTTCGTCTAATTGACCTATAAACTGTTTTAAAATCTACTCGTAACACTCGTAGGTAAAAATCCAGAATATCTATTTGACATTTTTTCTGTCTGTTATGCTTTTTCATCCGTGATGTGCGGCGAATTCCATTAATTCCACGTTTTGGCCAGTCAAAACGCCGCTGCATTGTGCCAATGTACGAGAGCTCGTATTGCCTTGTTCTCTCATCCAATTGTTTTGTTCGTTTATCGAATTTCTTCGAAAACTTCAGGCAAGCGAGTTGTTGCTTACCACTTAGAAAAGACCATCCTACGTTTCGCCAAAAAAAAAAAAAAAAAAAAAAAAACTGGCGACAACTTGGTCGACAACGGTCGATGCTTCGGGCTCAAGGCATGTGATGATCTTATGAACGTCATCTGATGCACCTAAATCGTATTTTTATAACCTTTACCATAAAATGGAGTTTATATTTAAATTATCAACTCGTTTGGAACTCCTCGCAATATTTACCGGAGACTGCATATAGTTTATAAATTCTTGATCCGAATATAATTCTATATCGTTTTAGACATGTCCGGCTGTCAGTTGATGCTACTACTCCTAGGATGTTTGGTATTTTTAACATAATTGGCTGCAGTTTGATATTCTGGGTCTTTATCTTCGTTCATAAAAATTTTCCATATTGGTGCCCTTTTTAGGGTACCACATATAAGAATACCTCCCAAATTTCGGAATTTGGATATGTTCGCATATTTTGAATTGTCTTAGCAAATGTTTTTACTTAGCAAATCTTCCAAGCATAAATTATCAATTTTCACTAAATGTATGAGATAGGCCCCATATAAAATTCCGATCGATTTGAGTTATATCTTTTTCTCTTTTCTTCCTACTTTTCACCTTTAGAAGGTCTTCCATCAAAAAATTATCCACTCTGGTCTCTATATTTTATGTATAGCTGCCATATACCGCACCTCCCAAATTTCAGAATTTTGCGATGTTCAGGTATTTTAAATATTCATTACGTAGCAAATCTTCCTACCATAAACTATCAATATTGACTAAATGTATGAGGTAGGTCGCATATAAAATTCCGATCGATTTCTGTTGAATTCTTCTTCCTACAAACTTCAACGTTTTGAAGATCTGTTAGCAATAAAAATCTCTAATGCTAAAGAAAAAATACAGAAAGTACTTCATCCAGAAATCGTCTATATGGAGAAGTACCTTCAGTTTATAGGAAACCAATAGATGCTCTATCTACTGGACACTTCCTGATTTGTTCGTGTCCTCAAACCTTTTTTGTGGTATATTAACGTTGATACGATCAAAATCTAGTTTATCGAATTATGGGTTTTATACCTTTTTTCTGACCAACCAACGTTTTTGACCATTTTGATTTGATTTTCAAAATGTCCGTAAATTACGGTCCATTCATTGTAGTACCTTCCCTAAAAAGTACCAACACTTGTAAGGGGAGCTAATTAAATAGGGGCCCTATAAATTCACAATGTATAAAAATTGTGTATATCTCATTTGAAGCGAATGAAGTAACCGATTTAATCCAAATTTTGCATAACGCAAGTAAACCTGCGTATATTGTATTTAACTACTGTATCGATCGTTTCTCTCTGGTTCCTACAAAAGTTCCATTTATGAAATTAATATATCTCATATGTAGCTAATTGAAAACAGAGTGAAGATTTTGAAAGTTTTTTGCCATAGCTGAAATAATTATTGAAGGCTTTATTGGGCTTCTACCTCTACAACCTCCCCCACACAATAGCACCAGCCAAAGTAGTAACAGTGTTACATCCACCCCCCCTTGGAATGTGGTGGTCGGCAATTTTAACTGAATCATCTGCATGAGAATGCCACCATTCATGATATAAGGGATTCGTGGGAGGTAATCAAGGCGGATTTTGTGAAAATCACATCATTTGTACAGGCGGCTAAACCGATCAGTTCCACACCGGTCCATTTGGACTAATGCAGATTCCACGCCCACACCCAATTCCTCCCCTACAAAGGTCAATATTTAAAGAACTATTATATCTCATATAAAGCTAATTGAAAGAAGGGAAAGAGGAAAATAGGTACTCCGAAAAAGGGACCTTCTTTTACTCCCCTCACAAAGAGTCGAGATTTTGAATTTTTTTAAATTTCGTATGCAACTCATGTAGTGTTCGATTTTATGCATAGATTATGCATTGCTATTTTTTTACCATAGCTGCAAAAATTTTTGAAGATAGTGTCTATTGGGCCTTTTGAAAAAACAATAGCTCGTATAAGCCAAGATGATTGTGAAATGAATCCGCAATTCAATGCAGACGTTGCACCTAATATTTTTATCAAACATAAAAAGTGACGGATATGGTCATTGATGAGATTGCTCAGCCATTATACATCGACTCTGACATCACCGTTTTCCGCATGGTCCTTGATGACATTGCTTGACCCCGACACATGGACTCTGACTTCGCATTTTGGGGTGGTGAATTTTAAAGACATCGCTCTATCGATTTTACAGCAATTCATTACTCCAATCTCCCAACGTTTATTGATCTATTTCATATAATAGCACATTTTTGGGGGTTTCAATCACATTTACTATTTTCAAAATGAATCTGACAAGTTACAGTAGTGTTGGCGCCCAATCTCAATTTTTGCTTATTAAAAAAAATTTGAACTCGACAGTAACTGTCACAACGTCTATTCTTGGCGTTTCGTCACGTTCCATTATCAATCATTTGATGGGAATTAAACACGCTCAAGTTCGAATGGTGTGGAGTTTATAATAAACCCCCACGACGATGGCGGTCGAAGTCATTGCCACCATCAATGAGAGAATATTTGCTAGGATGACGTTACTAATGACGATAATGCATCTCTGACTGTGTGGAGAGGAGGAACACAACATCTAAAGCAAAGAATTTCACAAATTCCACAATTGTAGAAATACGAAAAAAGAATCTATGAAAAGAAATTAAAACGGATCGAATAGAAAAGAATTTTAACAAAGTGCTGGGAGCTAGATATTCACTGTATGATTAAGATGTTCGTTCGTTCAAGTGCACATAGAATAATTCACAAACACACAAACACTCACACACACACGCTGGTGACAAATCCCAGCTAACACTTCCTTAAAGTTGTAGCTCTTGGCTCGACTGCCTGCAGCCAGTAAAGCGGAGAACCCAGATTAAATAAAAACCCAAAAAGGCGATAAATATGCGTCGACGTCTGTCTGACGGCCAAATAGGCAGACAAACCGACTGCCTGCCTGCCTGGCTGGCTGAGTTTTATTTGTTCTCAGTGCGTGAGAGTGTGTGTGTGTGCGCGTTAGTGGGTGTAAGGTCTGTGACGACAATGAAATTTTTTTTATCTTGAAATTCCAAAAACACTAACCATAACCGAATGCAGTTAAGTAGTTAAACATTTGTCAATTGCAAGTCAGTGAGTAAAGATTAACGAACTCGAAACGAACAATTTTCTTCTTTTTCCCGAAAATATATTATCACAAAATAGTGAAAAGAAAAATAACAACAACAAGATCGACAACAGCAACAAAAAAATTATTACTTGAGCTATAAGTGTAAAATGAGAACACGTAAGTCCTGCTCTGCTCCTATTGCAGAGGATCACTTATCAGGCTAGAGGATAACTAATCATTGTTTCAATTTCTCACTTCTTATAGAACCATCTTCATTGCCTGTTTCGGAACGTTTGAGATTTTTCAGCAGTCTCAGTGAATCACATAATCGTAATTCAGGTTCCTATACACGAAGTCCACCATTGGGTTGTATCGAACGTAGTGCAAGCCTAAGTTCGTACGGTGCGTACTTTATGCCCACCACACCGCGCAGTAGTACCAGCCAAAGTAGTGCCAGTGTTACACCCACACCCATGGAATGTGTTGGCGTTGGTGGTGGAGGATCCCAGCAGCAATGGCCGGCCATTTTAACAGAATCACCGACAATATTGAAAAAGGATTTGGCTGCCACTGACGGTCACGGTGGTGTGGTAGCGGTTCAAAATTATCATCTGCAAAAGAATGCCACCATCCACGATTTCAGTGATTCGCGGGAGGTCATAAAGGCGGATATAGTGAAAACCTCACCATTTTTACAGGCGGCAAAACCGATCAGTGCCACACCGGCCCATTTAGCCAATGCGGATACCACGCCCACATCCACGCTGACACCCACCATGAAACGCATCAAACTGAAAACCATTGGCAAACTTATGCTACCCACCACCTTCCTCAACAATGATCGCAACAACAACAACAATCAAACGAAGGAGAGTAACGGTGGCGGCTCCTCCAACAGCTCCACAACGGCCAGTCTTAGTGAACAGAACAGCGTGGACAGCAGTGATTCGTCGTCACAGCAGCCACCCAAGAAAATCGGCAAAATCAAATCGCCCTTCATCGAAAATTGCAACCAGATGCAGCAGAACAAGGTGCAGCTGAATAGCAAGTGCATGAAATTCGATTACCGCAATCATCAGAATGGCACAGCCTTGTCATCGGTGGAGAATAGCAATGATCACCACAGCAACAATGTGGTGAGCAAATATTTCAATAACTCAGCACCAGGTCTAAGTAATGGCCACAGTCAGGAAGATTCCAATACAGATTCTGGCAAAGAGAACATCGATACCTCATCCTCGGACTGTACAAAGGCCGATGGCAGTTCTGGCAGCACCATCAACAGCACCACCTGCAAAGCAACACCCATTGTGGAGATACGTCGCAAATTCACACGCAAGGCCAACAGCAGCAATACGCAATCGCTGAGTACCAGTGCACCGAACACACGCACCCAACTAACGCCCAAATCCGCATCCTTTACCGGACCCCATTCGTCCTCGCCACAAATCGATAGTAAATATGCCAAATATTTTGGTATGTCGAACAGTAGTAGTAAAACGCCTACCACAGCACCGACATTGCCCATACAACCGCCACCATCCGCAGCCTCTTCCAACAGCCAACAGCTTAACAATAAATCCGACCAGAGCAATGGTTCGGGCATTGAGATACGTTTTAGTTCACCACCTGCCAACAACACCAACGAAGCCATTAATCACCATGTTAATCTATGGCAAAGTCGTAGTGCTGGCGGTCCGGCCAGTCGAAGACTTAAGCGCAGCCTAACAGCCAACATTGCCGAACTGAAACAATTCGAAGAGATTGTGGTCACCGACAGAGAACTGAAACAGGCAGCCAAAGAATTCGATAATCTATTGTGTGGTGAATCGGTGCTCCAACAGCCGACCATGGTGGTGGAATTAGAGAAAATCTTTTCGAGCATTGTGTGATTATCTGCCACGAAGTGGAGAAGGAGGAGTATGTGTGTACATATGGATCTAAAGGATGGCGGTTGGACGGACGGATGGTCTTTCGGTCGGCCGACCTTCCTGCTCAAGTGATATTTGTTATTTTAACTGTTTGTGTGTTGGTGTGCATTTCAGTTTTGTTTTTATAGGTATGTGTGTGCGTGTTCTGTTTGTAAGGCGGTGTACGTACGTGATCATAATATAATTTCAGGTTTTCTTTTATTTTTATTATTATTATTTTTATTATTGTTTTATGTTGTTTGTGTAAAAAAACAAAACTATAAAGTTGTCACAACGTATTTTGTTTAACGCAAACCGAATTTGTCGTAAACGACAGAATGTAACAACACTGAACACACTGAGTGGTAGAATGGAATATTAATGGAAAAAAGTTAGAAGTTAATTTTTGTATAAGAGAAAAGAAAATTCTCAAGAAGTTACAAGGTTTTCATTAAAAAATAGCCTTTTCATAGAAAAATTTACTCTTTAAAAACAAAGAAATGATAATGAAGCTAATGTAAGGATTTTTTTTTAATTGTTAAGCCTAGATTTACATTAAGCAATTTTAATTGCCTCAATTATGTAGTTTGTTGGTGAGAGAGTGGGGGCAGCCTCTCTCGCCCACAAACTGACAATTGCCGCAAGAAAAATTGCCAAAGGTAATTTTGGTATAAAATTCCCAAAATGTCGGCTATATTTTTTATATTCACAAAAAATTAATGTGTGTAACACAAAATTATTTGCTTAAATAAATTGAGCTTGAAATTAAATAATTAAAAAAATGCTCATGTAATGTGCAAATTGAATTTTCTCCCCTTTTGTATGAATACATCTTCAATTCAATTTTCCCCCAAAAACCCCTCTCTCAGTGTGTTGGAACAAACATCTTCAAATTGTCTCCTCTATTCTCCCCTTAAAAAATTATGAAAAATAAGTATTTGTTTTAAACCATCTTTTCCTCCCTACTTTAAATTCATATGTATTTTTAAATAGTGAAACAAAATTTTGTATTTAATTTTTAATTTTTTTATACATATATTCATAGAAGAAAAATGTTTTATATATTTTCTGTTCAAAATTTAAATGTATTTAATATAGATATGTATGTAGTATGTGTGTGTGCAAAAAACAAAAAAAAACTTTTATAAAAAAACAAGAAGAAAACCAATTTTGTTAATTTCATACATGTATTCCGATGAGAAGGAACATCATACCACTAAAGAGATTCATAAACAGGCCAGCTGTATATTTAAAAAAAAAAACGATTTTTTTAGATCCTGAAAATTAACCTGGAACTTTGTGCCACATGTAGCGGATTCCCACAACGACTTGAGTTCCTGGAACGATATTTATAAATATAGTGAGATTTGTTTACTATACCGAAATATCTACATTTATATGAGTCATTTATTTTGAAAGTAATTTAAGTCCATTTTTTCTTATTTTGAGATTTTGGGTTTGATTTGTTACAAAAATATTGTTAAGTGGCATTGATTTTGTTTGTGGCTTTCTGTGCCCTTAAACATAAAAGAATATATAACGTAATATGTTTTGTACACTTTCTAGAAAACCATGATTTGTATCAGAACCTCAAATAGTCTTAAAGCCACTTTCAAATTAAACGACTGATATACAGCCTTATTCTTAACGTCCTCATTTTTTATGTAGCATACTTTTAGGATGTTTTAATGGGAAATCATTGTATTCGAAATATCATACACTAAGCAATTTCATCTCAGCAACATTATTACAAGCCTTTTCTTTATATATATACTATTTTTTCAAAATTTCTCCTAAAGCTTTTTCTTTTTATTAAGAAAAACGAATTTAGTATGAAACTTAAAATTTCACCTATATGGAAAATATTTATGTGGCTGCCAAGTAGATATTTTCCAAAACAAAAAACTATGCTCAATTTATAATTTAAATATTGGAAATAGTACAATTATAAATATTTTCAATATTTATAAACTTGGGCATTTCTTTAAGGGCTTAATTATTGTTGCTATTAAAATAATAATAAATAAAATATGTGTGATATTTTTTAAAACGTTTTTTCCCGCCATTGGAAATGACCCTAAGAATGTGGATCATTCGCCATCCCGCTCCTTGATACTTCGAATACCTGCGAAGTATATTTTCCGCAATAGTTGACTACACTATATTCCCATTAGCATTTTAAAGATCCGACCCATAGGGTCAGGTAATAATTTTTACAATTATTTCCATCTCAAGTTTTTCAAAAGAGATACATATGAATAGGCTCTATCCTGTCAGATCACCTGCCATATGTCTACAGAATTAATGTTTTCAGGGTCCTTTTGAATCATACTACCCTGTATTTTTACAGTAAACCTTATGGATTTTTTCTATGTAAAAACTAGCGACGATGAAGGTTTAGTATTATCCTCATAACTGCCAAACAGTTGATAGCCTCACCGCTTTCACATCGAGGACAGTAGATAACCTTCCCAAGTTCTGCAGTTAAAAATTAAATTCCTCGGAGAGAGAATTTTCTTTAGTATAAAATCATTGAGTCGGATAGCTTTTTGAGGAGATTCCCGTTCCATTTGACACCTAAGTGCCCAGCAATCAATGTATCATACCGCACTGTATAGGCCCTATAGTTTCTATTTTTTTTATTGCATTTTGGCCCATATGACGGTGAGTCTTATGTGATTTTACTTTATCCTGTGATGATGCCCACAGTGATTTTGATTTCTTACCTTTTCAGGAGAGGGATAGAATATGTTATATGGTGTGAAGCCGTCGGTCAAATAGATTTGTAGAGTTTCAAGTCCAATTCGATTTCTAGTATCACTTTCTGATAGTCGATGTCTCTTACAAAAAACAAGGGCCCAATTTCATCTCTGCAATTGGTTGGCAAATAAAAGAGAGGGAAAGAGAGTGGAGAGTTATAGTCCAGATTGACATGATTATATTAAGGTAGATTTTGCATTCATTTATCATGGATCTGTATTGCAATCGCCTGTGGGTCAAATCGATAAAGCTCGCCAGAAATATAATTCCATCTGCTATACGATGCAAATTCAACCCCAAGTGGTTTGATTTTGAATCGTTGAGGGCCATGGACATTGAAACGTTAAGGTCCATGGGCATATACTGACACCGGTCCTTACTAGTACGGCAGTATTTTTGATTGATTAGCAGCTCTGACCATTAATATCCAATATCCAGGTTCCTTTGAACGTATTAAAACCTGGTATTTCCGTGAGGATTCTTCGGAATTTGTAATCCACAAATTGATTGCCCTTAGGGCCATGAATATATATATTTTTGTCTGTATTTATGATTGTTAGGAATTTGCTATGTCTTGATAGGATCCCACCAATCCAGTTGTGACTGAAATTTTTTTTTTCTACATGAATTCATCCAAAGGAAATGTATGAAAGGGAAATCGTCTAAATCTCCATGTTTTTTTATGTAACCCGTGATGTTGATTGCCTAATGGCAAAGAAATTCATCCTCATACAATGAATAAATGTGGCAAAGGAATCAAATGGTAAATCAGAGGATTGTCGAAAAAATTGGCACACCTATACTTCATACCAGCCATACAGAAAATTTTTTACATTATCTTAAATTATGCAGAAGAAAACTAGGAAATTAATGTTATTATCCTAGAAGAATATAAATGTATTAATTAAAATCATTTTTATTTATTTTTGTTTTTTTTTCAAGGAGGCAATATTTGATTTTTTCTTTTTTAATTTTCCAAAATACTTTTTTTCACAATTTTTATTATTTTTTTTTTCAAACATTTTTTCCAAAGATATTTGAATTTTTCTATTTTATTTTCCAAAATTTTTTTTTTCACAATTTTTATTATTTTTTCAAACATTTTTTCCTAAGATGTTAAAGTTTTTCTTTTCTTTTAATTTTTTTTTTAAACAATAAACCTGAGTATTTACAAATATTTTTTATTTTAATTTTGTCTGCATTTGCTAAAGTGGTGCTGTTTATCATATATTGAACATGATGTATTTTTCTTAATAAAAACAGGGCATAATTTACAGCCTTGTTTTTTTAAACAAAACAAAAAAGACAATATAAAAAATCTAAAAAAAATAGCTCAATTTAGAGAAAATATTTTAAGATTTTTTTTCGAGTGTTTAAATAAATGTTTTTAAAACAAAAATTTGCCAAAACCCAAAAACGTTTTAATTTTTTGTAAAACAAACACAAAAAGGGTCTAAAAAAATTCTTATTATTTAATATAAGAAAATATATGTGTATACATAGATGTTGTCTAATAAAAAAAATTCTAAAAACAAAAAACAATGCTGAACTTTAATTTTACGAAAAAACGAACATTTTTATAAAACAAAAAAGAAAATTAAACGAAAACGATTTACAAAAAATAAAAATAAAAAAACAACGAAAATTAAAAAAATCACTTGACTCTCCCTGCAATACAATTTCATTACTCTAATAATTTTTAACTATAACACATTAATTAAAAAATATTTTCAAATTTATATAAATTCCCTTTATATTAAAATAAAATATTATTACTTGTTAATATCAACATTAGTTGTTAATATTTCTTTAATTAAATTACAAGATGTTTTTTTTTCTTTCCATCTATTGTATATTAATGTTAACTTAAATATTTTTTTCTTATCAATATCTGGCTCTCTACAATTTCTTATTATTATTATTAGTTAAATATAATGAATTACTACTATATATACATATGAACATACAACAAAATATTTATTTTAATTTTATTTAAAATAAAAAAATTAAAGTTTAACTTACATTTGCTGCAAATATTATTATTTCCAATAAAATAAAAAAAGAAAACAACAAACAAACAATTTAATTTTTAATGTTAACCCACGTGCTTAATTTTTTTTTTATTCCTGAATTAATACATTTTAGTTATATTTGTATTATTAAATATTATTAACTATTAATAAATTACTTTATTAGAAGTAACAATAAAAAATAATATATGTTATATCGAAACAACAAAATATATATCTACAAGTTATATTTAAAGAAAAATTTCAATTTGTGTTTTTCTTATTAATTTCAACAAGTAAAAAAGTGATAGTTTTTTAAAACCCTGTCATCAGCGCCATGTATCGATGGGCATGATTTATATCATGCAAATCATTGTTTAGGTGTTTTGAACAGATAATCACATTTTAAAAGAGGTGTGATATGAAAAAGTAAAGAATCTACTCTACTAGGACCAGAAAACTCAACACAAATATTATCTTGGGATATTAGAGAAAACTTTAATAATACATTTCATATTTAATAATTTTTAAAATATATATAATTATTATTGTTAGTTTACAAGAAAGTATAAAGTTGTACCTTTCATATGACACCAATTTTATTTAAATATGTAAAGTAGGTCAAAAGTTATGGCAAAAACCAGTAAGGAAAGTAGTAGTTAGGTTATACTAATTTTAGAACGTTTTGTTCCTATCAGCATATTGGTTCCTTGGTGCGTCAATTACTTAAAATAAATCTATAATTTCAATCTGGACCGATTTTCACGAAACAAGGCAGACATCACTCTAGGCTCAATTCAGTACGTTATGCCAAATTTCGTGCAAATCGAAAGATATATAGCGACTTTGGTGTACCACTTACATGAAATCTTGGCAGACATCACACTAGGCTCAATTCAGTACGTTATTCCAAATTTTAGAGATAATATCATGGGAAACTATATATGGGAGCTATATCATAATTCGAAACTTGGCAGACATTATTAATTCAGTACGATATGCCAAATTTCGTGCAAATCGAAAGATATATAGGGAGAATGCGAAACTATATATGATCTGGACCGATTTTCACGAAACGGATAATATTTCAAATGAATATCGATAGTCACCATTTACGATCGAAACTATATATCCACTACCATAATAACCTAAATGATTAGGCTATACCAAATTTCATGCCGAAAGATATATAGGGTTTACATTAAATCGGTTAAATATATATATGGGAGCTATATGTTTCCGATTTTTCCCAAAAAAATAAGTGACATATGCCAAATTTCATCCAATTCGGATCATAAATGCGACCTGTACGTTGTTTACAAATTAACATGGACAGACAGACGGACGGACATGCATAAAACGACTTAGAAAGTGATTCTATGCATATTCTCAAAAGGAACCACTACCATAATTACCAAGCATATTTGCCAGGGTTGTCATGTTTCCGGAAAATTACAAATTCCTTGGATTTTTGGAACGCCTAAAGATACAGATACACATCAAAAGTGTATTTTAGCTTAGAATAGCTTAATTTCGTTCATTAGTTTTTTATCGAAGTTGCTACGATATCAGAAAATGCAACAGTTTTTCAGACTAAGTTCTCTAGGCGTATAACTTGTGAAGAGATAAACAAAATCAATCCCATATACGGAGATATCCTACATTGCTATGAATATATAACAATCATTGACCAGTTCAATACTTTGGTGGAAAATTTGAATCCTAATCTTTAAACCCGTCGTCAGCGCCATCTGCTGATGATTATGATTCAAATCAGTTTTCCAACCATTCAAAACTAATTCAGCAATGCTGAATTGTAAATTTACTACAGAAAACCTTATTCAGCCAGTTTAAATTGCATTTTTCCTGTAAAAAGTTTTATTAAGTTAGACGGAATTGCAAGTTATCTAAAGAAAACCTAATTCAGCCAGGCTGAATTGCAGTTTTCCTATAGAAAACGTTATTCAGCCAGGCTGAATTGCAGTTTTCCTATGGAAAACCTTATTCAGCCAGGCTGAATTGCAGTTTTCCTATGGAAAACCTTATTCAGCCAGGCTGAATTGCAGTTTTCCTATGGAAAACCTTATTCAGTCAGGCTGAATTGCAGTTTTCTTATGGAAAACCTTATTCAGCCTTATTCAACCTTATTCAGGCACGCTGAATTGCAGTTTTCCTACAGAAAAACTTATTCAGCCAGGCTGAATTGCAGTTTTCCTATCAAAAACCTTATTCAGCCAAGCTGAATTGCAGTTTTCCTATAGAAAACCTTATTCATATAACATTGAAAAAATATCGATTGAGATATGTAGAAAAATTTGCATTTATTCTGATTACGATTTTCGGCCCATTAGCGGTTTCTGAAGCAGTAGCAGAAATTTATTGTACTGAATTTCTTATTTATCGGTAAGTATGTAGCTATACCACTATGTAAATATATCAATTACAACTTGTCTTGCTTAATTCAATTATGTTTTTGTTTTTTTTTTCTTTTTTTGCATGTCTCACACAGATTATTTAAGGCCTCGTATTGCATATTTCAATGATTAGGGTATAACCTCCAAACTAATCAAAAATGCTAATTTATTTCTTTAACCCTCCAAAAAACAAGCTAAACCTAAGGATTTTTAATAAGCAAAAGCCCAATTTGTGTGTACTTGTGTGGTAAGTTAACAGCATGAAAACTAACACGCAAAATCAGATCCCAATTTCCCAATATCATTAAACTTATTAAACTCTCTATATTAAATTGGCTTCTTATATTTTTTTTCAACAGCGTCTTCATCCGGTGCCTCAGCATTCGAACCACCACGCGGCATATTAAAATCTAAATCAAGTGTTATCGGTGGTGTGGGTCTAATGCCCACGGCCCTGAGTAATGAATTGAAAAATCGTTTGAAATCTTCACAAAATGCTACTGTCTCGAATCTACGTAAATCGGCTACGACCAGCGATGCGGTACGCGAACTACAACCAACGTCAACGAACATATCATCAACATCGGGTGTATTGCCAACGACATCGACGGGCCAACATGACGATACGGTCAGTTTAGTTCGTAATCTAACGAATTTGGGTAAACCTCCCCAGCTGAGGGATCCCATGAAAATGGAGCCGGATATTGCCTCCGCATCAGAGGGTGAAAGTTCAGGTGGTCGTGAAGTATCGGAAATTATTAAAAATAGTGCTGTAGCACGTCGACGTAAATTTAATGAAGGGTAAGTTAATGGGTCCAGTTTAGCCCCAGTGCTTCGAATTGAAATTGCAAAAAATAAAAAACGAAAAGAATTTCAATTTCCATTTAGATTTAGGCTAGTCTTAGGAATGCAATTAGTTATTGAACAACAAGAAAAACAAACAATTGAAGTACACAACAAAATTGCCAACCTTTTAACGCTGTTTGTTGCATTTTTTTTTATGAAATTTGTAAATAAATTAATAATTTGTCGTTTTGTATTTATTTAATAAATGGTATGCAATTTGTTTGTCTATATTTAAGAAATAAATAGCGAACTTTAATAGTAAGCTTTATTTTTGTACTAATCGTTTGTAAAGTCTTGGGCCATTTTAAATAAGAAGAAAAAAAAACGATGATAAATTTTATTCATGAAGAAATTCAAAAGAATTGTGTGTGAAAAGCCTTGGAGAGTATATTAAGAGCACCGAAGGACATATTCGCCATAGATCAAGTTTTTGAGTTATGGTGTGATGAAGTTTTTGATGGTAATACAGATTAAACATGTACAACCGATCTTTGTACCGATTTTAACTGACCGATTGCACTTATATTCATATCACTTAAAAGCTAAAAACATTTCAAGTCTGGTTTAAGTTAGCTAGTCTCTTAAAAATTATTTTTTAGAAATATCTTTTAAAAATCATTATTTGCAAGTTTTTTTTTTTAAATATATCCCTTTTAAACCTATTGGTATGTTCCCGTACTGCAAGAATCTACTATTTTTTACTCCGATCACACTTTTTTCCTTTATGATATCGAAGAAAATAGTAAAATTGAGTAGATTCTTGCATTACGGGAACATACCATATTTTATATTCCTTTCAAAAAAATTGATTATTTCGGGTTAGCTACAGCCATTAAAAAATATTTAAAAACAGTTCACTTGGGATATTGGTTAAAAAAGGCATATTTTATAAATCTACACTTCTGATAGTTTTTGAAAATTTAAACTTTTTAAAAATATATTTTTTAAACCAGTGAGCGGAGCAGTATAGTCGGACGGGGCCGACCATATGATACCCTACACAACTACCACGGAACTCTAACTTTCTGCGGTTCTATATTCTGAAACTGGGCAATATTTCGTGATATTTGCACCCTCTTGATCATAGGTCAACATCTCCACTTTATAACCCGCCATAAAATAAAAAAACTGGTCACTTTAGGATTTGGTTGATTTGACCCTTGGAATATTGACCGATCATCATCAAAATAGCCTCTCTAAGTATTTATTCACATCCCCTTCACCTTATAAAATATGCAATGTTCTGCATATAATAATTGCCTCTAGAGCGACTAGAAAATCTGACAAAATTAAAGTTTTACGTTCATTGCACCCCCTGAATGAAATCTCAACTTCACCGAAAACTATAGACGTCGTCCTTGACCATAATCGGAACTTCCTTTACAATTTCAAAGTGATCAGCGCGACATTTCCGTCCTCTAATGGAGTAATAGTAATACTATGCACATATTCACATTTACCTTATTATGCATAACTCCCATATCTGAGCACATCCGACAATATAATTGGTATCAATTTAAAGGTCAACCAATCCTCTAGGGTATACTATCAACAAATTTTGTCATTTCTCACACAAAAGTCAGGGTCCATTTGACCCGCTAAATATTGACCGATCTTTATAATTACCGAATCTTCATAATTGCGGCCTCTAGAGCAACCAGAAAATCACAGAATAATGAAGTTTTTGGTCCATTTCATCCCCTAAATATTAACCGATATTTACCAGAGACAATGGGGGTCTTCATTGGCCAGAACCCATCCTACATGCAAAATTTCGTGAAGATTGGTCCATAACTGTGGCCTGTATCGTGTTTAGATCGACTCAGCTAGTCGAGATATGACGATCGGTATACTTAAAGGTATGTCTAGGGCCAATATTTCGCGGCGTTTCAAACTCTTGGGGCTGCACAAAACTATAATACCCTGACAACATAGTTGTGTTTTTGTTTGCAACATGAAAAGGAGGTTAGAATCGGCAAAATTTACTTTGAAGAACAATCCATGTGATAATTTCACAATACATGTGATAATTTTATAACGTTATAATATTTATGAAAATACGGATAAATAGCTAGACTTCTTACCTTTCATATGACACCAATTTCATTTAAATACCGCCAGTAGTTCAAAAGTTATGAGCCAAAAACCAGAGTATTAAATTTGTAATTTTCGCAATACCGATCTGCATCTATAGACGACGCTGCGGTCGCTACGAAAATCGGAGCATTTCTAAAGTTCAAATAACCTTTTAACGAATTTTGCTATTTGAATAATTTACATGAAAGCTCATTGATTCTCAGTGAACTCCATTCAAATTTTCTCTTTTCTCTATTACTTTTTTCCTCAGAGTTATCCTCCACTGGCTGTAACTTTTGAACAAATTGATTTAGTAACACAAATAAGGTGTCATATTTAAGGGAAAATACATGTCTTAGTAATAGAATCGGCAAAATGTATCTCTAAAATTTAATAATAATAATTTTACAATGTATCATTCTAAATAATTTTTCACATACAATATTTTATAATTATGAAAATACGAATACGAATTTCGAAATAGCTAGTCTCATTAACTTTCGTTTGACACCAATTTGATTAAAATACCACCAGTAGTTCAAAAATTTTGGGCCAGAAATCAGAGTATTATATATTTCGCCATTTCGATCTACCACATCAATAGATGGCGCTGCAATCGCCAAACGGTCAGGTTGCTACGGAAATCGGGCCATTTTTAAAATCTAAATAACTTTTGAACAAATTATGCTATTTGAAAAATTTAAACGGTTATGTGTAGCTTAAAGTTCACTGATTCTTTGCGTTCTAAAATAACAAAATTCCCGACCATAAATACGTTAATATGGGTACATAATAATGTGAAGCCTTAAATAATAGATTTCTATGAGAATTTTTTTAGACGAAATAATTGTATAAAAATGGATGGTTCTTTAAGCTGCAAAGAGCCGTCGGATTTTTTCAACTATACCGCTTTAATGTTATGCCAATTTTACCATAATCTTGATTTTCCAAACAACTTGAAAATATTGCGACTGTGACGCCATCTATTGTGGCAGTAGATTGAAATGGCGGAAAAGAAAAGGTTTCTTTAAACTTCAATAACTTTTGAAATACTTAATGTATTTTAAAAAAAATTGGTATCATACGAAAGCTAAGATGTCCAGCTAATTCGACAACTATTCGTATTTCCATAAATATGAAATATTTTATGTGCGAAAAGTTATTTAGAAATCTACGTTTTGAACAAATTGTTTGTGAACAAATTGCAAATATTTTTTTTTGAATTTCTTGTCCCAATTTCTCTATATATTCGGTATATATGTTACATATACATATTTCTCTTCTGCAGTGACTTATACTAAAAGTTGATGAAGAATATTTTTGCCCTTTATACCAACCTTCTACAACGACATCTAGTGGGACAAATTGGTACAAACTCGAAATAAGATCGGTTTTAAACCGAAAATAAGTTTTTATATATTTTTTTAAGGTTTTTGACTCAGAGTGAAATTTTATGGCGAACATTTTTGTAAAATATTCTGACCTGTTATAACCCCGAATTAAATAAGTTTCAAACATTTCTGGAAAAGCAAACCGAATTTGTTAAAAAAAGAACTAGGAAATTTCTATGAAAATATTGCTTATTGCTCCACCATAGTATGGATGGTATATTTATTTTGTTTTTCCGTTTGTAACTCATCGAAATAATCATTTCCGACCATATAAAGTATATATATTCTTGATCAGCGTAAAATTCTAAGACGATCTAATCACTCTACGGTCCAAACGAGTTGAGATAGATCGCCAAAATTTTGCATAGAGTCTTTTGTCTGCAGGTAGGTTCAGTTCGAAGATGGGATATATCGGCCCACGTTTAGGCATAGCTCCCATATAAGGGTATCCCTTAATTTTTTGTATTTTGGGGATCTTGAGCGCGTTTTTCAACCGAATTCGCTGAAATTTGGTATATTGAGTTGCTATTGGGTACCCAATTTCTCCACAAAAAATTATACATATAGGTCCATTTTTTCTGGTAGCCCCCATATAACGGTACCCTCTATCCTTTCAGTATTTTGGGGATTTTTATCGTAGTTTTCAACCGAATTGGCTGTAATTTAGTACTTTGAGTTCTTACTAGGTAGCAAATCTCTCCACTAAAAATTATAAATATAGGTAAATTTTTTCTGGTAGCCCCCATATAAGGGTACCCCCCAAATTTCGGTATTTTGGGGATCTTGAGCGCGTTTTTCAACCGAATTCGCTAAAATTTGGTACATTTGGTTCTTATTAGGTGTCAAATATCTCCACCAAAATGTATTAGTATAAGTCCAATTTTTCTGGTAGCCCCCATATAAGGGTACCCCCAATTATCGCTATTTTGAGGTTCTTGAGCGCGTTTTTCAACCGAATTCGCTGAAATTTGGTATTTTTTTGTAGTCGTATATGATAATAAATTTTCCTACAAAAAATTATGAATATGTACCCCCTTTTTGGGGTAGTCCCCATGTAACCCCCTTTTTTATATTAAAATCGTTATCCAATTTGTTCCGCGTTTTGGGTTTGGTTCTAAGACTCTGTTGTAATTATATCACCTGCGGAGGATATCGAGATAAAAAACAAGAACGTAAGGTTCGATAATATGAACTATAACCCGTATTTAAACCTAGCCCTTGTGTGGGAGGTACCGGAAGGTGTGGACCGATATTCCCCATCTTCGAACTTGAACTATGTTTGGAAGAAATAATAAGATGGCCAACGTTTGGATGAAATCAATTTTTTTTTTTTTTAAACAAATTTGGTCCAAAGAAACATGGGGTCTAGAACCATCTTAACCGTGTCATTATCCATAAAGTTGAGGGTATAATTGTCCATTAAAAATTTCTGAAATTTGTTTTATAGTTTACATTGTGGTTTACATAACCGGTTTGTAGAAATGTCGATATAGGTCCACTTTTTGGTATTTTCCCTATATTTTCATTTCAAGTACCTGTCAGTATATCTATGGTGGAGGATATGCAAAGTTCGGCCCGGCCGAACTTAACGCTTTTTCACTTGTTATGATTTTTTTGTCCCAAATTGATGTCTATACATTCGGTATATAGTGTCAGTGACTAATGCTAAAATTTAAAGAAGAATATTTTTGTTCTTTATACCATCGACATCTATATTTTTCATATTTTTAAGATTTTTGACTCAGAGTAAAAATTTTTGTAAAATATTCTGATCTGCTATAGCTCGGGTTTAAATAAGTTTTCAATCATTTCTGTAAAAGGTGACCGAAACCCCCTTCCAAGGGACGAATATTTTAAAATGTCATGGAAAGGCGAAATATTGCCCACCACCCCCTTTAGGTTACCACCCAACGTAAATATTCAATACACCGATACACTTGTCTGTGGTTTTGGCAAGAATGTGCTATTTTTTACCACGATAACAATTTTTCCTTCATAATATCGGAAAAAATAGTAAAAATTAGTCGATTCTTGCAGTACGGGAACAGACCAATTGTTTCAAAGACTAGCAATAGTTTAGACTTAAAAAATATTTTTTAAACTAACAATTAATATTTTTTGAGACTATCAGAAATTTAGATTGTCAAAAAATATTTTTTCGTAAATTTTCACAACCTTAGATAAAAAAAAATCTAGGACAATCCCTACCATGGATTTAAAAAAATATATATTTTAAAAAAATTAGCTCCTCTGAGTTATTATTATACTCACCCTAAAAAAATAAAATTGTTCACAGCGTAAATTATTTTCTCTTCTTTTTGAATTTTTGTATACCAATATCGGCGAATATACAAAAATTGCACATAGGAATGTGATAATAGGAATCACAAATGAAAATAATTATATGTAAAAAAATTAAAATTGTTTAAGATGGCCAAGACTATTAAAATGAAAAAAACTAACAAACAGACCCATCCTGCAATGCTTGATATTAACAAAAAAATAAAAAAACTAAACACAAAACAAATTAAAACACCCCCAATAACAGCTATCTGTGTTATTTGTAGTTAGAATAACATTAAATGTTGAAAACCGAAAAGAAAATCCATGAAATTATAATTAAATGTGTTTTCTCTTAAAAATCTTCAAAGACTGGTCTTGATATACACTTTCATAAATTGTAGTAATAAAAATTAAGAAAAACAAAAAATAAAATGTTTTGCTAGCACATTACCAAAAAAAAATACTTACAAAAATATTTATTAAAACCAAACTAATATATTAGCAATTAAGCACATTTTTTTTAACAAATACCATGAAATTTATTGCACAAATACCTCACAAACCAGTACACATAAAGCACATAAAGAAATATATTTGTTTTTTTTTTTCTAAAGAAAACAAAATTACACATTTGAATTTGAAAACAAAATTTATATTTGAATATACAATTATTAAACACACAAAATTTCTTTTTCAAAATCCTACAACCACCAAAATGAATCCATATCCTCTATTTGAACTCCGTACCCAACTCCAAATTCCCAATGCAAATAATGAATGGTGTAAACAAAACAATTAAAAAAACAACAACAGCTTAAACCTTGCTATGAAATATCATCCCCTGCCACCACCGGTAAATGCAAACGTTTGGCCTTACAAACATCAACAACTACAGCAGCATCAGCAACAATCCTACCATCATCAGCAGCAACAACAACAATATCCTTATCATCAACAGGCACAGCATCAACAACCACAGCCCCTGCAACAGCTGCAACAGCAGCAACAACAACAACACTCCTTTTATAAATATCAAAAATATTGAATAAAACAAAAACATCGCTTTATTTTTTCTGTACAAACAAAAAAAATTAAAAGGCAAATCAAAAAATAAAAAAGACGAGTCAAATAAAAACACTAACTTTTGTTAATAAAAATCAAAGATCGTTGTGTTGTACAATTTTACTTAAGCTTTATGTTCACTCTCTATAATTTTCTTTCTTTCTTTAACAAACTTAACTTATAACAAAACTAAATTATATATTATATAATATATTTATATTGAAAACAAAATATTTATGAAATTAAATGTATTTTTGGGTAAATTTGTTTCGAAAAACAAAACAAAAAATAAATAAATCATTGCTAAAAAACAAATTTCAATTGTTTTGGAATTTTTCTAATTTTAAGAAAAAAAAAATAATAAAAAATACCTTTTATTTGGAGTTTGTTTTAATCTTTCATAAAATTTTGTGTGTATGTGTGATTTATTTTATACTAACGATATGTTTGTCACAATGTGTTTTTGTAAATATGCCTACTACCGGTCATCACACGCTCATTATAAATAACTTGTATGTAAACACAGCGTATACATATGTATGTGTTTGACTTTTTAAACAAATTCAATTCAAAAGCCTTGTTAGTATTCTGTCATATAAACTAAAATAAAACACTTAAATTACCAGGAAGCAGATACCGTTCTTATAAGAATTGTTGACAGGGTGTCGCCTAAAAGTATACTATAGTAGGGGATGAAATAATTTAGCATAGTTACAAACCTTTATTGCAACTAATTTGGAGTTTATACTAAAATCCACATCACTAGAAAGACTTTCACATGCGAACTAGACACAAGTGTTGTCAATTTGTCTTTTCTGTTTCATCGTCATTTTAATCAAAATCGGATTTAATTGAAAAACACTATATGAAAACGTCATTAACCCCTTGAGTCCCGAATGTGTTTCCGTTTCCATAGAACTATTTTCTGTGCACAGCTTTTATTCAACTATCGTAAATAGGATATGAACAAAATTTAATTTCAGGAAATACCGTACAATCTAATAATAAATAAATAAAAAATAAAGCAAATAATAGTTCCGTTCCAGAAACTAAAATATTGTACTAATTTTACAAATTATAAAATGTTCAACTAAATTGAAGAGAACACAAAACAAAAGGGCGTTCTCTTTGAAACTTTTTACTCGAGAAATTTGGCCGAGTAAAAATGGTAAACAGGAATGCATGCTTCTAATTGGCTGTTATGTTGATTTTGAAGCATTGCCACCTAATTTTGGCATATTTACTAGATTTGCGTTCCCGAACTTTTCAAATTATTTTGTACTCTAAGAGCGATTTTGAAATGTTACCCTTTTACTTGCTTTACTATTAAAAAAGTACTGGAGCAGTCCAATCATGTTTATAACTTAAGCTCTCTAATGACAAATAGTTCATACTATATCCCAAGTACAAACAATTATAATGGATATTTCTGACATTTTCAGTAGTGTTGGGATACCATTTGTATTTGTTTTTGCAAAATAGTCAGGCTGAATCCCAGTTTGTTGTTTTTATAATCCCAGTTTGTTGTTTTTGTTCAGTAGGGCTTGGCGTACCAACATGTGTTGTGTCGTTTAAATGACATGCTCATTAGCCCCTTCTATGAGGATTTATTTGACATATTTGCAATGGAATTGACAATTTAAAGCCACTGGTTTTACTAAATCTAGTTCAATGTAAATGTAATATTACAGTGATTTGAAAAATCAATTTGTCAAAGAAATGATAACTTGTTTCTTCGGCAAACTGGTCATGTGTTAACAATTGCCATTGTTCAACGTATGATGGGCAATTCTGAGTGGTGTACCGCAATTTTTTGCTTAATGTCTTCGAAGAAATTAGAACAACAAACAAAATAATACGAATTATGTTGCACTGTGACAATGCTCTCACACAGAATCTAGCGCAGTTTTGACAGGCCAACAGGCCTGTGAAGAATCATCCGTCATAGGCGCCTGACTTGCTACCCAGCGATTTTTTTCATGTTCTTACTTCAATACGCAAAGATATTTTCCAAGGTTTATTAAGAAGGTTACCGTATCAAACCAGCTGATGGTAATATTATATGTCATAACAATTTGTTGTTGTTTTTGATTTTTTCAATCCCATTTCCAAACAAAAATTTAAAAATAAAGAAAAAAAGGATAAAAGGCATAACGGTAGGCTATGGAGATGATATTTCTTTAAGAAGACCATGGAATCGAAAACAAGACTTTGGGATCAAAAAGAAGATTTGGTTCGATAGGACCTTTTTGTCTTCTTTATATATTGCTTTTAAAACATTTATGTGATCTTCGAAGAATATGCATTCATTGGTGGCGAAAATTAAATCAACTGAAATTGCAAAGATAATAATAATAATAATAATATCATGCTGTGTTTTAATTTTAAATTAAGTACTTGATTCACAATGGCATAATTACACAAGATAGTCTCATGCAGGTATATAAATCCATTTTTGTTTGTAAATTTTGACTTTGACAACATTTAGTTTTGAAAATTTAAATGAAAATATCCTCCTTCGATTTGCACGAAATCCTCTTATAGGCAACTAGATAGAGATATATTTTTTCTTTGTTGAGAAAAGATACCCTACCTGTCGTAAACTGTTTAATACCATGTGCAGACGAGAAGAGGGGAACAACTCTCTCTCATTCGTTGTTCGACTCTTAATTATGAAGTAATTAAAAATTTTTCAGTAACATTGAATGTTATGAATGAAAAGTAAAAACATTTCTAGTTTTTATAAATGCAGAAGGATGTAAATTTTGTAATCAATATGAAGCAATATGCATTTCTTTCCCTTTGGTTCTAATTAGCGTCCAAAATGAGACATTTGAATTGAGAAAATACGAAAATATATTTAAAACAACAATATTTTCAGAAAAAATGGAAAACATGAATTAAAAGTAAAGAAATAGGAGTTGATATTATAGTCAGGAGAAAGAGAATTAATACTTCTATTTAGATCCATATGTGATTTAGGCAAATATGTTACAATTTTGGTGTAAAACAAGAAACAAAAAGTTTGAAATAAAAAAACTCTGATGACATGAATTAAGAATAGTGTTGTATGAACGGGTTAATTCATGTACGTAATTCTGAGAACGAACTACGTCGTTCGAATGCCCGTCAGAACATGACATAATAATCGCACGACTGATCCAAGAATTATTAATCGATTTTATAAATGTGAAATGTTTATTCCATGAACTGCATACATTTTTCCATCTCTGGTAAAAATGATAATTTAAATTAATCTGGCAACATTAGAGCTATTGAAATTTTATTTGGTAAAGCGACACCTATTGTATATTCCACACACTACCACCCTCTGGAGTTTAATATTCCTACATGTTGTTATTTTACGTTCCACACACACCAAACAAAAAAAAAACAAACAGAGAAATACTGGTTCCATATATGGTGTTTCATTATTTCACGCTTTGTTTTGATTTGTCATTCATTGAGAGACTCAAACTGCTGCTGTCAATAACTAAACTCCGGAGAGCGAGAGTTCAATGCAATTGTTTACCAAATGTCAAACACAACTGTGTTGTTAGGTTGTGAACGCGCAAAAGTAGTCAGTCAAACAGTCGGCAACTCTCCATCGAGTACGTACGTAACTAAATGTGTGAACGGCGGAAGTAGAATTGCATTTATTGAATATTTTCGATTTTTTTAATTAGTCATTACGGACGGAATTGCTTATTTCGAAATTTATTTGCAGTGTGATAGACGTTATTGTGTGTGTGTGTGTGTTTATAAAAAAGGAAAAAAAAGTAAATTTTTATTGCAATTTTAAGAATCTGTTATTTTGACAACAACAAAAAGAGTAAATACATTTAAAAGTGCATTGAGAAAATAAAACAGCCAAAAAGTCAGCGAGCAAATACATCTTAAAAGTGAGAGAAGAGCCAGACAAAAATAAATGGAAAAAAGAATTTTAAATAAAAGTGAAATACAAACAAGCAACTTCACAGCAAAACTCTTCATTCGTTTCCCATGCCAAAAAAGGAGGCAAATATCGTAATGAGAGACAAACAAACGGATAGACGGACGAACCGACCTACCGACAAAAGAAGAGCAGATAAATAAAAACAAACATCTGTAGTAAACAAATTCAAATTAGAATCTCTACTAAGGCAACAACAAAAACATTGATAAACATAGAAAAACTACAGCATTTACTTGGCGGTTTGCTGTGCAAGACAACCAACAGCTGAGAGGCGGGCGCAATTATTGAGATACAAAAACAATGCCATCTTAATGCCGTAGTAGTAGCAGCAGCAACAGGGTCTTCTGTCATTATTATGTATTTGTTGCTGGCGGCATTATTATTTTTTGTTTATTTGTTTTTATCTTTTCTGTTTCTCCTTTAAAAGACGGAATGACCGAACGACCGCTCATTTGGAATTATTTTGTTTAAAAAACCTCCCTGGCTGGGTAAATGAGAATGTGAATTTAGCTGTGTGTGTGTTTGCAATGGATTGATGTTTTGTTGTTGTATTATTGGCAAATGTAAAACAAAAACAAATCATTGCAATTTTATCTCATATGAATTTTTTCAAAAAATTACTGTTTATTTGTTGTTGTTCCTTTTAAGACGGATTGAATAACACTCGGTACCACAAAAAAAATTCCCTGATATCAATAATAAGTTTTTTTTAATTTTTTTTTGCTGGCACTTCTAAAACGTGACTGATGCTCTGCACTGTCGTCGAATCGATTGTGTTGTAACTCATCATTTTAACAACGACGAATATTGTTCTTCTTCCATCAAGTGAAAAAATAATTTAATGTTTTGTTTTTTTTCATTCGTTTTAATTGTGTTTCGTCTTTCATGTTTTTTTTTTGTCTTCCTGTGATGACATTTAAAAAAACTATAGTACACTGAAAAGTTCAAACTTAAGCCGGACGCTGCCAACCAACGGATATTATTTTTTGAATTTCAACCAGGTTTGTATTATCCACAAAATTGATACTGTAGTAAGGTAGTGTGTGTGTGATTTCAGGTTAACATTAAAATATTGGCGAATAGTGTTGCTTTATTATCTTTAAACAAAGAACAGATCGGATGTTTATTATCGTTGAAGGAATTATTTTGGATCAGACTGCGGTTTATGAAAATGATCACATTTGAAATTAGGTACCGTATTAGTATTCGACACTTTGTGTACCATAAATTACGAATATGGAACCGATATAGCTGGAATCTTGAAATTTGAAGTTAGGATCAATGTTGAGGTTTAGAATTGAGCTATGTTGGAAGTCTTTGAAAGTCGTACTAATGCGTACTGAATTTGGTACTATTTAAATTTTGGGTGCTCAAACAGAGGTGGAATCCTGAAATTTTGAGTTATGATCAATGTTGGTGTGTAGGATTAGTATATGTAGAAAGTTTTGGAAATTTGTACAAAATGGTACCAAATTGTATTTGAGTAAACCGATAGAGCTGGAACACTGAAATTTGGAAATAGGGTTACTGTTGGCGGATTGGGGTATGTAGAAAGTTTCGGAAATTCATATTTATGGGTATACCATGGAAGCAATTGATTTATTATCCATCGCTACATCAAAAAACTGCTTTGAAAATTACTGTTTCTAGAATGAAGACAAATGTCCAACCTTGACCAATTTGAATTTAATTAGCATATGTATGTTCGCATCAGGGCGAAATAAATACAAGTTATCAATATACGACCTTTGTAAAGCCACATAGCCCAATATGCCTGATGAGCCGCTTAACCAACGGCGAAACGAGTCGCAAAATGTTGGGTACGTAGGTTCTTCTCCTGGCTTTTCTTTTCATTGCAAAGTGTAGATCATTCATTCGAATGATCACTGCCCTTACAAGGCAAAATTCAAAAAACAAAAAAAGGTACTAAATTTAGTACAATTTGAATTTTGGGAGAAACGACAGAGCTGGAACGCTGAAATTAAGGGATAGGATCATTGTTGGGTTGTAGGTTTGGGCTATGTAGAAAGTTTTGGAAATTTGTACTAATGCATACTTAATGGTACCAAATTCGATTTGTGTGAACCGATAGAACTGTAATCTTGAAATTTGAAGTTAGGATCACTGTTTTGGTTGGGATGTTCAATTGGGGCATGTAGGAAGTTTTACAAATGTGTACTTAATTACACGAAATTTGGTACAATTTTGATTTAGAGTGAACCGATAGAGCTGTAATCCTGAAATTAGGTAAGTGTTGAGATATGGAGGTGGTTTTAGAAATACGTACTATAAGAGAACATAAGTACTAATTGGTACTAAAATTTTAATTATGATCCGTATTGGTTTTTAAATAATTTCCATATTCACTACCGAAGTATCGGTAAATTCAATATTAGGCGAAAGGAATGTACGATTTGTACCAAACTTAGCACAACATATTATCTTTTCCAAGCCTGAATCAAGTCCGAATGTGTCTTGTCCCACAATATCCAATCCTTGGGACCAATGAGTGCACTAAAAAGTGTTTTCTTTCTGAAAGTAATGACCTCTCCTCAATATTTTTGAGGATTAACTGAGCCTCGAATACGACAATTTTGTTTATTAAGATATAAATTATAGTGAAAAATATGCTTCATCAGTGAAGAACATTTTGTTCGAAAAAATGCTCAGTTGATTTCAGTTCTTATGTGAGCTGGACTTTATATGGGATGTAGGTGAAGATCTAAATGCAAAATACACCATAGTGTGACGTAAGACTGTCCTGACAGCATTTTCACATGGGATCTGCAGCACTTTCACTTACAGAAGCGGTTTTATCAGCGGAACGTGCGAAGGGAGGATGTACATACATTCAGTATTCGTAACCGCTCTAGTCTCCACAATTTTGCAATTGCTTGCGTTGTTGGACAAATTTGAAAACCATAATCTTATCTTAAAGCAGAATATGTTGCTGCGGCAGAATCACAATTTTTCTACAGTATTTTTCGCTTAATTGCACATCAAAATTTGCACAAATTTTTGTTCAATTAACCGAGGAACCAATTATCCGAACCCGCTTAATTGAATAGTTTATTCAATTACAGTAATCACGTATAACTGGAACTACTAATGATTTTAAAAATCCAATGTCAAATACAAATTACGCTTTCTCGCAGTTTTTCCTTAGCAATAACCATATGTTTAGAATTAGTAGAGATGCCACCTAGTCTTTTTCACAAATTATGTCAAATATGTATGTAAAAAATGGCAGATTATTTTTCAATTATTATTATGCAATTAACCGGTGAAAAGTAAAAAAGGAAATTTATTTTTGATTACATGAAATTTGAACCAATAAAGCGGGAAAATCAATTAACAGGGTTTAATTATCCGAGAAAATATACATGTATTTTCCTATGAAATATTTTTTGCCCGATCATGTGGTTCAATTAAGCGTGGAAACCAATTAACCATAGGGTCAATTAACCGAAAAATACTGTATTAGGTATTTATGCGTTGTTTATCGATTCATTTTCGTCCAAGTCAAACTTTCGACTGAACTTCAGAATCAGCTTTGTTTGACAGATGTCGAATTTCAGACCCATATTTTGAAACCAACAAATGGATAACACTCTACTTTTTTCTTTCGGAAATCCATATATCCGGATATTTAGTCGTCCCAAGCTAGAGTTCTCGTATTTTTGCCATGCTTAAAAAAATATTCTATTCTGACCGTATATGCCATAATATATGGTCTTAAATCCTCGCACATAAACTATTATTTATAAAAATACATTCTGTCCGGTGGCTGGTGTTGGCATCTGGCATGAGTAGAAAATCTGAAATACTTGGCATGCTATTCATTTTAAAAGAAGATTCTGTCATGTAGCCGTTTTTGGCTTATATCCATGGGAAAAAATCTATATAAGGGTTACACAGGAATCCAATCCAAATCTAAGAATGTAATATAAATTTTTGTAATCAGGACTTTAAACTTTTCGTACCGTACTTTTTAAAATAGCCTAAATAAATTGCCAATTTTCCGAAGTAATTTCGGCATATTGGAAATGCCTTCTTAATATTGTGAGAATCTATTTGCCACTTCTAAAGTGCCGCGAATACCTTGTTCCCCTAATATTATTTATTTTCCAATTCGAAAAAATAAAACTTTATATAGTATTTTACTAAATGAAATGTAAACTATATAAATTGCATTTTTTTGCTGCTAATAGCAAAAACATCTAGACTACAACAAAACTCTTCGTTAATTTGTTAAACAAAGTTCTTCCTTGTAGTCTAGATTGATTGATATTGTTTTCTAACAGATGTAGTATGCAGTAATGGCATTGTCTGTTATCGATAATAATAACTAATATTTGTTTCTAAATATTTACCTTCTACTTCAAATCAATGTTTAGAACAAAAAGTGCCTCTAGTTATCAACAATAAATTGAAAAAAGAAAACAAATACAGTGGTGGCCACAGAATTAAAACATTTACTGTGGTAAACATTTTTTGGTCAGCCCTCGATTCGTTTGAAGTATTTTTGAAATTTTTTTAATTCAGAACACTTCGATATACTGCACTCAAGAGATTTAGTGTGAAAATGGAAAATTATTTCATGCAATTTTTCCATAAATAACGGTTTTTATGAAAATACATCGACTTTGAAGTGGCCATATAATTAAAACATTGTGTGATTTTTTACTAGACTGCATTTTTTGAAAATATTTTTTAAAAAAGCTCTTTAATTTAGTTAAATTATGTAAACTAAGCACCGATAAAATCATTTACTGATAAAAATTTTTGAAAAAATCTGTAAAATCTATCAAAAATGCCAAAAATGTGTTCAGTACACCTTACATTCAGAAAATAACCCTTATTATAGAAAATAAAGGTCCGAATGCACCAGAAATTGCTAGAATTAGTAGAAAACAATAAATAATTCTCAAAATAAATAAATATTTGAAATAATAACTCAAAAAAATGGGAATTAACTTAAAGGAACGATACGATTTTGAAAGCTTTTATTGAAGAAGCCGGAATATTTTTGCAGTATGTGAGGAAATATCGATTGATATTGGCATTTATTATATGAAATCGATTGTTCGAGTAGTACACAATATATTTGATCAAAAAATATACCAGTCACAACAGAAAGAACAGAGATCAACACCTAGGTTGACGAGTAAAAGTTTCTGCCACACAGCAGCATTTTTGATGCTCAACTCAAGACTTTAAATATTTGTCAAATTGTAAAATTTGTCTTTCATTTAGGCTAAAATAGATTAAATGGGCATTATTCTATTCAAAAAATATTATTTTGGAAAAATATTGTCATGTTCAATAGATTTTAAGGGTCAAGAGTTAACCATCAAACATGATGCTGTGTACCAGAAACGTTTTCTCGTCAACATAGGTGTTGATCTCTGTTCGTTCTGTTGTGACTGATAATTTTTTTGATGAAATATATTCTGTACTACTCGAACAACCGATTTGATATAATAAATGCCAATATCAATCGATATTTCCTCACATACTGCAAAAATATTCCGGCCTTCTTCAATAAAGGCTATCGAAGTTGAATCGTTCCTTTAAGTTAATTCCCATTTTTTTGAGTTATTATTTCAAATATTTATTTATTTTGAGAATTATTTATTGTTTTCTACTAATTCTAGCAATTTCTGGTGCATTCGGACCTTTATTTTCTATAATAAGGGTTATTTTCTGAATGTAAGGTGTACTGAACACATTTTTGGCATTTTTGATAGATTTTACAGATTTTTTCAAAAATTTTTATCAGTAAATGATTTTATCGGTGCTTAGTTTACATAATTTAACTAAATTAAAGAGCTTTTTTAAAAAATATTTTCAAAAAATGCAGTCTAGTAAAAAATCACACAATGTTTTAATTATATGGCCACTTCAAAGTCGATGTATTTTCATAAAAACCGTTATTTATGGAAAAATTGCATGAAATAATTTTCCATTTTCACACTAAATCTCTTGAGTGCAGTATATCGAAGTGTTCTGAATTAAAAAATTTTCAAAAATACTTCAAACGAATCGAGGGCTGACCAAAAAATGTTTACCACAGTAAATGTTTTAATTCTGTGGCCACCACTGTATATCCGGAGGAAAAATATTGAAGTCGGCGAAATTCTAAACGACGTTATATTTCATAAATTTCGTTTAGAATTTCGCCGACTAAAACGTAATACCTCATCCTGAGTGTACTAATTAAATTTTTTTCTGATTTTTTAGTAATAATTTTCCCACATTTAATTTGCTTTTTTTACTTGCAATTTTACTTTGTTTCACCTTTACATAGCGTCTTTGTCATAAGATTACAAATTCTTGAGTTTATTTTGGTTTACTTTTCAACATTTCAATGGAAATGTTACTGAATCAGCAAGACAACTGAGTAATAAAAAGAATTCCGTTTAGCGTTTTTTTTCTTCCATGATGATTTTGTTTTAGGTTTTGAGGTGGTTTTAAGTCAATAAATTGAAATTTAATCGGGAATTTAAGTTGAAATGAATACAATGTAAAGCGGAATGTTTTGGTATAAGGAATATTCTTTCTCACAGAACTTGAGTAGCATGCGGCAGAAACCTTGAAAGTACTTAAAATATGTCGAAATCTTTATATGGTGGCTATACAAAACAATGACATTGCGTTGAAAATTTTCTGCAAGGACTTCTAAGAAAATTAAACTCCAAATTACAGCCAATTCGGTTGCGCCTAGAAAGTCTTAAGCAAATAAAATGGCGAATGGCTATTCCAAAATAATATTTTCAATAAGGATGATGTTTTTTGTTTATTATCTAACATTGCTAAGAATTCTCCTCGTTATAAAATCAGAAATGCCAGAAGAAACATCTCTTTTATATAGGTACTATGTCCCTTAAGTCATATTTTACCTACCAAGGGAAATACATATTTGACATTTCCAGGATCTTGGAGGAAGAAAAATGTATACACAGGAAAAAAATTAGTACTGCTCAAGCTACAACCTAATTTCTCAAGCTATTTGATATTCCCTTATTCTCAGAGTATAAACAACCAACTAGAAGTTCAGTTCCCTTACATTATCGCAACAGATATTTTACATTTTTGTACAAACGAAAACAAATACTAAACCTTTGATTGACAATCATTTGACATTTTTCATCGGCGACCTACCCCAACAACTCTTTTTGTATGAATCACATTTGTATTGTCTTCCATTGTTTTAGAATGTCACACTATGCCATTTAGACCGAAAAACAACAAAACAAAGTCCATGTCATTTATCATTCAACATCATCAATCAATCAATAATTTTCATCACTATAAAACAAAAACAAACAATTTTGAATGAATAAAAAAATAAGCAATTTAAAATGAAAACTTGTTTCGGTTAACAACAAAAAACAAAAACCGAATAACAAAGGAAAGTTCACAGCATAAAAAAGCACATCATCATTATCATCAAACTTGTATTATATACTCGTATTTGTGTTAGTATGCTGTTGGCTGGTTGGTTGTGACTAAAACAGGCCTCCAAAATTGAACATTAACCATCTTGTTTGAATGTGGGCTAAATCATGACATTTTAACATTTGTTTTTAATATTTAAAAAAAAAATCAAACCAAAACAAACACCCACAAAAACATAAATTGTTGATATTAGTGTTAATGCTTTGGGCGTTTGTTTGTTATCGACATATTTTCCAATGTCATTTGCCATCGATTATATGTTGTTTTATTTAACCAAAACAATTTAATATTGAAGAAATTGGTAAATTTGAAAAAATTAACATAATATTTTTTGGGGGAAACCCCCTGGAGCAATATTTCGTGGTGTTATAAATGTTTGAAGCCATAAACATTTAATACCTTTACAACACAGTTTTTATGGTATTTGTATAAGTCCTAAATTTCAAGGAGTTACAGACGATGTACAGAAGAAATATACCCTATATATAGCATTTCCTGATTAAATGAAACCTTTTACAAATTAAATGAAACCTTTTCCAAATTAAATGAAACCTTTTCCAATTGGAATGAAACCTTTTACAAATAGAATGAAACTTTTTACAAATGGAATGAAACTTTTGGCAAATGGAATGAAACTTATTCCAAATTAAATGAAATCTTTATTCTTATCCAAGGAAATATAGAAAATGGATTACGGAAATTAAAAATTAGGTTGAAGATGGCCTCTATTGAAATAGAACGAACCTTTGGAAAAGGTTTCATTTATTCTGGAAATGCTATATATATATATATGTATTGTTTACTTATGAACGTTTAGGATGATTAATTACGTTTAGTTTGATCTTATTTCATTTATAAATATCTGATATATTACTGGTGTACATAAAAATCTGGGTGGCAAATAATAATATATCAATTAATAAAGTTTTTTCCAAGATTAAAATATGGGTTTAACCCGAACGACATAACCTTATTTAGAATGCGGTGAAAGTTAATCAAAAATGATTATAAATTAATTTTGCATATTCAAAAAAATAGCCAATATTTTTTTTTGTATTTTGTTTGAATGCGAATATCTTATGGAAGCTCTAAAACAGATGTTCTAAAACGTATATTAAATTGATGATTTGGCTGTTTCTGCTATTAAGATTAATAAATTAACTTGACCTTAGTTGCGGAAGAAAAATCACATTAATGTTATAGTTAAAAAACTGTTGCAATCTGCAGGTGGTCAATTACTAGGTATAACTATTCAATCAGTGGATAATATAAAAATTCAATTCTTTTCCAATAACTATAATAATGATTTTGTTTCTTTGTTTTATTAGCCACATAATTAATTAATTGAAATTCTTATGAGTTATTAAAAACCCAATTAACATCAGGCACCTTTAATCTTTCAACTTGTTTACATTTTTTGTATACAACCGCTGGTGCGGAAATTTAGCATGCACATGTTTTCTTTTCACTTTTAAACTTGTCAAATTTGCATATATATGAATATTTAATTAATTGTTAATAGTTTTAAACAAAATCTATGGTTTGCAGAGGTCTAAGGCATTGTACACAGGTTTTATTATTCGTTGTATCAAAGAGTTGATCATTTGTGGAGAGGTACCAAAAGACCTCCTTATTCGGATATAAATTTGGTTTGGTAAACCGATTTGCAAGCAAATTTATTAAATCGGTTTACTTCAAATAAAAAGTTGAAAATTTTATAAATGTTGACCATAAGTTATGCAAAGTTTAGTTCAAATCGGATAGTCTGTTCACATAATATTATATAATTAATTTTCAGCATAATTTTTGACTACTATGTGTGGGAGGTACCAGAACTTCGAAGTTGATTTAATTTTGAAAGAAATATTACGATGTACGAATTTTATATCAAATCGGATATTCATACAATGGTTATTGGATTAAGAAATTTTCATAATCTTGAATCTTCGTGGAGAGGCACCACATGAAATGGGCCGATAAATTTAGTTAAATTACGTCGATGTGGCTAAAATTGTGAATGGTGTTTATGGTTCTGATGCCAATTATAAAATCGGAGAAATGACCGAAGTAGGCCGGCATCTTAGCAGTCTTAACATCGCCCAGTAGCTAAAAATCGACCATAAAACCGCTTTTAACCATTTACAATTGTAAATTACATTTACAAAATTTACAATTGACCAAAAACGGCCAGAATTGGCCAACAGGAGAGATGTCGTGTTCCACCAGGACAACGCTAGGCCACACACATCTACAGTGACTCGCCAGAAACATAGGGAGCTAATGCATCTGCCATACAGTCCGGACTTGGCACCAAGCGATTATCATCGTTTTCTTGCATTGCAAAATTTTATTAGAAAATATTTATACCCTACACCACACTGTGGTACAGGGTATTATGTCTTTATGTATATGTTTGTAACAGGCAAAAGGAATAGAGATAGACCCATTGTTTCTTTTGAGAATATGCATAGAATCACTTTCTGAGTCGATTTATGCATGTCCGTCTGTCTGTCCGTCTGTTGATGTTAAATTGTAAACAAAGCATAGGTCGCATTTATTATCCGAATTGGATGAAATTTGGCACAGCTCAGTTATTTGGCCCAAGGACGAACCCTATTGAAATTGGGAAAAATCAGATTTAGATATAGCTCCCATATATAGTATAGTCCGATTTTATGTAAATTGGTGCACCAAACTCCGAATATTGGTCCGATCTAGACAAAATGTTGCACACAGTACTGACTTAGGTCCAGATTTAGGTAAGCAAAGTTTTATTGAAATCGGTTTCGTCCGATTTTATGTAAATATTGGTCCGATTGAGACAAAATTTAGCACATTTAGATTTATATGTGCCAAGCTCTGTTGAAATCGGTTCCGATTTAGATATAGCTCCCATATATAGTTTCGTCCGATTTTATGTAAATGGAGCACAATACTATCAAAATTGGTCCGATTGCGACAAAACTTTGCGCAGATTATTGAATTAGATCTAGATTGATGTATGTCAAGTTTTGCTGGAATCGGTCCAGATTTAGATATATCTCCCATATATAGTTTCGTCTAATTTTATGTAAATGGTGCACCAAACTCCTATTATTGGTCCGATTTTGAACAGCGTACTGAATTCAGCCCAGATTTCGATATAGCTCCCATATTAATTTTGCCAGATTTCATACAAATATTACACCAAAAATTTAAGTCTTTTCGATTGACATGCAATTTTTAATAGATTTCAAAATATTATGTGTATGGTTTTTTATTGGTTTAAATATCAATGTAGGTAGCATATTCTTTGGAAACTTTATGCCCCTTAAGGGGCTTTGAACAATATTCTTATAGAAACACATTCATGACGCGTTTCAAAAAAATGTTCTTTATTTTTTCCAAAAATATTGAATTGATCTGGTTTTATTGATCATTCTGTAATGAGTTATGTGTTGTTTCACTGAGCTCAGGAATGGAGGCTTTAGTTTTTAGCTTTTCTTTTCTTTTTTTAAAAAAAGGCACAAAAAACTTTTTTGTGCCTTTTTTTAAATAAAACTTTCTGGTTTCTTTTTTTTTAAATATATATGCCATGATAAGGTATTTTGTACCGGGATTTTTTTATTTTCAATGATTCCACCAGATGGGGTGGGTCAGCTCTAATCTCCAACTGCACTTTTCAATACTTGAAATCAGTTTTCCTCATACATCGCTTCAAAATATTTCATATTATTCAAATTGATGTATATTTTCCCTTTGATATTTTTTTGTGCGGTCCAGACAAACAACTTTAAATAATAAGCTTTATCAAAAGAAGTGTGAATTCTTTTTAAAAAATATAAAAAAACGTGACATTTTCATATTCAAATCTGCAACCACTCAGACGGAATGTGATCATTGTCTGGCGTTGCTTTTTTTGTGTGTGCTTGTTGGGAATTGGACACTGTCGCTTTTGTACGAAAAAAATACAATTCTGATTTTTAATACGGAAATATACATTTACAGTCGGAGTAATTGCAACATTCATAACTCAAAACGCAGACAAACCGTTATGTATGCATTTCTGTTTTCATTTTTAAGTTGCAACATCCTCAATATAGGTATGTATATTGGAGAATTCAATTTTGCTGGCATTTACCTCATACATTACTCCCTCGCATGTAAAATAGAAATTGAAATTTAAACACACACTCTCCATTATGGCTGGTGGGAATACCCGAACAACTCTGGCAGCAGAGCTACCCGCGTCACTGTTAGATCCCAAGTGTGGCAGCAGCACCACCACATCTCCATTGCATTTTCCTGTGGTTAGTGTCATCATGCCATTGTTGGTTTCGTTTGTTTTTTTTCTCTGGTTTTGAAAAGCCTACCTTCCTCCCTTCCAGTGGATGGTGTCATGTAATTGATTGTATTGTCTGGATGGATGGCTGGTTGGCGTCATTATCATTTCCATCAACAATACTGCATCATCGTCATCATCATCATCACCAAAGCTATTTATGGTCATAAATGCATTTTTCCTGCTGCATTTCTTCAAAACACACAAATCCATTAATGAAAGGGTTAGATAATACATGAAATGTTTTATAGAGAAGAAAGAGAAAAAATAATGGAGAGGTGTTTCCAAATAATTTGTAAGGTAATATTATCATGAAATTTGTATAGAAAGGCGGCCTTAATTCTTTTCTTTTTATACATATCTTGTTTGTGCCGCCGCTGAGGTTATCAATCACCGTTTGATTCATTAGTTTTATTGTTTGAGTTCTCAGAACAAATCGGAATATTGTAATAAGACGTCATTTATGAATTGGTTCAACGTAGGAGTCACACGCACATGTGTATATTTGTAGTTTAAAAAAATATTATTTAGAAAAAATCGACATAATTGATTGACTTCCAAAAAATGTTCTTTCATAAAATTGTCTTTGGAGAATCCACATATTCTTTAAAAAAACCCACACCATTGATGGGTTTCAAGAAATATTTTTTCAAAAAATGCATGCCTCCGAAAGACTCAAAAATTTACTTTAAAAAAGCGTTCACTCACTATTTATTCTAAGGCTGTACTTCAGAATTGTTTCTTTAGAAACTCCAAACATACACACCTTTAATTGGCATGAAAATATCAAAAAATATTATTAAAATGCAAGCTCTTTCCATCTCCACGTATTTTTTATTTTTGATGTAATTCAAAGTTTATTCTTAAAAGAAAAAATAAATAAAAGAAATCTGAGTCCTTGTTAATCTTCAAAAAATATTCTTTAACAAATGTACGCCATTGATGGGCTTTAAAAAATATTTCGTAAACATTTTAAGCCCCTATTAGGTTTTAAAATAAAATTCCTTAAAAATGCAAATATTAAATTATCTATACTAATAAAAAAGCATAGTGATTGACTGACTGACTGATTGACGGACTTAACGATTCATCAACACCCAGACAAAACGGCTGAAGCTAGAAAAGCATGGTGCGGAAAAATTCGCTCGCGAATGATTCAAAATACATAATTTTCGTTATGTGCTCATTTTACGAATGAATTTATGGTGATAAATTCTTACTAAACGAGCATTCGCCTATGAATGTTCGCACACACATAACAAACGAGTGAGAGCACACAACAGCGATCGTTCGTTTCGTTTGGAGGTTGAAATTCTTTCTGACATTCTCTCACGAATGAAAACAAACATTCCTGAATTCTTGCGAATGCTCAAAACAGCAACAACAAACGTTCGTGAACTCAATAGTTGTTGGACATGTGTTTTGTTATTCCACACACTTTCTGCTAGACACACACACACACATTTATTCGTTGTGTGTGGATACTTGTGTATGATATTTTTGTTTGTTGTTGTTTTTAACAGAGCTCGCGGGCATTCGCGAACATTTGTTTTTTGAGTCTTTCAAAAGAATGTTCTTCAGCTATAAATGCTCGCGAAAGAATGAATCGACGATGCTTGCAGCGAAATTTTATCGTTCGAATTTTTCGCGAACGATTGCAAATGCTTGTTCATTCATTGTAACTTTCATTCACGATAAATTGAAAACATTCGAATTCTCGCCGTGAGCAGTCGTGAAAAAGTACGTATTTTAATCATTCTTCGCACCTTGTAGAAAAGTACTACATAGTACTAAATCTGATACTATATGTATTTGGCGAACCGGTGCGGCTAGAACTTTTAAATTTGGAACAATCCGAAAAGTACTAAAATGAACTAACTTTGGTACAATTCGGTAGCATGTGAATGGATTGAGATAAAAACTTGAAATTTGGAATGCGAATTAAGGTTGAGAAGTATAGTCGATATAAGGGGGTTGTTTTGAAATCGTGTACTCATGTATACGAAAAGTATTATATGGTACTATATTTGGTACAATTTTTAATTGGAGGTACAAATGGAGCTGGAATCCTGAAGTCTAAAATTAAAATTACCGCCGGAGAGTAGGATTATAATATGTACGTAGTTTTGGAAATTTTTTACTTATGTGTACGAAAAGTACTGAATCGTACTATAATTGGTACAATCTGGATTTTGTTGAACTGATAGAGCTGGAACACTGAAATTTAGACATAAGGTTACAGTTGGAGTGTAAGATTGGGGTATGGATGTAGTTTTAGAAATTTATACTTATGGGTACTAAATTGTACTAAATTTGGTACAATTTGAACTTTGGGTGAACTGACAGAGCTGGAAGACTGAAATTTGGAGTTGGGATCTTTGTTGGGATTTATGATTGTGCTATGTATAAAGCTTTGGAAATTCGTACTAATGTGTACTAAATGGTACAAAATCTGGATGAACCGATGTAGCTGGAATCTTGAAATTTGTTGTTCGTAGGAAGTTTTGGAAATTCGTAATAATGTGTACTAAATTTTGCACAATTTAAATTTAGGGTGAACCAATACAGCTGGAATCCTGAAATTTTGAGTTAGAGTTACTGTGGGGGTGTAGTATTGGGCTATGTGGAAAGTTTTCGAAATTCGTAGTAATGTGTACTAAATGATATCAAATTTGGATTTAGGTAAACCGATAGAGCTGGAATCTTGACTTGTTAAGTTAGGATCACTGTTTTGATGTTGGATTGAGGGTAGTTTTGAAAAAGTCTGCTAATATGTACTAAATTTGGTACAATTTGTATAAAATATTAACCGATAAAAACCTGAAATTTGGAATTAAGATTGAGGTATGTGGGAAGTATAGGAAATTCGTATGTATGATTGTTAAAGTAGGTAGTTATGACAATTTATATTAATCTTTACTAACTGATACTAAATTTCGATTTAAGTGAAGCTATAATTGAAATTTGAAAATTTTACTAGAGTACAAAGGGTAAAAACGACACCGAATTTTTTATAGAGCTAGATTTATGTTGAGGTCGGAATTGGTGCGTAGGGTTGAGATATGAAAGTCGTTATGGAAAAACGTATTATAAGAGAACGTAGGTATTAAATGGTTCTAAAAGTGTTCATAATTGTCGGTATTGAGTTATAAATTCTTTCCACATTCGCTAACGATGTAGCGGGTATATGTTAGTAGATAATAAATTTATATTAGTAGATATTAATTAATCCAGACCTTAGTTGATATTTTTTTTTGTAAAAAATATCTTTTTAAAAAATATTTCATATTAAAAAACATAATTTTAATAAATCCAGACCTTAGTTGATATTAAAAAATATATTTTTTAATAAAATCAGACTTTAGTTGATATTAAAAATGTCTATATTTTTAATAAATTCAGGCCTTAATTGATATTAAAAAAATATTTTTTGATAAATTCACCCCATGTTTGATATTGAAACCAGTAAGGAAAGTAGTAAAGTCGGACGGGGCCGACTATATGATACCCTTCACCACTTTGGGTATATTCAACAGATAAATCCTAACAGACGTCGCATTTTTAAAGGACCAGTAAAATGAAATTGGGTCCGTAAACATTTCATTCTAAACCGATACAAATTTTTTTATTTGATCAGATATAGAAGCTATGTCTAAATCTGAACCGATTTTAGGAAACTTAACACACATCATTCTAAACCTAATTCATTTGGCTGTTCCAAATTTCGTGCAAATCAAAAGATAACAAGGGACTTTGGTGCACCATTTACATTAAATCGGACGAAAATATATATGGGAGCTATACCTAAATCTGAACCGATTTTCAGGAAACTTAACACACATAATACTTGACCAATTCATTACGCTGTGCCAAATTTCGTGCAAATCGAAAGATATATAGGGATTTTGGTGCACCATGTACATTTAATAGGACAAAAATATATATGGGAGCTATATCTAAATCTGAACCGATTTTCAGGAAACTTAACACGCATCATTCTAGACCTAATTCATTACGCTGTGCCAAATTTCGTCCAAATCGAAAGATATCAAGGGGCTGTGGTGCACCATTTACATTAAATCAGAAGAAAATATATATGGGAGCTATACCTAAATCTGAACCGTTTTTCAAGAAACTTGACACACATCATTCTTGACCTAATTCATTACGCTGTGCCAAAATTCGTGCAAATCGAATGATATATAAGGATTTTGGTGGACCATTTACATTAAATCGGACGAAAATATATATGGGAGCTATACCTAAATCTGAACCGATTTTCAGGAAACTTAACACACATAATACTTAACCAATTCATTACGCTGTGCCAAATTTCGTGCAAATCGAAAGATATATAGGGATTTTGGTGGACCGTTTACATTAAATCGGACGAAAATATATATAGGAGCTATATCTAAATCTGAACCGATTTTCAGGAAACTTAACACCCATCATTCTACACCTAATTCATTACGCTGTACCAAATTTCGTGCAAATCGAAAGATATATAGGGATTTTGTTGGACCGTTTACATTAAATCGGACAAAAATATATATGGGAGCTATATCTAAATCTGAACCGATTTTCAGGAAACTTAACACCTCATTCTAGACCTAATTCATTACGCTGTGCCAAGTTTCGTGCAAATCGAAAGATATTTAGGGATTTTGGTGCTCTATTTAAATTTAATAGGACATAAATATATATGGGAGCTATATCTAAATCTGAACCGATTTTCAGGAAACTTAACACCCATCATTCTAGACCTAATTCATTACGCTGTGCCAAATTTCGTGCAAATCGAAAGATATAAAGGGTTTTCGTAGACGGTTTACATTAAATCGGACAAAAATATATATGGGAGCTATATCTAAATCTGAACCGATTTTCACGAAACTTAACACACATCAATCTAGACCTAATTCATTTCGCTGTGCCAAATTTCGTGCAAATCGAAAGATATATAGGGTGGACCATTTACATTAAATCGGACGAAAATATATATGGGAGCTACATCTAAATCTGAACCGTTTTTCTGGAAACCTAACACACATCATTCTAGACCTAATTCATTACGCTGTGCCAAATTTCGTGCAAATCGAAAGATATATAGGGACTTTAGTGCACCAATTTACATAAAATCGGACTAAACTATATATGGGAGCTATATCTATATCTGAACCGATTTTTCCCAATTTCAATAGGGTTCGTCCTTGGGCCAAATAAGTGAACTATGCCAAATTTCATCCAAATCGGATCATAAATTCGGCCAGTACCTTGTTCACAAAAATACATGGACGGACGGACAGACGGACATGCGTAAATCGACTCAGAAAGTGTTTCTATGCATATACTCAAAAGGAACCATGTATCTATCTCGTTTCCGTTTGCCAGTTACAAACATATGCACAAAGACATAATACCCTGTACCACAGTGTGGTTAAGCGTATAAAAATAATTTTTATTAATCCTACGACATAGTTAATATTTAAAAAATATTTGTTAATAAAAAATATTTATTAATAGTAATTGAACGTTAAACGCTTCACTAAGTCTGCTACGCTTTTGAAGCGTTTAGTTTGTTTTTCTTTTTGAAAACCTACAGAAGCTGATTGATATTAAATGGATGATTAATTACACATTTCACAGATTCTGTCAAGCTATATAACATTAATATTGAATTTCAAAATATAATAACCATTTAAATTCGATTGCATATCATGGGTGGCGATAAGGATCTATTGCTGAAATGAAATGTATTGTAATCATTACCTGGTAATGAAAGAAGAGACTTGGATTACATAAGTTATTATTATTACTTGGTAAGTGGCAAATTGGCTCGTATTCCTGAAGTTTATTTTGCCTTCTACTATTTTATTTCCCAATTCTTCTCTAAAATGTTTCAACAGCCAATGGAATCTTTGTTCTGCATTAAACTTAGCATCATCAGCATCGCCATTCTATGTAGTTTATCTCAGGCTAGAGATGGTTACGTGCAAATGTAAAATGTTTTGCATAAACACGATTTTAGTTTCATTAAAAAATAAAAAAAAAACTTTCCAATGACCAGTTGCTGCATTGTAATGAACAAACGACCATTAAGCTGCCCTGTTTCTAAGTTCGCTTCTCTGCCCACTGATTAAAGATTTTTTCTACGGAGATTTCAATTTAAATCCAGCTGCACTTTTCGACAAGGAAATAAATTCAAATGCATTTGAGAACGTATTTGAATTGAACATTTGCCACAATTGGATACGGGGCATGATGGTTGGACAATGGCCGGTCATACTATCTTGGAAAGATGTAACGATATACATTGTCGGACAAAAAAAATTGGCGTTTAGTTCGGTTCATTTATGAATACCATCTTCTGCAAAGGTTTTCGTTTCGTGGTTCGTGTTGAGTTCCAGGGCTATGGAAAGCTTTAGGAAGTTACAATGCTATGTTCAGCGAAGTTAGGAAGTGGACTCTTCATCTCTATGCCATCTTGGCAAATATTTACTTACCATGGTAAATGTTGAAGAAGATGACGATAATGACATGCCTGTTAGTTAAGTGCCATTCATGTAAGAAGCTGTTGCACTTCGAGTACCGACATTCGTATTTACATGCAGCATGCCACCATTACACAACAAAAATACAGCTTCTGACCACCATCGTTCCAACAGCAAACCTATCCTGAGGCTAGTTGTTTGGTTGGCATTTGCAACATTGATGTTCCATGTTTCCGTTTCGAACGTTTTCCATGTTGCGGAGAGAGAGAGAGAGAGAGATTGTATGTGTTTGTTGTTTACTATTTGCGCCATAGAAATATACCCTAAAGCTAGGGATGTTAAGATCTAGGCTGACAGATAATATGGATTTATTTATTTAGTCATAATCTTGAAATGTTAAGGAAATTAAATGTGTGTTTTTAATACAAGCCTTTTTAATGATTACACCGTGGGATGGAGGTTATATTATGTTCGCTTGTAGAGGACTTTAAATGGAACAGTCGCATGCTCCATATGTTCTGTCAAGCTTAAAGTTCATAAACAGAGGGAGATGCAGGAACAAAATCAGAGGAAGAATAAGTGAACTCATATTCGGAATTGATCTAGATAAAACTTTGACTATGTGCAAAGTTTTAATGAAGCGGAGTAGGCCTGTTGTGTTCAAACTTTTACGTCGAGTTTCCGTGTTACATTAGATCGCATCTTTGCTGCTACATTAAGACGGGTGCGAACCTTGGCTGCCACAAGGTAATGGTCCTAATCTATATTCGCACATCGGATCGATCGAACGTCTAAAACACTGGATGGATGCCTTCCGTTTATCACAACATGATCAATTTGATTTCTCTTTGTTCGATCGGGAGAAATCCTGTGTATGGCCCTGTGTATATCGAGATGTTTGAATCTGGTGCTGCTCTACCATGTTTTTTGCTGCCGCAAAGTCAATCAACCTCATGCCGTTGTCTGATGTTTCTTCGTGGAGGCTGAATTATTCGAAGGGGGGAGAGGGGGGGGGGGTAGTCAAAGATATTTTCCCTTCCAATTTTTGCATTAAAATCTCCTAGCAGAATTTTAATGTCATGACCAGGACAGCGATCAAGTGCTGTTTCTAGGCGCTCGTAAAATATATCTATGGTCTGCTCATCTTTGTCTTCGGCCGGAGCATAGGCGCAAATAAGACTGATGTAGAAGAACTTCGCTTTTATGCGGATTACAGCAATTCGCTCATCTACTGGATTGAATATGGAGACGAGGTTATTCATTCTACTGTTGACCATAAATCCGCAGCCAAATTCATGTCTCGCTATATACAGTGCGTAATACTGTATTAAGTCTGATTTACTTACGCCTGTCCCTTTCCATGGCATTTCCTGAATGGCAATAATATCGGCTTTGTACTTCTTGAGTACATCCGCCAAAGCGAGAACTGCGCTAGTTCGGTACAACGTGCGCACATTCCATGTACAGATTCGCAGATCGTGGTCCTTTATACGTTTGCGGGGGTCGTCAACATTAAGGGGGTTTGGTTTTCTTTTTCTTAGCTTTTTCATAGTAGGAGGGGTTTGCCGAGTGTGAACAACTAACCCGACGCCTCAACCCATTTTTCTATAGTTCTTATGGGTGAACTCGCGGCACATATCTGCTCAATATTTCAACAGGTGATGAAAATAGCTACCCCAGGTGATACCGCGGGGAGGTCAGTGTCCACAATTGAGATGAAAGAGGGATTAAGATAAGCCTGGTCTTCGCCATGTTAATGTCAATCAGAGCCGTTGATTGGTGTCTATCATCCCCTGTCCTCTAGAGCGACTTATATTAACGGATCATTGCCAAACACACTACAGGTCTTCTTCGGTCCACCTACATGCAAAATTTTGTACGATTAGTCCAAAACTGTGGACTGTATCGTGTTTACAAATTATAATGGGCAGACGGACGGACTGACCGACTGAGTCTGGATCGACTCAGATAGTCGAGATATGATCGGTGTACTAAATGGTGGGTCTAGGACCAATATTTTGAGGCGTTACAAACTCTTGGGTCTGCACAAAGCTATAATACCCTGAAAACATAGTTGTATAGGGAATAAATGGCTTAGGCTCTATCCGAATTATCCCATTGCATGTGTAGAGTGTTATAAAATTGTACAAATTACGAAGCACTGTGCAGAAAGATCTATGCTCCTGAGAACAATTTTCACCTCTTCATGTCCAACATCGTAATATGTTGCACACATCCTTTCTGCACTTTCAACAAAGATCAAAATATTGATACCATGCCATTGGTATCAATATTTCTGGTCCAATTACCAACATATTCATATCATATTCTTTTTTTCAAAGACCTAACATATCGAGCTTGAGTTTATTATCGAACTTCTTGACCCTTCCTTTCACGTATATCAGTTTCCAAAATCTTCACAGTCAATGGCCTTCAAATTTATGTATCAATAGTTTTAAGGACTCGGTCTCACGTACTCTTCAAATGTTCTCTAACAGCTTGCCAAGGATGTAATTATCTTGCGAACCTCTACTTTTTATCGATCATCACTTAGCGTAATGCAACTCCTATAGGTTGCAGGATTTACAGAATCTCCAGTTTTCGCAGAATATTCCTCTGTTCAATTTGCCCCGAGCTCTAAAGGCTCTAAAGGATGTGAGGGATTTGCTCGAAGCCGGGTTTTTTAGATTACGCCACGTAAAAGGTTTTTTACTTTGAATTATTTTTTTGTTTAGAGAATATCACTGGAGTTAACCCCGTAGGTAATAGGCAGATTTCGTTTGTCGGGTGGTAATATTTTCCTAATCCAATTTTAACAATTTGGAAAATTTGCTTAAAACTGTTTCATATGGGTGTTATTCACGCATACTTTTAAATCCACAAAATGGATAACCCTGTATTTTTTCTACAAACATTTAAAATAAGTTGCATTTTCTTCCATTCGTTTCGTTTTTCCATTGAAAACACCCATAAATCGTTGATTGTTTATAAAACTCGAGACGTCAAATAAATGAAATTATCAAAGAAACAAAACTTTTCAATTAAAAGATGAAAACGATTAGAGGCTATCTAATTTTCATTTCACTTCCTTGATTGACTGATTGAGTACACGAAAAATAGACTGGCTGATCGGTAGGTCTGTCTAGACACTCAATATAAAATACAATATTATTTCTTACATTAAACTCCAGTCAGGGGATGGGACAGAAGCCATTTCAACATGGAATTAATCTGAAGTACCATTTGAGTATGTATTTGTTTATAGACTGGTGGCACATCGCAATTACAATCGCCCCAAAGAAGAAATTCAAACTACGTATCTCTATCTTTATGAGGAGTATCTATCTTGAACTTTTAAGTGTGCCAGCTCCTCATTCCTAGTGTCAGTGCGATTTTATATTTCATTTTATTATTTTCTTTTGAAAATTACTTTTACTTTCTTCTTCGTCAGATGTTCGAAGTGTCTGTCGGCTGCCATTAAAAAAGATTACAACGAAAGATCATTCAACGAACTCATCGCAATGATCTTCTTGACTGCTGCTGCTTGTCCCCAAGTACTTATTTCGCCGAGTCGGACCATGTGTCTTTGTGTGTGCGTACATTGCTCCCCTTTTATTTGTTTATAAACAATTTCTAGAGATTAGCTAAAAGGGTGGGGACAAAGATTTTTTCGTCATATTTATGTGCTTACATATTTACATACACGCACGTCAGAAGACAAAATGGATTTGGATTGGATTGGATTCGTATTATGAAATATGTACCTAATCGAAATGAAATTTTATATTTAGATTAGGGGGGAGTGAGTTGTCGATCAGTGTCTGATTGGAAAGATAACGAATTAGTACGATTTTGTATGTTGTTTTATATAAAGTTCCATGGACAGACACCAGAGATGACCTATTCTAGATGTAAAAAAATACACTGCAATATAAAATTTTGTATTTTCAACCACTTTATAAAAGATTAAATCGATATTGCTATCCAACTTATTTGCTGCTGAAAATCACCAGCATTGGTACACTTTCAAAGGTTGCCCTCCGTACAAAAAATGATCAATGTTTAAGAGTAGCCACAATAGAGCCGTATTAATTTTTGAACAAAAACAAACTTAGCATGGACTTCGCTCAGGAGCTTTTGAACATCGTCAACGACGATCATGGGTTTGTGGCTATGCCATTGAAACCAAAGCCTTATCATCCCAATGAGGACGTAAATACTGAAAACCGAGACAGAAAAAATGCAATTCTTCAGAATTCACAGAATTATGGAAACAACACATATCAATGATTGGGCTTAATTTTTGTACACAAACCCATATCATGCCTTAACCGGATTTGGCCCCACTGACTTCTTCCTCTTCCCAGAATTGAAGACAGCGACGAAAATAAATGAAAAATGAAAAAACAATCAAGGATTTCGCACCTTGAGAATACAACAGTTTTTGGACAAACCCCGATATCATGCCTCAACGAACGTATTTGCCAAACTTGGACTCCGCTCACTTTTTCCACTTCCCAAAATTGAAGACACCGATGGAAAGAAAGCGTTTTGCTTCGATTGAGGAGATAAAAAAGCAATCGAAACAGGGTTTTTCTCGATACCTGAAAAACTCAAGTAGTAGCGAAGAAGTAGAACTATAAATTCTATTCGAAGACAACTATGTATTTCTGGCCTAAAAATTAAAATACAACTATTTATCATTAAAACTGATCTAACAGTCTTTCAAAGCATTCTCCAGCTTGATTTATATACCTACGTTAAAAAAATATTTCAGCACTCCGTTTGAGATATCTCCAAAACCTCGTTTAGAACACTTCTGACGACGGAAATCGTTAAGAACTCACTTTCTTCCTGATGTGCCGTAATTAGAGTTGGGCAATCTAGTTCACTGAGTGGATCGATATTTTTCGTTCCTTTTTTAAAAAGGACCTAGTTCATTAATATAGTTCTTGTGCTTCATATAGTTCCGACTCTTAGATAGTTTATTCGAATCTCTCTCTCTTTCACGGTTCGTTGATGGACGAAAAAAGTTAACAAATAAAAGCCACATTACCATCTATCGACTACTGTTTTGTTTCGGAAATCAGTGAAAGGAAAGAGTTCACAAAAAAGGAACGAGATAAGAAAAAGGAACAATAGATACTAAAGAACTGTATTTAGTTCCTATAGTTCCTTTATTGGAATAGCTCCAATGAACTAGTTCGTTCCGGAACTACCCAACTTTAGCCGTATTGAAATTAAGTTATGGGGTTCCAAGTCGAGGCTGTACGACGGATGACCTATCAATTCCACGTTTTTACCTGTGGAAAGGTGAGCTGAGGTCTCGCTTTGTCTTAGTACTCGTTAACTATTTGCTATATATTTCACATTATTTTTGTAAGTCGTTTATACAAATTTGCAATATAAAAAAAAAAATAATAACTAAAACGCCTTGGGAGTTACAACCTTCAACACTTTTATTTTCTATTGACTCGTTTCGTGTCTCTTTATGGTTTCAGGCTATTTCTTTCCGTTTGTTTTGGTCTTGTCTTTTCTGTTAGTCTTTCATGCGTTACTTACTTTGACTTACTTAATTTTTTTCTTAGTTACGCTTCATAAAATTTAACATGTGAAACAAATGCGGCTGTTATGACAACATATAATTACAGTAGATGCAACATAAATGAAACAGGGAAAATACAAATTACATTTACATAAGGTTTCAATATTTTATGCTCGAGTTCCCAATTTTTCAAGCAAAGTTTGTGCGACAGTATATGAAGATTTAACTTATGCGTTTATAAATAAAATTCCCATAAACTGCCGCCTAATAGGCCTGATAAAATTGCCTTATAATTTGATTTGAATTCTTCCACATTTCCAAAAAATTATTCCAAAATTGATCTCCAATAAAAATTTCCGTCCAATTCGTAAACTCTTTCAACTATATCCTAACCGAATACATTCTGCTAACGAAATTTCCCATACAGTTTATTTTATTAACTAAAGCTATATACATATAGAGGGAATTGTCTGTAACTAATTTTCGTTGTGTTAAAATTGTATTTTTGGTTTTCTTGTTAATTTTAAGCAACACGGTCTATGGTTTATTTTGAAAAATTATTTCCAAAAGAAAAATACAAAAATAAAAACACTGACGTAATATTTGTATTAATCACTACATGGATTGGGTAAATTTGACACTGTGTGCTTTGACTTCTTTTTTAAATGCTTTAAATTAATATATCTAATATAATTAATTTAATTATCAGCACTGTTCAACTATTATTGTCATTAACATCACTTTAAATTGCATTCCTGACATTTGAGTAAAAAATTAAATATTTATATTTTATTAATTGTTGTTTGTATTTCTTTTTTATTTCAGGTAAGTTGTCACAGAAATTTTAAACTAAATTGGACAAGTAAGTTGAATTCTATATGGAATTTTTGGGGAATAATAATTTCGCGTTGGGAATAATAACAAATGCTATTGCATTTTTTATATTTTTTGGCATAGATATTAGAGTTGGATAGTTCCGGAACGAACTAGTTCATTGGAACTATTCCCACAAATGAACTGTAGAAACTAGGTACAGTTCTTTAGTTCTTATAGTTCCTTTTTGGGGTTTTGTTTCTTTCATTTATCTTCCAGTATTCCCATATTCTTGATTCGTTCTCTATCGTTTTTCAGACACTGCATCATTGTAATATGTATATAAAAATATGCTCGACAATTTATTATTGTGTAAATAACAAAAAATATTTAATTTATTTAAAAATTAATAGAAATCAAAATTTTCCAAATTTTTTCAACACGGAACGATGAAAAAAGTACGATGATAGAGAGAGATTCAAATGAACTATCTTGGAGTCGGAACTATATGTAGCAAAGGTTTTATATTAAGGAACTAGTTCCTTTTAAAACAAAGAACGAGAAGGATCGATCCGCTCGGTGAACTAGATTGCCCAACTCTAATAGATATATGATATTCAATTTTTTTACCCTAAATGTATATTTCCAAGGGATTATAACGTCATATGTTGATCTTCTATTCATTTGGTGTTAATCGGACAAAATGTGCCCCATTTTCATAAAATCGGACGGAAATTACATGACAACTATATCTAAATCTGAATTTAAGTCTAACATGACTTACGTCATTCTAGACCCAATTCTATGTGATATGTAAAATTACATATCAATCGGAGAGACATGGGATAGCTCCCATCTATTAAACAAAATTTAATTATTGGAGAAACTCAGGCCGTTATGAAAAAAAAATTACGGGCTTGTTCTGGCATTCACTTCAAGGGCAGAAGTGTATCGAACACACGCCGAGGTGTTCTGTAACACACTTTACACCCATTTGAGGTGTATTCTTTACACTTACATTTTCATAGTGAAGGTCGGGTGTATTCATGTTTTTCTATATAAAAGAAAATCTTTTTTGAAATAAAAAACGCACATGATGATAGATTGATATGTTATTATTGCGTATAATTTGTTTAAAATCACAAAAAGGATATGAAACACAATTAAAAACAAATTTTAAATAGATACTAAGGTTTGTCTTGAATTTTCTTCAACTGAGTTTCTTGCTTGACACAAACAGCTGATTTGAAGTAAGACCGAAGAAGACAGGGTTACCATATGATCATCTTAAATCAATCCACAAATTAATGATATTACAGAGCCTTTCATACATATATTTTATGTTGCGAATAATAAAATATTAAAAAAAATAGCAAAATTATCGTTAAAACTAACGAAATTAGTAAAAAATTAGAGAAACCATGTTAAAAACGAATACAGTTTATATTGTATGGCAACACTATTTCTGCAAAGTACCATGTTGGCGTTTATTTTTGTCGCAGTTGAAAATTTCAATTCACGTGAGAACCAGAACAGGAGGTAACTTCTGAAGTGAAGTGTATGTGTGAAGTGAAAACAACACACCGTGAATTCCAGAACATTAAAGTAATTTTTCATCAGTAACTATCTTGTCCGCTTCGAAATAATCCCCATCAAAAATATGCCGGAGTTTTTTTCCAAACTTTGAAAAACTTCCAGAACTTGCGTTTTGTTTCAGCCAACAGCTTCTGGTTCTGGAAAATGTTTCCTTACCTTCTGTTTTGGGAAGAGGAAAAAGTCATCGAGGGCCAAGTCGTGCGAAAGTTTTTGCTATGAACATCAATGGTTTCTGGTTTTCCGCAAATCGCGCAATCGCCGCATAACTTCAAGGTAGTATTCCTTTTTGATCGTACGATCTTGTGGCAAAATTTCATGATGCACCACGCCATTGCAGTCGAAGAAAACAGTGCGCAAAACTTTAAAGTTTGACCAAATTAGCCGTGCTTTTTGGGATGATGCGATATGATGCGGTGTTTCAAAAGACGTTTATTAGTTCCGTGTTGAAGCGTTCTTTGAGTGGATCTATGCGTATGAATCCAAAACAAAACCACAATCTTCGAAGCAAGACAGGAACTGCCAATTCTGTGTGGTACACCACAATTTGTGCGTGTTTGACCGATCAAAACGTGGAATTGGTGGGTCATACATAGTAAATCATACGTGGTCTTCATTTTATTCTCGCACATTAAAAAATGATTTGGAAACGTTCTTTGGGACCATGTCTAGAATATTTGAAAGTCAAAAGTCTCGTGTTGGACTTAATTAACCCATTTCTCTCCATAAGAGTAAAGTTGACTTTTCTATTTTCTTGTAGAACGAAAAATTGAAAAAAATAAAACATTTTTCGAGAACTTTTTTGACATATGTGGACCCTAATTACGGTAAAAATACTTGCTTGCTTAACCAATCTCGGCCCGAAATAGGTTAACGCATGAAGAAAATGATGGCTATGAAGGTGAACCGGGACTCGATATAGAAGGAAGACATATTTTACAAAAGTATTCATAATAATATCTTAAAAATAACCTGCAATAGTCGCCAACAAAGATACACAGAAAAAAATAATTCGTATAGTATATGAATTGTGTTTAGAAAATGTTGAACAATGTCGGGTTTTCTGCATTTTATGAATGCTATTCATAAAACTTTAAATACTGGTCTATTGTTAGAGAGAGGGAGAGAGAGAAAGAAAGAGAACAAATAACTTTAGAGTGTGTTTGGGTCTATGGCACAGAAACACTTTTGTCGTTTTAATTTTTCAATTTTGTTTTTATGTTTTCTTCTTCTTTTTTATATCTTGTCTCGTTTCTCGATTGAGTGGGAAGCCGGCGGTTGTTTGCTACAGGTTGCAGAAATAACAACCACCAAGTAAGAGGAGAGGCGGATGACGATACCAAAACAAAACACAGCGGAAAATGAATGGTGGTTGTAGTTGTTTTTTTTTTCTTGCGAGGAATACATTTGTCAAAGAGAGAGAGAGAGAGAGAGAGAGAGAAAACATGAGTGCAATTAGCGATAAAGTAGAGCGAAATAGGGAAATAGTTGTGATATTAATGAAATGTTTACATTTTTTAGCAAAAATAGTGTCTTTCTCATTATTATAAGAATTTTTACACGTATTTAAGTGAGGTACATGTACAATATGGAAAAAATTAACAATAAATGAAATTATAAAATTTAAATTTTTTCTGTGTTGTAGGAAGACATGTTTTACAAAAACATTCCTCATTCCATTTAATTAAATACATGTCATTTAAAAATTAACCTGCGATAGCCGCCTTTTCCTCGTGGCGAATTTCTTCTTCTACACGCCAAGAGCTTTCATTTCCAAAAGGAATTTCTCATCCCGCATACCATCAGCTTCATTTTTTGCATACTGTGATAGAAGAATTATGCAGTCAATTAAAAATTGCTCCATTGTTCCATGATTCCCATCGAACATTTTACCAGGAAATTCATTTGAAATTATACAGTCTATGACGGAGGACTCCGTCTGCGTAAAGAGGACTCCATTTTACTCTTTTACTCCTTTTCATACAATGATGCATATTTCTCAGAAGGGTTTAGTGTCTACATTGACAACTGAAGTATGTTACTCTTTAAAGATTATCTCAGATGAGATGGGAACGTGATTAAGCATTACTATGAAATCAAAAGATGCAGTAACTGCAAAAAATAAGAATTTATCATAAATCTCTTGGCGTAAAAACGATTTCCCACGACTCACAAAGGAAACAAACAGCAACCTCTTACATTTCATATAAAATATGAAACTAGAACATTATCCCCATAAAAGAAGCACACACACAAGTGTATTCATATTTTCCCATGCATTTATGAGACACACAATAATGCACCACCTTGAAGCAACAAGATAATTATCTTTCCTGTATGATCCTTACATGTTGTGGCCAACCAGCCTGCAACGCCAAGAAATCTTGTCTCAACTCCACTGGAGATTGTCTTTCAAAGAAAAAAAAAAACCCATGTAACAAATCATTGAAGTGACAACTTAATTATGGAAATCTTCATCGAATTATATCGGAAACCATCAGACCAGCTAGCTACCCATCGATATATGCTAATGTTCTAGAGTCATGTAAATCGATTATTAATGTCTTTGTTTAAGAGAGTGAGTGTGTGGAGACAAACAGACAGACATACAGTCTGACAGAATGATCGGCAATATTGAAAATGCCTTGACCATACACTGGTGTTGGGCGACAGTGGCAAGGTAACACCATCATATTCATAACTTGATTGGTGTTGCAAACCTCAGAGGCAGGGACAGCATAAGTGGCAAACGACTCGAGGACTACTACAGTCAAGTCAATCGGCCAGTCTTGAAAGTGTCAGATTGCATGAATATTCAAAGGCTTAGCAGCTGCAATATAAACTATGTAGTTAGGCTGTGCATTATTATCTCTGATCTTGGTCCACCAACATTATCCATGGTTACCTCTCAACATTAAGAATCATCAAATAGGTAATTTAGCTACGAATGGGTTATTCCATCGATTCGTTCGTTGATTGGCGTTGTGGCCATTGAAAGTGAGGAATGGTGGTAGCCGGCAGCCGATGAAATGAATGACAATGACTATAATAATAACTTGTCGCGCCGTTATTAGTGTAGCTTTTTTCTCTTTGTTGCCTTGCCACACATGCTAATAATAAAGCCACAAACAAAAACAACATAAATAGAAAAAATAAATGTACCAAAGTCGACTGGATCTAAAAAAAAAACAACCTACGTTACTACTTACCCACATATGTTGCTTACCATGGAGCATGGAGTTGAAAATAGCAACAAAGTTAATGGTCGACTAGCTACATTTCTGTCTGAAGTTAAGTTTTTTTTTGCGTACATTTAGAAGGTCTTCTATCTATACTAGGTATTCTATGTATAACAGGTATTTTATTTAGAGAATGGCTATAGAAGTTATTCGATTTGTACGCTACCTAGGTCTGATCAAGATGAACCGATAAGGACTTCAGAAGATTTTTTTTCAAGGTATATTTTCAGAATGATCTCAGCAACTATAGGCGTGGACTTTTAGAGAACATTTTCAGAAGGATCTCAGAAACTATATTGATTCGATTTACAGATGTCCGTCCATCTGTTGGTCAGGCCAGTGTTAACATTTTGTAAACTTTAACATCTTATATTAAGGAATCGGAATATCCAGTACCATCGAATCTTTGCACATCGAAATATATGTACCTTACCTGGATTATGTCCACTTCTTCCTTCGATTCTTTTGATCTATTTTAATCTTTGCCATAACTTGACAAACATTTTGGTTTTTTAAGTATTCAACATTTAAAGTTTTATCTGCATAAGCAGGGTCTTTCGCGTAGCCCCATAGAAAAACCCAATGGTGTCAAACCGCATGAATTTGGTGGCAAGTTGATATCGCCACGACAAAAAATTACGCGGATCAGGAAATGTATATTGCAATAAAACCAGATTCACTCGAATTGTGTGGCATGTGGCAAAGTCTTGTTGATGCCATATATTCTCAGGTGTTTGTTTGAGTCGAGTTTGAGCCGACGTGTAAGAGTTCTCATTGTCAAGACGTACAATGATTCGTCTTCTCTCAATTGGGATACCAGTTGTGATGTACCACTATAAATTGATGTTGCTCCGGCGAAACAATCCCCACATGATCATAGATCTACAACTCGTGTGCAGTTCTTACATACAAATTAAATAAATATTTTTAAAATGTCATTCTTAGTTAATTTTTATACCCTACACAACTATGTTGTCAGAGTATTATAGCTTTGTGCAGCCCCAAGAGTTTGTAACGCCGCGAAATATTGGTCCTATACCCACCTTTAATTATACCGATCGTCGAACATGTCATATGCTTTAACATATATCTGTGAGTCTATGCGTGTGTCCAACACAATCATAGCAGTTTGCATATGTGTGTCCGTCCGTCTGTCCATTATAATTAGTAAACACGATACAGGCCACAGTTATGGACCAATCTTCACGAAATTTTGCATGTAGGATGGGTTCTGGCCAATGAAGACCCCTATTAAATTAATATTTAGGGGATGAAATGGACCAAAAACTTTATTTTTTTTTCTGGTCGGTTTTTATTTTTGTCGGTTTTTCTGGTCGCTCCAGAGGCCGCAATTATGGCCCAAACACCGTACATTGCATGGAGTACATTGTATGGAGAAGCAGATCGGGCCAGAGAATAAGCATGCCTGTTTTGATAAAGATCGGTCAATATTTAGCGGGTCAAATGGACCCTTAATTTTGTGTGAAAAATGACAACATTTGTATTCTATAGCCGAGAAGTTGACGGTATATCCAAGAGGAGTGGTTGATCTTTTAATTGATACCAATTATATTGTCGTAGGTACTCGGATGCGGGAGTTACATTTAAATATTTACAGGTGCTTACGTATTCAGATATTATTTAATAACCTATTACCACACTGGAGGGCGGAAATATAGCGCGGATCGCTTTGAAATGTTCCATTAAGTTCCAGTTATGGTCAAGGACAACGCCTGAAATGTTAGGTGATGATCAGATAATAATTTTTCGGATAAAGTGGACCGAAAACTAAATTATTTGTACTTTTCGAGTCGAAAGCCGAACATCACAACACAACCCACGGTGAAGGGAATCTGGACAAGTATGTAGAGGGGCTGTACTGATTATTAGTAACATTTGCTGATCACTAGTCAGTCAAAAGTGTGCAGATGTCGCGAAATATTGCCCAATCTCAGAATATAGAACCACAGAAAGTTAGATTTTCATGGAAGTTGTGTAGGGTATCGTATGGTCGGCTCCGTCCGACTATACTGTTCCACTCACTGGTTTCCATATTGTACATGTATCTCGCTTTGAGTACAAATACAAATTCTTATAATAATGTGAAAGCCACTAAAAAAATTAAACATATCATTAATATCACAATTCTTATCCTTATATTTGTGCTCATTTTTCCATTCATTGTTCGGCGTTTTTTTGGTTTTGGTATCGTTCTCCGCCCCCCCTTACTTGGTTGTTGTTATTTTGCAACCGTTTATTTGGTTACTGTTTCTAAAAACCGCCGACTTTCAATTCAATCGATTGTGACTAGTTTTGCATTCCATTGCTTCCTTATATCATACACTCTTACGGACCTCTGTATTGGTATTACAAAATTCGCATATGTATTTTCCAACTTATTTCGATATAAATACTAAATAAAATATTTCTGACAAGTGTTGATACGAACAACCGTTCAACAAAATGTTATGACCAATTTAAGACCAATATAAGTTTAAAACATTTTCTGGAGGTCCATCAGAGTTCTAATTGCGGATTTTTTAAAGACATTTCGGCAGTTCTTTAAACGTGGATTTCTTAAATAGTCTTTCTAGAAGTCTATCAGGGCTATAATAGTGCATATTCTTAATAATGTTTCTAAAGGGTTAATCAGAGCTATAATAGTGGATTTTGTAAAGAATATTTATAGAGAACTATCCGAGCATTAATCGTGGAATTGTAAATAATATTTATGGAGGACTATCCAAGCTTTAATCGTCTTAGGTGTATTTGCGGATTGTTTAAGTAATATTTTGGAGATCCATCAAAACTGTAATGGTGGATTCTAAAAATAATATTTCTTAGGGTCTTTCAATTTATGATTCTATGCAATATTTTGGAAAATTATAGGAGATCAAAGAAAATTTTTAAATATTTTTTTTCAATCATGATTTTTTCAATTTGATTTTTCGATTGGGAAATTTGGCATTCTTTTGAAAAAAAAAACATAAAACTCATTTTAAGCCTCTGGGTATCCGATTTGATGCAAACTTTGCACAAACTTTTACCAGAGCTAAATCAAGTCTGCAGATGCAGCATTTTTCATTTCTTCTGACACCTCTTCCCCGGATGTTGATCCATCCTGTATTATTGCGAAATTGCAACATTTCCCAAAGCTGGATGAAAAGGGTCAACATTTTGAAATAATATTTCGAACATGAACAATATATTTTTTTCTCGTCGTCAACATGTGAACAAAACTTCGCTTCTTACCGCTGTAGGGTATTAAAGAAAACAGTGAAATTTTCCATAAGTTGTTGTTTTTTTTTCTTCTTTCTACTTGTAATGCATTCAGACAAAGGAACTCTTCCCATCGAAGAGGGAAACAGGGTAGTTATTTTTTACCAAGAGAAAAAAAACGACAAAACCCAAGCAACACCACTCTTATGACCTGAATAAACCTGTAAAAGGCTACAAAACGAAGAAATTTTTATTTTAGTCAAATCAGCTGAACCGGTCAGCAAGGCAGTCAGCTAACCAGTCATTCATCCAGCCTATTACCACCTAGTCAGTTAGTCAGTCAGTCAACCAACTATACATCCATCCATTCAGCCAGCCAACCAGCTTACTACCACTGCCAGCGATAACGGGGACCCAAGACGAAAACCACAATATTGAAACATGTTTACCTCGATAATTTCCTTTTTGTCTTCTTATGGGGTTGCTTGTTTTTTATTTCTTTCTTTGTAAGCTGTCTCATACCTTAAGGCACTTGCACTTGCGCAGTTTTTTGTGTTTTTTTATAATTCGAAAAGAAATCCACCAATAACAAATGCAAAAACAACAAAAACGAAATAAAAATGTTTGTCAACTTTGGAAAACAAGTTTTGCTGTATGTTAGGTTTTTCTGTTGGCGTTTTTTTTTGTGGGTTCCCAGTTTGTTGTGGTTTTTGTTATCTTGGTCATTACTTTCCTATTTTTTGCCTTATCATATGAGGCAGTTGTAACAGCAGCCGCAGCAGCATCATCAATGGAAGGTAACCAACATTAAAGATTTCGGTTTCGGGAATTTTATGTTGTGTGCTTTCTCTTGAAATTTATTGTACAGTGGGACAATGATTTCAAGGACTAAACAAATCTTAAAAAATCGAATTTTTACTGAGATTGCCTTTAAAAAATATCCTTAATAGCGACGTTAGGTTTGAAAGAAAATTTGTTTTAAAGCCCACAAGGAATGAACCAAAGGCGAATAGAGGTATCCTACTTCGTGGGTATATAAAAGGAGGGACTAAAAAACTCATGTGGAGCCAGTAAGGAATGTTCAAAAGTCGGACGGGGCCGACTATATGATACCCTTCACCACTTTGGGTACACACAAGAAATGATAATGTGTCAGGTTATTTGTACACGTTGTCATTTCTTGTATGTTATTGATAGAAGAGACATACCATCTTTGGATGGCCGATGACATTGAATCGGGAAACAAGAAAATGTGATCTACATAGATATTTCAACCAATAAAAACCATACACATGACATTCTGAAATCTATAAAAAATTGCATGTCAATCGGGCAGACTTGAATTTTTGGCGTAACATTTGTATGAAGTCCGGCAAAATTTTGTATGGGAGATATGTGTAAATCTGGGATATATGTATAGACTGGACTTAATTCACTATGCTGTGCAAAATTTTGTCTCAATCGGACAAATATTGGGAGTTTGGTACACCATTTACCTGAAATCGGACGAAAATATATATATGGGGCTATATCTAAATATTGACCGATTTTAAGAAAAACTTCATATATGTCAAATTGAACTGAATTCAGTACGCTGTTTAAATCGGACAAATATTTTCAGTTTGGTGCACCATTTACCTAAAATCGGACGAAACTATATATGGGAGCTATATCTAAATCTGAACCGATTTCAACAAAACTTTGCAGACATCATATTGGACCTAATTCAGTACGTTGTGCAAAATTTTGTGTTGATCGGACAAATATTAGGAGTTTAGTGCACCATTAACCAGAAATCGGACGAAACTATATATATGTAAGCTATATTTAAATCTGAACCGATTTCAACAAAACTTGGCACATATCTATCTAAACCTAATTTAGTACTCTGTGCACAATTTTGTCTCAATCGGACCAATATAGGCAGTATGGTGCTCTATTTACATAAAATCGGTCGAAACTATATATATGTAAGCTATATTTAAATCTGAACCGATTTCAACAAAACTTGGCACATATCTATCTAAACCTAATTCAGTACTCCGTGCAAAATTTTGTCTCAATCGGACCAATATATGCAGTATGGTGCTCTATTTACATAAAATCGGACGAAACTATATATGGGAGCTATATCTGAATCTGAACCGATTTCAACAAAATTTAGTAATTTAGTACTCGGTGCAAAATTTTGTCTAAATCGGACTAATATAGGCAGTATGATGCCCTTTTTACATAAAATCGGACGAAACTATATATGGGAGCTATATCTGAATCTGAACCGATTTCAACAAAACTTGGCACATATCAATCTAGACCTAATTCAGCACTCCGTGCAAAATTTTGCTTCCTTCGGACAAATATTGGCATAAAATCGGACGAAAATATATATGGAAGCTATATCTGTATCTGAACCGATTTCAACAAAACTTGGCACATATCAATCTAGATCTACTTCAGTACTCTGTTCAAAATTTTGTCTAAATCGGGCCAATATTGGCAGTATGTGCACTATTTGCCTAAAATCGGATGAAACTATATATGGAAGCTATATCTAAATCTGAACCAATTTCAATAGGGTTCGTCATGGGGCCAATTAAGTGACATGTGCCAAAATTCATCCGAATGGGATCATAAATGCGACCTGTACTTTGTTCACAAAAATACATGGACGGACGGACGGGCGGACATGCGTAAATCGACTTAGAAAGTGATTCTATGCATATTCTGAAAAGGAACCATGGGTCTATCTCGATTCCTTTTGCCTGTTACAAACATATGTAGGGCATAAAATATATATACTTTGTTGAAAAATATTTGCTTATAGCTCTTGTCATCGTTCTAAAATTTAAATAATCCACAATCAAAAAATCCAATCATCCATTCTCCCAATATACTCAAAGGTGGTGACTATTCGTTATTTTTTTTGCAATAAAAAATCAGCGGACTTTTAACGCTGCAGTTGGTGGCGCAACACTTTCAACAACATCCGAATTGCTGGTATCTCTTGGTAAGGCAAAGGAAACATAGTGAAAACAAGAAGATATTCAAAACATGTTATCGTCTCAATAGTTATTTTCATTATTTTCCTTTTTTACGATTTTTGTTGCTGTTCGTTAAAATCTCTCACGTTATATTAACACATTTTCCTACATTTATGGTTGTAGTAATTTTGGTTGTTGTTGTGTTAACTAGTTTTTTATTTTTATTTTGTTTTCTTTTCGAAAAGGCATTCAGGCACTGATCCCAATATCATCCTAATGTGTTGCACGTTTTCGTGCCAAACATTTAATTAGGAAACCAAAAAAAAAAAAAAAAAAACATAGCCTGTTTGGTGATTTTCATTTTCGCTTTTTTGTGTAGCTCCTCATTTGTTTTCTTTTTTTTTACATTTTTTTGGTTTTGGAAAACCAGTTCAAGTTTATCTTATGGAGTGGAAATCTTGTATATGAACACAATTTATTTGGTTGCTGTTGTTTTCTTTTTTATTTAATAGAATTTCCTCATATGATGTAATGACATGTAAACGATTTTAGTTTATTTTTGCATATTTGTAGTAATCGTATCATTGATACGGGTATGGAACCAGTTGTACCTAATCAAATTATATAAAGATGTTATTAAAATATTGTTAGGGAAATCGAAGGAAAATATAATTAATACATACATGGGGTGATATAATTTTGATTATTATAACAATTATTTTATAGCACAAATGTGGATTTTTAAGTAACCTTTTTTAAGGAACCAAGTGAATGTGAAGGAAGATAGGAATGAAGGATATTTTTTGATGGCTATATAATTTATAGCCGGAGAGTTTTAAAAATATAGAATAAGCGATTTAATCATGCATGTTTGATATAATCACCCCTACTCCGTATGTCGTCGTCGTTGTCGACATCACTTCGCATCGACATCTCTTCGACATTGATTTGGTATTCCGTAACACTCATGCGATGATGTCGACTATTTATCTATAATATCAACAAAACAAAAAAAAACACACATCTTTAAAATTATAGTCAGCTGCTTATTTTGTTTGATATTTTGGCTTAAGTTGAGTTTAGGGGTTTATCTCCAATTTTTCTTAATCACAGGTAGATCTCGTCTCCCTGATGACGAAGGTATACTACATTTATGGGAGAAGTCCGTACTTCTCGAGATATGGGCCTCTGAAGTTGCGGAATTCATATGCTCGCTCATAACAGCTTCATTTATGGACCAATGATGGTAATATTGGCGGTCATTAAGAATTGCATGTTTAAAATCTTAAAATGTTCAATCGCGTAGCCAAATTTTCCATTTGTCATAGATAGCCGTTCAAGAATGGTTATTGAAAAAAAAGCCGAAGGCCGGCTATTTTGAATAATTTATAATTAAACCATACCAATATAACCTTTATCGGTCTATAAATGACGAACTTATGAACAAAGGAATTTCGGATCTTCAGGTGTCTATATTTCGGGATGTTTGGCTTCACCCATGAAAATCATAACTTTTCATGATCAGGGAAACGAGACCTACGTGTGGTAAAAATGTCATCCGAGATGAGCCTCTAAACTCATATTGTTCCCCTTTTAGTATATATGTATATACATAGAATTACTTTTTGAGTCGTTTTATGCACATTTTGGTACACTCCATCCGAAAGGGACGAAACTTTATTTGGCACAAAGGCGAGCCCAATTTATATTGGTCAAAATTGGTTCAGATTTATATATAGATCCCATATATTTTTCTTTGTTTATTTATACATAATTTTGCATTACGCATTGAATAGATTCTAGAATGATGTATGCTGTTTTTGTCCGGTCATGTTTTTTTTTTAATGACAATGACGAAGAAATCTTCGACATCGTCGTCGTCATATTTTGTTACGGAATACCAAAAATGTTTCAATAGTTATCGATAAATGTCGACAACGACATAGGGAATACCAATTTGCAAAAGACGACTCTCTACGTCGTCGTTTTGTGTCGACGACGACATACGGAATAGGGATGAATATTCAGATATGTACGACGACAACAAGCTATTTTTTACAAAATATTTTTAGAGATGAAAAAAATTGCTCTATAATATCCAGGTCTCGTTGAAAAAAATATTCTAAAAAAATCCAGGTCTGGCTGGAAAAATATCCTTTAAAAATCGGTATTTTTGAAAGCTGTTGAAAAAAATCTTTTTAAAAAATCCAGGTCTCTTTGAAAAAAATGTTCTTTAAAAATCCACGCTTATACGTTTAAAAATATTCTTTAAAAATGAACGCTTATAATGGTCATGGAAAAAATATTCTTAAAAAAAATCCACGCTCATAATAGTCAAGAAAAAAAATATTCTTAATACCCCACGCTTAAAATAGTCCTGGAAAAAATATGCTTTAAAAATTCCACTCGTGAAATAGTCGTGGAAAAACTATTCTTTGAAAAATCCACGTTTATAATAGTCTTGGAAAAATATTCTTTAAAAATCCATCGTTAAAAAAATATTCTTTAAAAATCCACGCTTATAATAATCGTGAAAAAAAAACTTTCTTTAATAAATTCACAATTATGAAAATTGTAGAAAAAATATTCCTTAAAAGATCCAGGCTTGAAATAGTCATGAAAAAATATTCTTTAAATATTCCACTAGCAAAATAGTCGAGGAAGAACTATCCACACTTATTAAAATCGTTGAAAAATATTATTTAAAGAATCCACGTGGAAAAATATTCTTTAACAAATCCACGTTTATAAAATCGTGAAAAAATTCTTTAAAAGATCAACGCTATTAATAATCTTGGAAAAATATTCTTTAAAAATTCCACGCTTATAATAGGCATAAAAATTATATTCTTTAAGGGACCATTCGGTGAAAAAATCCGGTCAAACCCCCCAAAAACTGGAAATTGGGAGTTACCCTTACCAAAAAATGTGGACCTATATTTATAATTTTAAGAGGGGAAACCCCCGCTAAAGAACCCTAAAATACCGAAAATTGGGGGGTACCCTTATATGGGGCTACCTGAAAAAATGGACCTATATTTATAATTTTTAGTATAAAGATTTGCTAACCAATAAGAAGTCAAAGTACCGAATTTCAGCGAATTCGGTCGAAAAATGCGATCAAACCCTCCAAAATACCGCAAAATTGGGGGTACCCTTATATGGGGGCTATGCCTAAACGTGGACCGATAAAGCCCATCTTCGAACTTGACCTGCCTGCAGACAAAAGGTGACTCTATGCAAAATTTTGGTGATCTATCTCCATTCGTTTAGATGCTAGAATGATTACAACAGACGGACGGACATAGCTATATCGTCATAGAATTTTACGCTGATCAAGAATATATATACTTTATAGGGTCGGAAATGATTATTTCGATGAGTTACAAACGGAAAAACAAAATTAATATACCCTCCATACTATGGTGGAGGGTATAAAAATAAGGAAGATCTTCACCAATTGGCTTTATCCTAGTTCATACGATAGCTATACACCCACAGAGAAACATGTAAAAATTTGAAATCGATTGGGTTATTAGTTTTTGAGTTATCGTCCCCCCATTCGCAAAAGAGAAAAACGCGTTTAATAAATCGGCTATATCTTCAAGAGTTCTTGAGATTTTCACTTGCAATTTTGTGGGGACATTCTTGAATTAGTGTAGATTCGAATTAAATCAACAAAATGTTTAACCCCGAGAATGGGGGTGTCCCCTTAAAATAAAAAAAATTTTCAAGAAAAAAAAATTATCTTATACCAACTGATTTAAATATTTCTAGAGAAATATAAGATATGTAATATTTGGAATAAACAGACATATTGGTAATAATTTATGCAAATGCTTTATGCAATTCCTATCAGATATATTTGAAATAATTACCGCAAATTATTGAAATTGCGAAAAATGATTTCTAAAGACCAGGCTTTATTGCCAAACCCCGTCCTTGTATTACACATGCCACTATTTCAACCTTTTTCCGAAAACAAGTGTACAAAACATTAGTTTTCTCACCTCCTCTAAGAACGGTTAGAGGAGAAGAAAGAAAAAAGCCAAACCCTATATGGAAAGCACCACAAGGCCTTACATTTTCCTTAAGCACCTTGACATTAAGCCATCCCTGCCATATTGGGACCAATGCGAAACACATCAAATGGAAAAGCTAAAACAATTCCATAACCAGTCATATTTTTTAACAAGGAAACATAATAATGAATGGAAAACAACAACAACATAGAAGTAAGAAACATATTACCTTATGTGTCTGTCAACTTGCCACATTATATATGCTACCGTATCAAGCTTAATAAAATCGTACGTACATACTTATATAGTAGAATAGTAGTAGTAAAGAAAGAAAGAGAACAATATGAAACAAACAGCTGTCTAAATACGCAATCCGAATCAAGCGAACCTTATAAGGTAATGCCGGTTGGAAACTATTTTTTTTTGTTGAATTGAATTTTGAAATTGTTGTTTCTTCCTGATATTGGCATAAAATAAAAACGTCAAAAGGAAATCTATGCAAACAAGAAGTGGAAGGTGAATGAGGTTATTGTTTATGGATTTTCTTTTTTTGTTTGAATTTCAGAACAGGTGTTCATTGAAGAGGGTATTGTTTTTTTGGATTTAGTTTGCATGGCTTGTTTTCGTTATCACGTTGCTTAATCTTTACAAATGTCAAGGGGTACAATCATTTGATTTTTATACGCTACACAACTATGTTGTCAGGGTATTATAGCTTTGTGCAGCCCCAAAAGTTTGTAACGCCGCGAAATATTGGTCCTAGACCTACCGTTAAGTATACCGATCGTCATATCTCGGCTAGCTGAGTCGATCTAGTGTATCCGTCCGTCCGTCCGTCTTTCCATTATAATTTGTAAACACGGTACAGGCCACAGTTATGGACCAATCTTCACGAAATTTTGCATGTAGGGTGGGTTCTGACCAATGAAGACCCCTATTGTTTTTGGTAAAGATCTGTTAATATTTAGGGGATGAAATGGACGAAATACTTAATTTTTGTCAGTTTTTCTGGTCGCTCTAGAGGCCGCAATTATGGCCAGAACATCACGAAATTTTTCATGGAGAAAGGGGATCGGGCCAAGAACAAGTGTGCCAGTTTTGATAAATATCGGTCAATATTTAGCGGGTCAAATGGACCCTGATTTTGTGTGAAAAATTACAAAATGTGTATTTTATAACGTATATATTTATACCTGAAGGACATAGACCCAAGAAGTTGATGGTGTATCGAAGATGAGTGGTTGGCCTTTAAATTGATACCAATTATATTGTCTTATGTTCTCGAATGCGGGAGTTACACTTACATATTTACATGTGTTTACGTATTCATATATTATTTAGTAACCCATTACCACACTAGAGGGCGTAAATATAGCGCTGATCGTTTTGAAACGCCTATAATTTTCGAATGACCGAAAATTTGAAGAGCTTTAATTAGAAGAGCTTTACTGAATATTTATAATATTCGGAATATATGCCAGTGTAAGGAAGATAAGCTGTTGGCCTCTAATCGATAGGGTGCAAATATCACGAATTATTGTCAGGGTCGGAATAAACATCCGCAGAACTTAGAGTTCCGTGGTAGTTGTGTAGGGTATCGTATGGTCGACCCCGTCCGAATATACTGCTCCGCTCACTGGTTGAAAATGAAAATAAAACCAAGAAAAAAAAGAACATAGATGGGCAATATTGCCAATTTTTTAACATAGCTGAAGCGGAGGTTCACCCCTTTATAACTCGGGAACTACTTAAGTATATGAAAAAAAGTGAATAGTTTTGGGTTAATTGATCTGTCGTTGCAAACTGTTCATGATATTGACCTCCAAACTTTATTTTGGTGGAAGCTGTGTCTACTTTAATGTAAAAAAATGTGTAAAAACACGTTGAGGCGAACCAGTTTTTTTATATTCTCTATCGATTTGTGACTAAGCCACTCATTGCACGGTCTTCATGTCAAAATAAAACTAGAAGCCAACAAAATGGGGACTACGCCCACTATGTATCATTTTTCAAAATTTTCACTGCATCTACCTTTAAATGATGCTGACATTTTGAAGCTCGATTTTGAGTGTTTTTTTAATTTTACTTCTAGCTTTAATCCGCAAACAGGAATTTATAAAAATCGATTATAAGATTATTGTAGTCGCGAATCTGCGTAATTTGATATGTATTTTGTGTATGTAGTATGCACAGCTTCAGAGTAATACTCATCCGAAGGTGCGAATTTTGTGCGATCAAATTTCTAAAAAACCTATTTTTCGGGCCAAATTTTTAGATCTGTCAACTGAATGATATGGGTACCCGCGATCAATAAGGTTCTTTACGTTTCGGATGATATAAAACCTTCTTCGTGAAAATCCATCTACTAGAACGGCGGGAACTGACCTTCCAAAAACACGAAATTTGGCAAAAAATGTTTTTGAAAATATCGCGGATTTATTTGCGTTTTCTGTGTATCATTTCCGCTTCAATAAATGACCTCATACGGATTTTGATCTTTTTCGAAAAGATAACTTTAAAAACTTCAGCCGAAAGAGAGATGCACGCGATTTATCTCAAAAATAGATTGTGCTGGCACATCCATGGTTCTTAATGGACCACATTGAAATGGTATAGATCGATGTATTTTTTTAGGGTGCACACCGAAATCGGATGCGCGTTAATGGCATATGGAGTTTTCGGAAATTATTCGCGTTTTACGATTTTTTGGGTACTTCAAAATATCGTGCGGCACATCTTAGCCGTCAAATGAAATTTCGCAAAATATATATGGATTGGAAGATAAACTTCAGTACTTCCTGGAAACCGCATGCGCATTAAATGATTTTGAGAATTACGCGATTTAGACGCAATTTAAAATGTATATTTCATACTATAGTTTTATTTTAAGATTTATTCCTATTTATAGAATTCTAAGATTTATCGGAAGCGTCTTGATATAATCCGCAAGGCGTATACTTATACACAAGAAGTGATTATTATTATATATGTCAATTTTTCGGCGAAATTCGGGTAAAATAGCAGAATAAACCCAACATTTTTTTCTGAAATTTCTTGTATACAATTAAAAAAATAAATATGATGACATTATTTTTTCGAACCAAAAAAAATATTTTTCCTCAATATCTTGTTTTGTTGTCGCTGTGATTTAGAAACCGCTACACGGACTTGTGTGATTTTGATATCATTTGATTCATCATGGTGTTTAGATTATGTAGATATTTTTAAATTAATTTTTAGGTGTGTGTATGTCATTAATATAATGAAAATATTGATGTAATCTGGTATATATTTTTTTATTTTTCTCATATTTCGCGAATATGTGCAACTTTATCGTGATTATTATAATATATTCATATTCTTATTTTACGGAGGAAGATATATATCAACTTTTTTGGTCAATATAATAAACGGCGTAATTTTAAGATTTTTTTCTTATGCCCAAAATTAAAACCCCGATAACTTTTGCGCGCATCAACCAAAAATTTGATCGCGAACGGTATCGGAGTCAGAACATTTTTCTCTATATGTGTACCAAAAATCATTGATGTGCCACAAAAACAAAAAAGCTGATTTTTTGAAAATGGAATATTAAAAAATTGGCAATATTGCCCAGATATACATATGAAATGTGTGTATCTATTCTAATTACTTTTCTGATGTCTCTCTAAAAATTCGATTTTCACGCTCGGTCAATATTTTAATAATAATAATATGTTAAGGTCTAAGGGGTGACTTTGTAAGTGGGCTACACCGAAATGAGGCCAATATTGATATTTCGGTAGAGAGATGTTCTCCCCTATGATAATCAAAACCTAGACACTTTGAAAAATCAAACTACATGCGAAGGGCTTGGGCCTTAATATGGGAAAATACCCAACGATTCACGGATATTTAGACTATTTGTTTGGAATATTTTTCTCTCAATGAGAACTCAAAATATGAAATAGGAGCCAATTAATAATTTGATCTGAAAAGTGTGCCAATATTGTTAATTTTTGGTAGGAGAAGATTTTGAGTTGTTTTCGAAAATAAAGCAGGAAGAGAGGAGCTGTAGTCGGAAATATATTTTGACGGTTTGAATGGAGCATCCATAGGGACTCTAAAAAGTTTTGAAGACACTTGTCATAGATGGTCTGTGAACTAGAGAATCATTCACATACGAGGTGAGAAACATTGAGATTTTTCACAGATGAGGTGAGAATCTAGAAGACTTTCTATATAAACGAGACTTTCTATATAGGAGACTTTCTATATAGTCTTAATAGAGAGAAGAATTGTGTTATTTTAGAGGAATTACTGCGAATCTTTAGAGCCGAACTGAAGGGAGTCCTCAATATATACGAAGTTTTGAGTCTTTACATACGTGTCGAATACTCAGAGATGGCCCGTCAGAAACAGTGACGTAAATGACATACATTTCCGACGTAGGTATTATACGTCAGAAACGTCGGAAACCTACCCAAATCCATTAGGTTTTCGACAAAATAGCTATTTCCATTACTCAATTTGGAAATTACGCATGCTTTACACAAATCCATATAAAATTTCAAAATTTTCTTCTCGAAAAAATTTAAAAATTGTTATCAGTTCTAGTAAGGAATAGTCAGATATATGTAAAAATAATATATATTCTTGAAAATAACTGTGTATGCTGATAATATTGATATAAATGACGTTTGCTACGTTTATTGCATTTTATACAGGTATATGACGTTTTCGACATTTACACCTTTTTGACAGTCGAAAACCTAAAAATTCGTCACATGGACCATCCCTGCGAATACTGAATGCGAGAAGGATCTTCCGCGAAAACGACAAACTGTTTACCGGGGAGTCTTTATAGACTGATTGAAGCGAGTCTTTGTGAAAGTGATGAAGATCTGAAGACCAATAATTATTTTATGGGCTTGGGAGTTTTTTTTCATAGAAGACCGAAAGCCGAGGAGTTAACCAGCGAAACTTTCACATTATGTGAGAACCAAGGAGATTTTCACCGATGAAGTGAGTACCTAGGAGACTTTCTATAGAAGAGAAGGACGTCTTTATACACGAACCGAATGAAGTCTTTATAGACAAACTGAAGATACTCTCCGTTGCCGAGTTTAAGGATTTCTGGGAGGATCTGTAGAAAAACTGAAAAGAGACCTTTATGGTCGAGTTGAAGTAGGATGACTGAGAGGAATCATTATGAACGTTCTGAAGTCAAAAGTCTGAATGGTCTCTATAGACGAAGCTTTGCAATTTTAGATGAAGCTTTGGAACTTTATAGACGAGTCGAGTCCTTCATAGACCAACTGGATACCAGGAAATCTTTCAGAAACACGGCGTGTTTTATATCAAGGAGTATTTGTAGACAAGCTAAAAGGAGTCTTTACAGATGGGTTGAAGGGAATCTTTACAGACGGCTTGAATCATAGACTATCTGAAGACCAAAAATTTTTGTATCGGCTAGAAAGTTTTTTGTAGAAAATCGAATGCTTATAAGTCTTTTTTTTTAGAGAGTTGAAGCTCAAGAGGATCTTTTTTTTTAAAAGAAAATAAAGGATAGTAAGTCTTTCATAGAGGACCTAAAGGTCTGGATGTCGTTATAGATGATTTGAAGCCACACATATTAATAGAAGAACTTACCAGAAAGTATTTATAGAAGACCTGGGAGGTTAGGGAGTCTTACTACACGACGATCATGGCTATCAGACACGGGGTAAAGGACAGGTAATCCGTAATGGACTTATCATGTTTCTACAATTATGTTGGGAGATATGGAGTTTTTGTTAGGCGAACGGAATGTAATTTGAACCTGAACGGTATGATATATCCGTAAACCAACTGAATAGTGTTTTTATAGCAAGTCCTTTATAGGCGAACTGAATGTCGGGAAGGCGTTATAGATGTATTGAAGCTAGGAGTCTTAATAGAATACCTGGTGGTTGCGAAGTCTTTATAGACGAGCTGAAAACCATGGAATATTTCACAAACGAGATGTCTAAATAAATGCCAGAGAGTCTACCATTGGCAAGCTGAACGTTTCGAAGATCAGGGCGTGAATGACAGGAAGTCTTTTATGGCTAATGTTGAATGCCTGGTAGTTGTTCATACAGTACTGAAGGGAATCTTTATAGACGAGACGAACTGATTGTCTCCTAAATCCATTATTGCATTATATTTCCAATAGCTTTCTAAATATATTTAAAAAATCGCTCTTATATATTTCTATAACATTTCTTTAAAATTTCTCGATTGCAGATCTGATAGATTCCCAAAAATATTATATGAACAATTCCTGATTCCTAAAAATCATAGCTTTGTTATCACGACCCTCCTCATATCCTATAAAATATTTCTCGCAGTCCTATATAAATATTATTTAAAGAAATGCTCGTATCCACTTGTAAAACTCAACTTAAGACTTCTTCGGGTATAGTCCAACATTACTTTTTTTAACTCACGATGATACTTCTGATAGGCCGCTACAATATTTTGTTTATAAATTCACTTTTTAAGCGTTGAAAAACTCCCAAAAATAGTTTCGAAATATATTGTTTAAAAACTTTAATATAAAGGCTTATCGGAGCTCAAAATAATACCTTAATAAATTCACGATTCTAGATCTGATTGTCTCCTTATATTAAAAAAAATCAATAAGAGCTATCATATACCCCTCATATATTTTGTAAACAATTTAGACCTCAAAAATGTTTCAATAAAATCCACGATATATATTTCTAAACTAATAATATCTCTGACAGTTCTATAAATATATTCCTTAATATAGCTTCATTTTTTTATCACGATAACATTTAGAAAGAAATACGATTACGGTCCTCTTAACAATATCTCTCGCAGTCTTATACAAATATTTATTAAAGAAATTATCTTTGACACCCTTAAAATTTCTCCTAAGAATCCCAAGAATAAAGTCCATTTGTTTTCTCTTCTCTTTCAGGTAAGTTCAAATTCAACAATCGATTTTTAAAATATCTCTAAATTGTTCTCATTGTAATTGGTAAGTAAAATCACACAAACGCATTTAACCCTTTAAATTTATTTATTCAATTACATTTCAAAATTAATTAAAGAATTTAATCAATTGTTTGGCCAAATCTTGAGCTTTATCGGCAGTTTTTTCAAGTACAGCTTGCAATTGATTACCTTCGGTTACGGGGGCTTCGGGAATTTCTGGTACAGCTGTAGTGGGTGGGGCAACAGTTGTTGTGGTGGTCGTGGTTGTAGTAGGTGTCGTTGTGGTAGCCTTGGTGGTTGTTGTTGTTGGAGCCAAAGTTGTGGTGGTTGTAGTAGTGGTAGGAGCGACAGTGGTAGTAGTAGTTGTTGTTGTGGGAGCAACACGACCCTCCAAACAATCTTGCAAATGACGATATACCAGGGCGGTGTCTTCAACGTATTTACGTTCGGCAGCCTTGCAGCATTGATCGTGTCTCAAATCAATCAAACGGAATTTCTCATGCATAATGCTGGCATATTCGGAAGCATTGCCGGAAATGCTGTAGACAGACTTGGTGGTCTTGGCGCCCTATAGGAAAAATATATATTTTTTTAATTATCCTTTGTAATCTCCTCTTCTCTCTCATACTTACAATATCAGCATGACAGCTGAAAATACCCAAAGTCGAATTCATGTTATTACAGGTCTGAACACTTTGACAAACTTCCTGGGCACTTTGTACAATGGCACTGCGTTCAACTTTCATTTCCTCTTCAATGAGTTTACGTCCATCCTTGGCATTCACCAGACACAGATTATAATCCTTACTGTAGGTCTCACCGATTTCATTTGACTTAACCATGTAGTCATTAAAGCAGGCCATTGTCACGGCAGGATCACGGCTAACCATACGGGAACGGAAAAATAAATTGGCCAAATTGTGGCCACCGGGCAGAGCAGCATCGGTGATTTGGAGTAGCACTAAGGCCACAATGAAACTTTTCAAAAAACTATTCATGTCTTTGGCGATTTATTTTCTTCTTATGGTCGTTGTCTGGGTCGCGTTCTGTCTAGTTCGAAGGATTTCCTGAGACTGTTTACGCTAACAATCTGCCATGGAATTCTTATAGGTTTCTGGCTTTTTTGCACAGTCTCCAAAGACTATATCTGCTGTTAGGTTTTCTTATCTTGTAGATAAATGGCAACACGATATTTACTAACTAATCAGTTATCAGCTTATGAAAGGAAAGTGAATCTGCATAATTACAGCCAGAGAGCAGTACCAAAGTCACATTTTCTTCTAACGACATGGTGTGTAGATGCGAAAGTGTTTTTTGTTTATTCTAATTTGTTGTTATTTGATGTTGTTTAGTTAATTCTAAATATATAGTGTGCCTAAGGGGAATTGAGGTCGACTTTGCTATGGCATTATAGTTTGATAAATATAATTTGCACTTCTTCGGAATTATGCAGTTGTGGAGAGAATTTATGTAAGCTATTTAAAAGAGTGCATTGACAGATTCCAGCCATGGTTTATAATAAACTGGTATAGCTAATATTAGCGTATTACCCTCCAACCTTGACTGTAATTTCCGATAAATCTTGAAGAATCTATTATCTAATAGTCATCTAAATAGAATACTCCAAAATATAAAAAATAACATGATTATAATCTGGTAGACCTGGCTAGAAAACTCAAACTTCAACATACCGAAAAGTGGATGGAACCTTTCTATGAGGGCAACAATGCAATGGGGCCTTTGTATCTCACTACATAGACCTATGTTGAAATTTTTAGTTAGGTTGTTTTTTGTTTACCCATTAATAACCCGGAATGCCATATTACAGCCACTTCGGATATATAATGAGGCTAGAATATTGAAAATACCGAAAATATGTCGAAATCTGCATTAAAAGTTATCTGCAAAGTAGTTCGTATTCACCAACACATTTGACTGTCTAATTACTGTCACTTCGGATAGAAAATGTAAATATGACCTTGCAAAACTACCTAAAATACATTTTTTTTATAAATATGACAAATTTATATTTTATACTAAAACGATCTCTTAAAATATTCGTTAAAATTACCCGATTCTCTGATATATTTCTAACTTTTTTTCCCTTAAAACCACAAAAAATATTCTCTAAAATATCCATGTTTAGAGCTCTGATAGAACTATAAACATATTAATTGAAAATATATGATTAGGTATCTGATAGATCACCTTAATTATTCTGATAGACCACCTTAATTATTCTTAAACAATTTACGGGCTCTGGTAGCCCTCTAAAAATATTCTTAAGAAATTATTAAGTTCTGATAGGCCTCTACAAATTGACTTTAAAAATAGTGATTAGAGCTCGAGTAGTAGAACCCTTAAATAATTGTCTAATAAATCCGGGATAAGTGCTCTGATAACCTTTTTAAATATTCTTTAAAATATCCACAATTGGAGATCTAATAGCCCTCTAAAAATCTGCGTTAAAATCTATGAATTGAGCTCGAATAGAACAATAGATTATAGATTAATGGATAAAAATCCACAATTATATACCCTCTACAAATTTTCTTTGAAAGGGAATAGTACCAATATATGATCGAATGGGCTAGCCCCTATCTTTCGTGATTTTAACAGACGGTCTGGAGATCAGACTGTTTTATACGAACAACACTCCATTTTATGGTGGTTCGTATAAAAATCCGTAATTATTGGCATAATAGACCTTTAAAAATATAATGTAAAACGTTCTCGGCTATAGTCCTATTATGCACTTAAAAATATTCGTTGAAGAAACCCCGGCAATAGGTATGTTAGACCTATAAAATATTTATTGAAAAAGTAGCTCGATAAGTCATCGATTTGTATAAAAACACGATAGATCTTACCATTTTTAATCGATGTTTATACTTCCGAATGGACTCTAAAGATTTTTATACCCTCAGCCTTATGGCTAATGAGGGTATATACACTTTAATACGGCAAAAATGTGCCTCATCGAAATATTGGTTTTAGATACCACGTTTCTTTGGACTAAATCCGTTTCAGAAAATTTAGAGTCGATATACAAATATCTTTCTCGGACGATAATTCTCGAAGAAAGAAATACTATGCACATCATAATATTTCTTCCAAATATTGTTGAAGATGGGGAATATCGGTGTACTCCTTCCGGTCAATATTGTGCAAAAAAAATTGTTTTATAATATCATGTGAACGGACTTTCAGATTTTAACCAAACTATGTACAGCCTATTATCTTTACCAATCCTATATCAAGTCCGATGATGGGACCCATTGCCCCCCCCCTACAAAAGGACAACATTTTCAATATTTTGCATTAAAAAAAACGCGATTATAGCTCTGATTATGGCCCCGATAGCTCTCAAAAATATGTTTATTACGGTTTTTGGCTCTATTAAACCTTTAAAAGATCCATGATTGAAAGGAAAGGCGTTTTTTAATATATCACGATATACAGTCCTTAAACATCCGCAATTATAGCTGTCATAATATTATTGTAGTCCCCTAGCTCTAAGATTTTTGTAATTTTTTATTTAGGAAGCTTCACAACTATAGTTATTGATTTTTAAAAATATTTTTAGACATTTCAAAATACATTTTTTATAAGATTTTAAAGAAATTAAAAAAATCGTGAATTTGTTAAAAATTTTTTTTATAGATGTTCCTTAAGCCTATATTCGGAAACTTCCTAAAGAATATTTAAATAATCTATTAAATGTTTACCTGTATTCCTAATTTATTTCAATTTTATTTATTTTTTTGTAATTGTTTATGTTAATTACAACCCTGATTTTTAATTAAATTTTTATATATCTACTGAGTGGTATCAAAACAGTCGTCTACGCCCTGTTTTACCAAAATAAATATATTTATGTTTGCCTTTTCTCAATGATACGGCAATATTGTTTATTCATCATCAGTTAGTGTTGCTGTGATTTGTCACCGAATTTGTCCATAGACTCTTTGGTCGTCCTCTTATCTCTGTGCGACCATAGTTTGGCTTCTAAGAAATCTAAAGATAAATTGAGTTTTTTTTTAATTTGCACTACTACCTGAGAGATAAGGTACGCAAAAATCGTTGTAGCCTTGTTTATGATTTTCACAATTGCAGATAAATGAAGACGATGTCCACCAAAGACAAATAGCGAGAGTGGGAGGGAATCATTCATAAACAATGGTTGGCTCTATTGGGTTATCTGGTTTCCGCTGCTGTATTTATAGGGTCAACCCCGTTATAGCGTCACTCCTCCCAGTCTTGTCTGTCTGGCGTAAGTGGTGGAGAAGGACAAGCAAGGCGTACGTATTCGCAGTAGCATCATTTTTTTAATTATTATCTGCTGTTTGATATCCAAGAAAATTAAATTTGTTTACATTCGTTATTGCTGTGCTTGTTTTTTTGGTTTATTGGCACAAGATGTGACTAAGTTTTGTGATTTTCTTTTATGAAAAAGACAACACAGATTTATTTTTGCGATGTTAGTATAAGATTGAAATAAACTGGGTTTATTTTTATAAGTCTTTGGAATTCTCTACAAAATACTATCATATTGTTTATTACTATATGACTATATCCGGAATGTATTATTGTGTGATGATTCAATGATGATTTGCTAATAATAAAAAGTAATTATAAGTATAGCTACCTGGTAGGTACATCCAAAGAATTTGTCATTGTTTTAATGGTCTGGGTGGAGTTGGATGCTGAAAACGAAGTCTTGTTAGTTATTCACCTATGATTTGCGATTGTTTCGAAGGAATTTTTACTGCAAAGAGTAGTTCGGAAATGTTTCTGACAACTTTTACGGAAAATCTGTTAAACCTTTTTCTATCAATAGATGACCGGTTAACTGATCATCTACTAGCAGAATAAGGGTCTTGTATTTATTATGCTCCCCCAGAAGGTGGAGTATGCATAAAATTTGTTATTCCATTTGCAACAAATCGAAATATTTTTGACCAGAATATAATTTATCGGGTTCCTGAAGACCGTGTACAACATATTTTTAGACAATCTTAGTCGATGTTTTGACTTAGCCTCCATAAAAACATAAAAAGGCCCTCTCCACTTTGGTTATTAAGAAGTAAAAAGTGTCAGTCGTTGTTGCCGACAGATATGTACCCTCAGCCTATGATTTGCGGAGGTCCTCGGAGTTACACCCAGGTTTTATTAATCGCTATATGTTTTTATCTTAGAGATATTGAATTTTACGTTGATCGAAACTGTTATTCAATTCGCTTCAAATTATATTTAAATGTTTATGAAATATTGGTCCTTTGTGGGAGAGGTACCAGAAGAAGAGAACCGTCGGGTGCCATCTTCGGACTTGATCAAGACTTGGTAATGATAATAGGTTGTGCAAAGTTTGGCTGAAATCGGACATTCCATTCCTCTGATATTGGATTTATAAATATTAAACATTTTGACCATTTGTTGGGGACCTACCAGAAGGAATATCAATTGGTCCCACCTTAGGACTTGATCTTGGCTTGATAAATATAATAGTTTGTATAAAGTTTTGCTCAAATCGGACATCCCTTTCGCCTAATATTGAATTTATAAATATTCAAAATGTTGACCCATTTTGTGGGGAGTGAACCAATGGGTTTCACCTTCGGACTTGATATAGGCTTGGTAAATATAATAGGTTGTGCTTGGTAAAGATAATAGGTTGGATAAGATAAATTTACAAGTTAATGAAATATTGGCCCATTTTTGGAGGAGGTACCAAAAGACGGATCTCACCTTCGGACTTGACCTTGGCTTGGTAAAGATAATAGGTGGTGCAAAGTTTTTCTCAAATCAGACATTCCATACCTCCGATATTGAATTTATAAAAATTAAACATTTGGACCATTTGTGGGCGAGCAATCAGAAGAAGAGGATCAATGGGTCCCATCTTCGGACTTGATCTTGGCTTGATAAATATAATAGTTTGGTTCAAATCGCACATTCCTTTCGCCTAATATTGAATTTATAAATATTCAAAATATTGACCCATTTTGTGGGGAGTGAACCAATGGGTCCCACCTTCGGACTTGATATAGGCTTGGTAAATATAATAGGTTGTGCTTGGTAAAGATAATAGGTTGGTAAGATAAGTTTACAAGTTTATGAAATATTGGCCCTTTGTGGAGGAGGTACCAGGAGGTACGGATCTCACCTTCGGACTTGACCTAGGCTTGGTAAAGATAATAGGTGGTTCGCACCAACCGGCCAGAAAGACAGAGGAACGGCCATTTGTATATCGAATCCAAATTGCCCAATATTTCGATGAGGCACTTTTTCGGCATATCAAAGTGTTGATAACCTCATTAGCCCCAAGGCTGAGGGACCAATATGGTTTTTACCAAATGGTTAAATGGCTAAAATGTGTATCCTGGTTTTTCGGGGCATGAACATAGTCCCCCACGTCCCTCCCCGTGTTGGAGGTTTAGAAAAAGGTCGTCCTGGCCGAACTTGTTGACCGGTAGCAAAGCCACTTGGTTGAGAGGATGTGTGGAAGCTCGGATTTTTTCCGTTCGTTTATTTTTCGTTTTCTTCGATAATCCACCATGAAAGCTGTGAGAAATTATTCCATCTCACTGCGAACAACAGAACACATGGCAGTACGTCAAACCCTACTGAGATCGTTTATGATTAGAAAATATCAAAATTTTCAATTGAAATGTCAGATAACAACACTCAGTGATGCCTAGTTGAAGTTCTATATGTGTCTATATTAAGAATTGGTACTGAACACCCCATGGTGGGGAATTTTAGTGCCAGGAACTATTGAACTATTCGGTTAATATACGATATACTCTTTTTATCTCGAGGAGACCTATATCTTCTAAGTGGTCTGACTTTAAATGGGTATGGCAAATGTACAAATGGGAATCTGAAAATGCAGTACTTCAGTCAAGTTCCAAAGAGTCGTAGAACAAAAAAGTTTTAATCAACTAAAATAATTGTTATTATGTTTTATTATTTCTTGTTTTATTTTGCTTACTTTTTTGCTCTTATTTTTTTCTTTCTTTATTTCTAATCTTATGTAATCCAGTTCTTTGACGTAAGACCATAATTAAAATGACAGACTGGGAACAACAACAACAACAATGATTCACGTTTTGTGAGATTTTCAAGAAATGGGTTTGTTTGTTGTTGCTGTTGTTGTCAGTTTGTTAACCTTTTTTGTTGTGTTTTGTTAGTTGTTATTGTTTTGTGTGTGTCATTTTGCAATAGAAACAAAAAATAATAAAAACTATTTTGTTGTTGTTCTTATTATTACGGTTTGCCGTCGTCGTCTTATTAATTGCCACATTCAAAGCTAAAGAATCAAAAGACAGAAAAATGTCCCACTAAAATATATTTTTTTCCAGTTCTGTGTGACGTAGTTGAATGAACTTGGAGAATGTTGAAATGTTTTGTTGTCATAATATGACGCGACACGCAAGTTTTTTTATTCTTTAGATTTAGATTATTGACAAAGAATATTGTTGAATGGCGTTTTAGGTGTGGGTTGGGACTAACAATTCTATAAATAAAAAATATAAATTGCAGGAAATCACAAGCATTAATAAATACAAAATTGAGTCCATTTAGAAATGTCAGACTGTTCGCACCAGCCATCCAGTGCGAACGATAACTATCGAAGGGAGTAACAGATTTCATCCAAACTTTGCACATCGTAATATTTCTTACAAACTTAATTCTAGTTCGAAGATGGGGAATATCGGTCTACTCCCATTTTATAGGTAACATCATAATGTCTCTCTCATAGAAGTCCTGCTCTCTATTTGCAAAAAAAAACTCCAGTAGTCGTTTTTCACAATCCTCCCTAGATACCAAATTTCGTTTGGTGCCAAGTCCGGACTGTATGGCGGATGCATTAAAACTTTCCAACCAACTTTCCAACTTTTATCGACATTTTCGGCGACCGGGATCTTTAACATCAAAAATTCCTAAACGGAATTTACAAACCCAAAATTGCACATAATTGGCTGCTACAGTTTCGAAACCATAATGCAATGTGTGAGGAATGTACGATTTGAACCAAACTTTGTACAAGCAATTTTCTTTACAAAGTCCAGATCAAGTCCAAAGATTGGACCCATTGATCCACTCATTTTTTTATATCTCCCACAAATCTTCATAATTTTCAATATTTATAAATCCAATATCAAGATAACGGAATGTCCGATTTGAATCAAAAATTGCACAACCTATGAGATTCACCAAGCCTATATCAAGTCCTAAGATGGGACCCATTGGCCCACTCCTTCTAGTACCTGCCCACAAAGGGTAATAATTTTCAATATTTATAAATCCAATGTTCGATTTTAACCAAACTTTGTACAACTAAGGGTCTAAATCAAGTCCGAAGATTGGACCTATTGGTCCACTCTTTCTTGTAAACCCCCCCAACACACACACAAATGGTTAAAATATTTATAAATCCAATATCAGGCGAATGGAATGTCTGATTCGAACCAATCTTTGCACAACTTATTATCTTTGCCAGGTCTAGATTAAGTCCGATGATGCGACCCATTGGTCCAATCCTTCTGGTACCTGGTCCCAAAAACAGTTAATATTATATACATTTTTTAAATTTTATTTGAACCGAATTGCCCCGAGAGTTTGCAACGCAGCGAAATATTGGTCCTAGACCCATCTTGAAGTATACCGATCGTCATATCGCTGAGTCGATCTAGACATGTGTGTTCTAGTCGATCTATAGGCCACAATTAAAAGCCGAACATCACAATCCACGGTGAACGGATTCTGGACAAGTAATTAGAAGGGTTGTACTGAATATTAATAATATTTGTTGACCTCTAGTCGGTCAAGAGGGTGCAAATATCGCGAATAGAATATAGAACCACATAAAGTTATACTTTTTTATATTTTTTGACTTTTTTAATTAAAATGATCTTCTTTAACATCACTTCCTTGACAATGCAATTTTGCACCTCAGTGTTTGTTCTAGTAATTACCCAGTTTTTCAGTGGTCCAGTCAATATGACATTAATTTATCATCGTTAAGATTGTGGCAGAACCATTTTGCAGTCCGTTCACAAGCAATAAAAATAACCTTCAATACGATTTTTTTCATATTGTATTGGCAATTATATTTTCAATTTGTGGTTAGACTCTGGTATTTGCACGGAGAAACAACAAAAGCAAAGGCGAACAACTGCTTCAACACACTTTTGTTGTTATCTGATCAATAAAGCTATTTAAAAATTTTGAACAAAAAATACATATTTTTTTAATAACCGTTTCCAAAAAAAAAAATCGCACCATTTATAGAACAATTGCGTTTTTTCCTCTTTCTCTCAATTATTATTGATTATTTTTGTTTTTCATTGTTATTATTTAATTTTATTTTTGGTTTCTATTTCTCCATATTTTGTTTTCAAGTTCAAATTCAGAAAATAATAATAGTAATAATGAATTTACACGAAATAGTGGTCACGAACATACCGCTATGTGGTTGTTCCGTTAAGCTGGTGTGAGATTTTCCTGTGTTTTTTTTTTTGCTGGTTACCCAAGCAACATAATTCTAACAAACAAATTTGCCCCCAACTCCTTTCCGGCCAACCAACCAACCAATAGCTAACATTTGTGGCTAAAATCTAATGAAATCCCATTGTTGCTGAATTGTACGATGATATGTGAATCATGTTAGGTTTTTTTATTTTGTTGTTGTTGTTATTGTTATTGTTTGCCTGCCACATGATGTTCATGACACAGACAGATTATGAAATGATAATTGTTTTTCCATTTTTTTGTTTTTGCTGTGTTATTCCAGTTTTCTTTGTAGTTTCTTTTCGTTTTGTTCGACGTCAAAGAGTAACGAAGAAAATGTCCCACCAAATTGTCATTTATGTCTTGTTGTAATGCCAGTTGAATGGACTTTTTGCTCGTTACTCATACCTAGAACGGGGAATTGTCGTCACAAACATGGGTCGGTCGGTGTCCCTTAGGACGTTTTTGGGATGTCATTGCTTAGTTCATTGTCGCATGGTATTTACACAAAGACAGTCAGTATGTAAGCTGACATTTTCTTTGTTATTGTTGAATTCTATTTCATGGTTCTTTGTTAATGCGACCAATAAAAAAGTAACTCTTCTACTATTTTATAGAAGAGGAGCTCTGAGAAGTTATTCTTTCTAAAGTAGATATACGCTATAGAAGTGTGCAACTGTCTTTAGAAGAAATAAGGTATTTTATATATAACAAGTAAAAAAAGTCATTAAGTTCGGCTGGGCCGAACTTTTTGTATCCTACACCACATTAAACATTAAATATGGGGACAATGTTATTGTGTTATGTGGTATAAAATTACACCTAATTTAGTTGAAACACAAGCTCCCAAAATACCATGTAGCGTTTTACGGGGGGTTCCCTAAAGGGGTGGACCCATATTGATAATTTGTATACCCTCAGCCATATGGCTAATGAGGGTATATACACTTTGATACGGTAAAAATGTGCTTCATCGAAATATTGGTTTTAGACCCGATGTTTCTTTGGACCAAATCCGTTTCAGACAATTTGAAGTCGATTTACAAATGTCCGTCTGTATGTTTGTCTGGCCGGCTGATGTGCACGATAACGATGTCCAAATATGGGAACCGTTGGTACATTTCTTCTGGTACTTCCCCCCCAAAGGGTCATCATTTTCAATATTTATAAATATAATATCAGGCTGAAAGAAGTTGAACCAAATTTTGTAAACCGTATTATCATTAAGAGCCCTAGATCAAGTGGGAAGATAGGACCATTGGTCCACTCCTTCTGGTACCTCCCCCACAAAATATCCATTATTTATAAATTCAATATCAGGCGAATGGAATGTTTGATTTGAATCAAACCTTGCACAACCTAGTATCTTTACCAAGTCTAGATGAAGTCCGAAGATGGGATCCATTGGTCCACTCCTTCTGGTACCTCCCCCACAAAATGATCGATATTTTCAATATTTATAAATCTAAAATCAGGCGAATGGAGTGTCCGATTGCAACCAAACTTTTGCACAACCTATTATCTTTACCAAACCTAGATCAAATCCGAAGGTGGGAGCGGTCGGCCCACCCCTTCTGATAACTCCCTCACAAATAGTCAATTTGTTATAAAGTTTTAATTTAATTTTGAGCGAATTGAATATCCGATTTGATCTGAAACCTCTTTGATAAAAACGTATAACTCATATAAAGCGAATAATAAAACCTATGTGTAATTCCGAAGACCTCCGCAAACCATAGGCTGAGGGCATATATATGTCGGCAATACCGACTGATTTTTTTTAAATTTTTTATTCACTAGGATTCTGATATGCCAAATTATAGCCACTTTCATGAGATATCTCGGTTGAAACCGTTCTATGGGTGCAATACAGAAACCGTAAACTGATATTGATTATTTATGGCCGGAAGATTTGACTGACACCACATGAGAATTTGAAAAATGAAGTTAGAGGGAATTCGGTATAATAATATGTCAAAACCCCCCAAAATACTGAATAATGGGTGTACCATTTTATAGGAACTACCCGAAAACTTGGGCCCATATTGATAATTTTTGGTAATGATTTTTTCAATAACGGTCATTTTTACAGAAAGATTTGGCACTTGAAAAATCACAGTTTGGCTAAAATCGTGTCATATGGTAGTTACCCGGAAACATCGACCAATGTTGATAATTTTCGATAGGGATATTTTCTACTCAATGCGAATCCAAAATATTAAATTGCTACGAAATTGGTTTAAACACGTGCTCATGATATAAGGGGCCCTCACAAAAATATGGACCAATATTGATAATTTTTAATATACAACCAAATTGGTTGAAACATCAAAATTCTGAATATTATGGGTACATTTATATGGGAGCTACCTCAAAAAATGAGCCAAAATTTATAATTTTTTACAGGCTGATCTAATACCTAAGGTGAATCCAAAATACTAAATTATAGTCGATTCTGTTGTACAACGTGTCTAAAATCACCAAAATATCGAATAATGAGGATACCCCCTTAAAACGGTACCCTCATTATTCGGTACACTAATAAATGGACCAATATTGATCATTTTCGTTAGAACACTTTGATACTCAATGAGAACCAAACATAACAAATTGCAGCCAATTAGTTTGAAAAACTACTAGGAGTAGTAGCAATACTAGTGCAAAAAGTCAAAGCTCCAATTCTGTTGAAAAACGTGTCAAAAATCCCCATAATACCGAATATTTGAGGGCACCCTTATATGGGGGCTACATCAAAATTGGTCCACGATGTACTTTATTTGCTATACCAACCATCCTAGTCCAGAGTAGATTTCAACTGACAGCCAGGGAGACGGAAGTGCATAAATCGACATACTCTCCAACTTGTGCTGAAGGGTATAAAACATCTCGAAAACTGGAACTAAAATTAAACCTCGAAGTATTGCTATGGAAACATAGAAGGATTGTGTTTTTCAATCATCTTTTCTATTGAAAACAAACAAAACGGTCTGCACCTGAACACCACTTCAAAAGGGAGGCTCCATAACCCTTATCACCTCAATACAATTTTCAATAAATTGCATTTCAATGACATTGTTCGAAAGAAAATGAAACCTCCCCCCACCACAACCACCCATTGCATTCGAACAAACCAACAATTTTGTTTTCTTTCAAGTATTTCACGATGATTGTCATGGAGTCCACCAACCCCTATCATAAAAGTTCAGACACCCTTCAATTCATTTCTCATCATCACTCCAAGAAAAATGGGGTGGATGGGGGCCTGAGCTTATTTTGCAACACCTGTGTGTATTTGTATTGAACTTTTCTTTTTGCCACGGGTGGGGTTCCCTTGTTTGTTTGTTTTGCTTTCCACTTGGCTTTAACACAACACATGTTCGGCAAATTTTTGTTATGTGGGTGGTTTTCTGTTACCGGCTTTTTGGTAGTAGTAGTATTGTCGTTGTTTTTGTTTTTTGTTGTAGTGCAAATTTTACGCCAGACCGGTATCAGACAATCAGATGTTTTATTCCATTTTTATGAGTATGCGTGATGGAAGGGTAGCCGGTATTTTTTAGGGGTTGCTGCGATGTGAGTGAACTTGAGAATTTGTGAGAGAAAGCACAATTTAATGGTTTGCTTTGGAACACATTCATCGGGTGTGGAATGTAACATTTTTACCCTGTTTTTACTATCCACTATGTATGGAGAAAACAGGGTGATTCGTGAAAATGTGATTGTAATACTTATTGGATACAGGTTTCCATAGTAACAAAAAAGGTTCAATGACATGCAATAACTTTCAAGGATTTTAATTATAGACAGATTTTTGCTAAAGTTACTGAGGAAGCCTAGAAAAGCTGCCTCATTAACAGAGGCTTGATCTTTTCTATAGAAAAAAGGCCTACGAGGCAGTTTTTCCATAGAAAAAAGCGCCTCATTAACTGAGGCTTGATTTTTTCTATAGAAACCAGTAAGGAAAGTAGTAAAGTCGGACGGTGCCGACTATATAATACCCTTCACCACTTTGGGTATATTCAACAGATGAATTTTAACAGACGTCGCATTTTTCATTAACTGAGGCTTGATTTTTTCTATAGAAACCAGTAAGGAAAGTAGTAAAGTCGGACGGTGCCGACTATATAATACCCTTCACCACTTTGGGTATATTCAACAGATGAATTTTAACAGACGTCGCATTTTTGAAGGACCAGTAAAATAAAATTAGATCCATAAATATGTCATTCTGCAACCTACACTAAATTTTTCATTTGGTCAGATATATATCTGATCCTATATCTATCTGAACCGATTTTCAACGAGACTTGCCAGAGATTAATTTATATTAACTTCATTGTACAAAATTGTGTGGCAGCTAGACAAAAATAGGGTCTTTAGTGCACAATTTACATAAAATCGAAAGAAAAAATATATAGGAGCTATATCTAAATCTGAACCGATTTCCACGAAACTTCGCACATATCATTCTAGACTTAACTCAGTACGCCATGCCAAATTTCGTGCAAATCGAAAGATATATATTGGCTTTGGTGCACCATTTATATTAAATCGGAGGAAAATATATATGGAAGCTATATCCAAATCTGAACCGATTTTCATGAAACTTAACATACATCATTCTGGACCTAAATCAGTACTCTATGCCAAATTTCGTGCAAATCGAAAGTTATATAGGAACGTTGGTGCCCCATTTACCTTAAATCGGACGAAAATAGATATGGGAGCTATATTTAAATCTGAACCGATTTTCTCGAAACTTGGCACACGTCATACTAGACTCAATTCAATACACTATGCAAACTTTCGTGCAAATCAAAAGTATATAAGGACCTTAGTGCACCATTTACATAAAATCGGACAAAGCTATATATGGGAGCTATATCTAAATCTGAACCGATTTTCACGAAACTTAGCACACATCATTCTAGACCTAATTCAGTACTTTGTGCCGAATTTCGTGCAAATCGAAAGTTATATAGGGATTTTGATGCACCATTTACCTTAAATCGGACGAAAATATATATGGGAGCTATATCTAAATCTGTACCGATTTTTCACAATTTCAATAGGGTTTGTCCTTGTGCCAAATAAGTGGCCTGTGCCAAATTTCATCCAATTCGGATCAAAAATGTGACCTGTACTTTGTTTACAATTTAATATGGACAGACGGACGGACATGCATAAATCGACTTAGAAAGTGATTCTATGCATATTCTCAAAAGGAACCGCGTGTCTATCTCGTTTCATTTTGCCTGTTACAAACATATGCACAAAGACATAATACCCTGTACCACAGTGTGGTGAAGGGTATAAAAAGCGCCTCATTAACTGAGATTTTTTCTATAGAAAAAAGCGACTCATTAAACGAGGCTTGATTTTTTCTATAGAAAAAAGTGTCTCATTAACTGAGGCTTGTTTTTTCTACAGAAAAAAGCGCCTCATGACTGAGGCTTGATTTTTTCTATAGAATAAAGCGCCTCATTACTTGGGCTTAATTTTTTCTATAGAAAGAAATGCTTCATCAACTGACGCTTGTTATTTTTTCTAGAGAAAAAACGCCTCATTAACTGAGGCTTTATTTTTTTATAGAAAAAAACGCCTTATTAGAAAGAAATGTCTCAATTATTGAGGCTTAAAATTTTTAATCAGAAAAAATGCTTCATTTAGGTTTGATGTTTTTCTATAAAAAAAAACTGCTTATAATTAACTAAGACTTCATTTTTTTTTCTATAGAATAAATACCCATTACCATACCCACACATCACAATATTACATATCTTCATTGCTATCTCATTGCAATGTTTTTTCTTGATCATAAGATAAATCTCCTTTTAGAAACGAATCTATAACATCTTAACAAATGGTAAGCTGTACTGAATTTTTCGGTAAATTACTAAAACCATGATCTTGCCTTTACCATAACCTGCTTTGGCCATAAACGCTTGCCCTTTGTTCGGTGGCTAACAAAGGAAAGCAATTCCTTGTTTAGTTTCGATTTATATGACCATCGGTCCGGCCATCTTCAAAAAGGCAATACAGCATTATTGTATGTTAAAAGGCATTGCATGGATGCCCAAAGGGAGTTCCACCGTTGATATCTGCCGCCAAACAGGCAAAAGCTTAGGATTGGCATAAGCAATTATTCTAAAGATAAAAGCAATAAAACTAAGACTTAGAAAGAAGATAAACAGGAACAACGCACACACAAAGGAGTATAAAATGTTACTCCTATGGCATTAGTTAAGGTATATAATTTCATGTTGTTGCTGTTGTCTAACCATTGTTGTAAATAAAGTTTATTAATCTTTCTTTGTCTTAAAAAAGCCAAGCCGATATATATTTTTTTTCTTCAAGATTCTGTCATTATTTGGTTGAGATCTAGAAGATTGGGAAATACTTTTCAATTGAAAGGGAAATGTTATGTAGCATGAAAAAAATTATATATCTTGCATGGAAAAGTGTTCTCTTATATGGAGGAGTGATAAATTCATCTATCCATAAAAAAGTGAACTCTTTTATTTTTGGAAGTTTTATGTGTGACTGTTTTTCAAGTACTGTTACAGCTTTATGATAGATTTTTTTTAAACCATCACAAAAATAGGCGAATATTTTTATAGATTCTACCATAAGGTTATGTTAACTTTGGCATTACGTATACACCTCGAAGTATTCGCCGGAGATCCATTAGATTATGTGCATTAATTTTATAGTTTAGCCTTATGGCTAATGGGTATTTATTCTATAGAAAAAAAATGAAGTCTTAGTTAATTATAAACAGTTTTTTTCTATAGAAAAACATCAATCCTAAATGAAGCATTTTTTCTCATTAGAAATTTCCATACGATGGAAATGTGCCTCTTCGAAATATTGGTTTAAACCCCAAGTGTTTTTGGGTCAAATCCGTTTCAGACAATTTGAAGTTCGTCTGTCATGAGGGGTGGTAGGCATGACAACTCTCAAAGCAAGTAATAGACTTATTCCAATTTTTGCATACTGTAATATATTGCTCAGTCTTCACAAAATTTCCTAGGTAGACATTTTCGGTACATTCTTCCTGTTAACACTCTCAAAAAATTGTCATAATATTGCTCAAAATTATTTTTATAATATAATCCGAATGTTTTCACAATCTAATATTTAAAATAAGTGTGTATAATGTTAAAAAATTGGATTTATCGGTCTGCTAATTTAAGTAGCTTCCTTACAAAGGGTATCCTTTTTAAAAATTTGAAGTCAAATATCAAACGAATTCAGTGACCGATTTGATCCAAATTTCTTACATAGCTATATTCCATCAATCTATATTTAATTCAGGTTTGAATATAGGGAAGGAATACCGGATCACTCCTTCTGGTAATTCTCCGACAACATGTAAATTTTTAATTCTTAGAATCCGATTAGATACAAGCATTGAACATTATAATAGTTTCCCCAACACTAAGTTAACTTTGAGGATGGAAAACGTCGGCCCATTCTGAATTGTCCTACATTGCCTAAGCGGTACATGACCTATTTTGTGGAAGAAATAGGCGTACAATCTGTCCATTGCAACTTTGTTTCGGGTCTTCAAATGCCCTTGGAAAAATCGACTTGCAGTTTTTTTTAGCGAATGCCTAACCATTTTACGGTCCGAAGGAATGTCGGTATTCATATATTCTCCGAAAATTTCCGTTCGATTTTAGGTATTCTGAATGATGGACTTAACGACGTCTCTACTTCTTATTTTGTTAGGATTCCTTGGCTTCCAGATCACAAAGACATAAAGAAAAACAAAGTAGCCGACGAGTTTACTCGATGTGAATCGTAATAGATGCTGCTGCTAACCTTCCTCTTAGGTGCTACATTGGAGCAAAAACGTTCAAACTTTATAATAAACCAGTGAGCGGAGCAGTATAGTCGGACGGGGCCGACCATACGATACCCTACACAACTTCCATGAAAATCTAACTTTCTATGGTTCTATATTCTGAGATTGAGCAATATTTCGCGATATTTCGACTCGAAAAGTACAAATAATTAAGTTTTCGGCCCACTTCATCCGAAAAATATTATCTGATCATCACCTAACATTTTAGGCGTTGTCCTCGACCATAACTGCAACCTCATGGAACATTTCAAAGCGATCAGCGCTATATTTCCGCCCTCCAGTGTGGTAATAGGTAACTAAATAATATATGAATACGTAAGCACCTGTAAATATTTAAGTGTAACTCCCGCATCCGAGTACCTACGACAATATAATTGGTATCAGTTTAAAGGTCAACCACGCCTCTTGGATATACTATCAACTTCTCGGGTCTATGTCCTTCAGTGGTAAATATATACGCTATAGAATACAAATTTCGTAATTTTTCACACAAAAGTTAGGGTTCATTTGACCCGCTAAATGACCGATCTTTATCAAAAGTGGCGTGCTTCTTCTTTGGCCCGATGCCCTTCTCCATGCAAAAATTCGCGGTGTTTAGGCCATGATTGCGGCCTCTGGAGCGACCAGAAAAACCGACAAAAATAATGTTTTTGGTCCACTTCATCCCCTAAATATTAACCGATCTTTTCCGAAAACAATAGGGGTCTTCATTGGCCAGAACCCATCCTACATGCAAAATTTCGTGAAGATTGGTCCATAACTGTGGCCTGTATCGTGTTTACAAATTATAATGGACAGACGGACGGACACACATATCTAGATCGACTCAGCTAGTCGAGATATGACGATCGGTATACTTAAAGGTGGGTCTAGGACCAATATTTCGCGGCGTTACAAACTTTTGGGGCTGCACAAAGCTATAATACCCTGACAACATAGTTGTGTAGGGTATAAAAATATACCTATATCTTTTTTATTATTTGAATTTTGCCTGTATGAAATTTTAAGTGAGTTATATACTCTTTCGAATCAAGGTTTCTAGAATGAAGACAAATGCTGAATCTTGAATTTAATTCGCATATGCAATTTTGCATCAGGGCGAAATAAATACACATAGCCTAATATGTCTGATGAGCCGCTTAACCAACGGCGAAACACTTCGTATAATGGTGGGTACGTAGGTTCTTCTCCTGGCTTTCCTTTTCATTACAAACCTTAGATCATTAAGCATGACTCGAAAGAGTATAAATAAATAAAAATATAATAATAAATAAAAATATAAATAAAATAAAAAATATATATATCACGAAAAAAAATGAGTTATATGTCTTATTCTTTTGAAACTACGAAATGGATAACCCTATATTTTTTATATCTGCATCGTCTATGGAAATATTGATGTGTCATTATTTTTGGTAAGAAAATGACCTTTTAATTTGGCGTCAATAAAAAACTCATTTGTGACCATTTGTCACACTCACTAACTTTATTCCCAGGTCTATTGGTGCTCTTGTTATTTCATATTGTTATTATTTAATATTTGGTCCATTTGATATTTAATATATAACTGATATTTGCTTTGACAATAGTTGTTGTTACACAACAATTGAATATAACACAAAAATTACAAACAATTTTGTGTAGGTTCAACTGGCATAATTCAAAGTAACTTCAGGTTTTTCAATTATTTATTTTTTCAAGGTCAATATCAAGTTCAATAGGTTTTTTTGTTTCGTATTTGCAGCCAGTACCCTTGTGGAACAGAAACAAAATTGAATGAGAAACAACATAATATCAATGGGTATTCAAAAGCTACAGCAAAAAGTTCTGAAACAAAATAATATATAATACTTACATTAAACCAAGTATTACTATTTTTTCTTAAAAAGTAGTAACTGTATATTCCCTCAAAATCCATACTTACAAGATTTTCTTTATCGAAGCAATATTCAAATTTCATCGAAAACCTCCAATACATTTTCAAACATTTCCCTCTACCAAACTTGTATTGCATTATCCAAAAACAAGTTGCCATTGAAGTACCTGTTATACATTTATTTGCAACATTTACATCCGCCGATATCGAATGTCTGGTCGCGGTGGATTAAAAACAACTTTAATTATGCAACAAGATGAAAAAAACAGAGCGATAGAAAATGTTTTTCATGCAAATTTGTTTTACTCTTACATTTTTCCTAAAAAAAAACACCTCGCTGGGTTGCGGGTTGCATTTCACGCATTATTATACAATTACAACAACAAACTCTACTCTCGTCACTTGCTTTTATTCGTTGCATGCAACTTTCCGTTTGCAAAGTATTTTTTCTAGTAAAAGTGTTTTGCATTGCATGCTTCGCTTCAGAAGCATCTCATGGCAAAGGCATTACGAAGTAACAATGGTATGAGTCACTACTAAATAATACATATACATAAAAGAGTTTTTTTTTTTTGGTGCCATTTAATACGAATTTCCAATTAACCAAGTCTCTTATTGTACTACAAGTTGAGAAATGTTGTACTCTTAATTTACATTTATATTTTTACCATTTACTGTGGCACAATATTTAGTACAAATTTCCAAAAAAATATTTATTCATATCGCTTCATTTGTAATAGTTAAGCTTAAACTAAATTTCAATCTCGAACCTTTCCATTATAATTTAATATTTTGTACCATTTTAGTAATAATTTCAAAAATGTATTACTGTGTTTCAGATTTCTATTTCTTCCGTTTCCATTATACTACAGTATTAAGTACATTTTTGTACTAATTTCAAAAAAATATATTTTCTATTTTAAATAGAGTAAGCTACATATAAAATTTCAGATTTCTGTATACAATAGTTCTATTGTATTTTATTACTTGGTACATTTTATCACCACTTTAGTACTAATTTCAAAAATAAAACTGTTTTGCATAGTATTATATTTGCAATAGTTAAAGCTACATGCGAAGTTTAACATTTTTATTTCTATATTTACACCTTTTTAGTACATTTTAGACCTAATTTCCATAAAATGTATTTGCCAATCATTCTATTTGGAATAAATTAAGATACATGCGAAATTTAAAATATCAATCCCTGCCTGTTCTATTTTAGTAAAATATTTAGTACTTTTTAGTACCTTAAGTATTTCGAAAATTTGTTCGCACATTTGCCTTCGCCTATCATTGACAAAGCTGCATACCAAATTTCAGAGTTCTACATCGAAACGTTCCGTTGTAATATAGTTTTAGTACTTTTTAGTATCAATTTAGTACTAATTTCCAAAAAAAAAGATGTTTTTGCACAACATTCTATTTGTAATAGCTTAAGCTACATATCAATTTTCAGATAAGTATCTCTACTAGTTTTATTCAAATATATTGTTTAGTACTTTTTAGTACTAAATTCCAATTTTTTCACACATGCCCTTTTGATTATTATTAACAATGCTGTATACCAAATTTCAGAGTTCTACTTCCAACCGTTCCCGCGTAATACAGTTTTAGTACTTTTTAGTACCATTTTGGTACTAATTTCCAACAAATATTTTTGCATATCGTTCTTATTTTAATAGCTTAAGCCACATACCAAGTTTCAGTTATTTTTCTCTAACGATTCCATTCAAATATAATATTTAGTACTTTTTAGTACCTCTTAGTACTAAATTCCGAATTTTTTCACACATACCACTTCGCTTATTGTAGGCAAAGCTGCATACCAAATTTCAGAGTTGTACATCTAACCGCTCCCGCGTGATACAGTTTTAAGTACTTTTTAGTACCTTTTAGTACGAATTTACAAAAAATTATCACACGCCTCCCCACCAACACCAACCTACATGTAAAATTTCAAGTTTCCAGCTTTAGCCGTTTCGTCTGGGCGTTGATGATCAGTCAGTCACTTATAACACTACTCTTTTATATATATAGATAGAGGGCAGAGACAGCAAAGAAAAAAAAAATAATTAATATTTTCATAATATCATTCATAGTTTTTTCATAATATCATTCATAGTTTTCACATATTATAGATATAATTTTCTTAGAGTAAAATGCCACTATTTCTTCCAAAATATGCAATCTTTTCATTAATATAAACATTTTTTTCATACTTCACCACTATTTCCGCTCATTTTTTTTCCTCTCTCTCTCCCTCTATCTTTTGACAAAAACAAATGTATTCTTCAGTTTCTCCCCTCACTTAGTGGTTGTTAGTTTTACAACATGTCTTTTTCGATTGTTTCTCTTGTTTACAACTGCGGTCTTTCCATTCATTCTATTGTTACTTTCATTCATACAGTGTTACCGACCTCTCTGCGTTAGTTTTATAAAATTCGCATATTTATTTTCCAAACTATTTCGATATAAATGTCAATGTTTAATTTATGTATATAATCGATGAAATAATTAAAACGACTAAGAGTTTCTGTTTTTAATCTCTCTGAAAAGAAACCAGTACATAGAGATTTATGAATTGTTTTCAATAAATGCAGTACATTGGTAATACTTTCTGAACACTATTAATATAATATATGATTTTTTTTCTGGGGGTATAGAGACTACAGGTCTTTATACAGACCAATTGGTCGGTATAGAGACCACAGAGGTTTATATAGATCAATTGGTCGGTATAGAGAGCACAGGTTTTTATACAGACCCGTTGGGTCCTATATTCTATTTATACCCTTCACCACAATGTGGTACGGTGTATTATGTCTTTGTGCATATGATTGTAACAGGCAAAAGGGATCGAGATAGACCCATGGTTCCTTTTGAGAATATGCATAGAATCACTTTCTGAGTCGGTTTATGTATGTCCGTCTGTCCGTCCGTCCGTCCATGTATTTTTGTGAACAAAGTACAGGTCGCATTTATAATCGGATTTGGATGAAATTTGGCACGTCTCACTTAATTGGCCCAATGAGGAACCCTATTGAAAATCGGTAGATATGGCTCCCATATATAGTTTTGTCAGATTTTATGCAAATGCTGCACCAAACTCCCAATATTGGTCAGATTTAGACAAACGTTTTGTTGAAATCCGTTCAGATTTAGATATAGCTTCAATTTATAGTTTCGTCCAATTTTATGTAAATGGGGCACCAAAGAGTCAAATTCAGGCCGATTGGCACAACATTTTGCATAGCCTTCTGAATTAGGTCCAAATTTATGTATGCGAATATTTGTTGGAATCGGTTCATATTTTGATATAGCTCCCATATATAGTTTCTTCCGATTTTAGGTAAATGGTGCACCAAACTGAAAAATTTGGCCGATTGGGAAAAAAATTGAACACAGCGTACGGAATTTAATCCAGTTTGACATCTGTAAAATTTTGTTGAAATCGGTCCAGATTTAGATATAGGTAAATCTCGATTCGATGTTATGCAAATGGTGCGCCAATCTTCCAATATTGCTCGATTTAGACACAATTTTGCACCGCATTAATGAATTAAGTCCAGTTTCTTGTGTGTAAAATTGGTTCAGATTTACATAAATCTCCCACATAAATTTTTGCCGGATTTCATACAAATGTTACTCCAAAAATTCATGTCTGCCCGATTGACATGCAATTTTTTATAGATATCAGAATGGCATGTACACGGTTTTTTTATTAGTTCAAATATCTATTTAGATCACATTCGGGTTTTACCCGTTTTTTTATTACTTCAAATATCTATGTAGATCACATTCGGTTTTTACCCGATTCCATGTCAATGGTCATCCAAAGATGCTATATCTCTTCTATCAAAGTGGTAAAAGGTATCATATAGTTGGCTCCGTCCGAATTTTGATCTTTCCATACTGGTTTTATCTTGGTTTGATAAAAATATTGCGGTGTGTGGATCAAATCGGATACTCCATTCGCTATGAAATTTACACATTTTTAAAATGTGGAATATAAAAATCTTAATAATTAATTTTTCAGTATTTTGTTTTTTTTTTTTGTTTTGTCAATAGTCAATATGAGACCTCGCCAAAAATATCAATAACAATCAAAAAATTGCTGATATTGATAAGTGTCATCGATAACCATCACTGTCAAATTCTTGACAAGTTTGTGGTTAATTCTCAACATGTGTTTGGTTGTGGTGGAATAAAAAAACTAAACAACGACTACAACAATAACAACCAAATCTTTTTTTAATTTTAGAGGAAAATCTCAGCGAAGTGAATATTTTTTTTGCAGCCTAACAATTTGCAATGACATCGATTGGTGGTGGTGTTGAGGTTTCGAGTTAAATTCCAAATTATTCGCTACTTGCAAATTGGAATGCCTTCTCGGCGATGACGATCGTTTTCCATCAATCGATGTTTGCATGTAATTGAGTGGAACAAAAAAAATATGCACTGCTACTAATATGTGAATAATTAACAAAAACAACAACACTTTGCTGCTTATCTAGACACTATGTATTTGTGATGAATATAAATGATGAGCTGCTAACAATGACGAATTACCATCAATTGAATCGCTCGCTGATTGAGTGAAGTGTAATAGTAAGTGGTATTTGCATTGAACAATAACATCAACATTGAAAGTGAATATCTTTAAACTTGACATGATGTGTCGCTACTGGTAATTGTTGTTGTTGTGGTGGAGGTGGTGCGGAGGTTGTTGGCTAGCGGATGTTAATCGCTCAGCTATTTATGCGGGTTTGGTACGAAGTTGTAGTCGTCGTCAACAATTATCATGACCTACAACTTGGTGTGCGGGTTACCTTGATCATGGTAGTTTTGTGGCATAATTTAACCAAGTTTTTTTTTTTTTAATTTGCAAATAATTATTCAGCAAATTTGCAAGTGCATGAAATTAAATATATTTGTAAGTTAAACAAAATGAATGTTTTTGCATTTACCACAAAACAAGGTAGCAATTGTTTTGTGGCAAATAATGGCAATTATTAATATTTGACATATTGTTGAAAAAAAAATTTAAATTACATATTTCGTTCTTATAAAAAACTATGAACGATATTTTTAAGAGTGGCACATTTGCATCGGAACAATTTTTAAAGTCTATTTTTAAAATGTAGACCTTAAAAAATATATATTCAAGGAATCCAAAAAAAAATTTTCAAATCTATATCATTCCTGGATATTTAAAGAATATTTTTTTGAATAACTATTGCAAGGATAGATTTTTTTTAAAATGTTTTTCAAAAGACTCAATTTTTGAAGAAAACATTTTTGTATGTGCAACGATGATATTGTCCTGTAAATAATATTATTTAACATAATAATATCTTTGAAAAAATCGTCTTCAAATTTTTCGCTGGAGACAATCTTTACAAGAATTTATTAAAAAATTCAAACTGTATATATTTTTTAAGCCACCTTTATAAATATTTCTTAAAAAATCTACACTTAGGGTAGTCCTGAAAAAATATTTTTAAAACTTCAGCGATTGATTTGGATTTTGAATAAAATATAAAAAAATGAATTGTATTGCTAAGTATAATTCTCAAAAAATCTGTAAAAGATTTTAAAAACGCTTAATATGGACAATGAAAAATATTGAAAAAATCCATGGTAAACCAGTAAGGAAAGTCCAAAAGTCGGACGGGCCGACTATATGATACCCTTCACCAATTTGGATTCAAATTGAATGTCAAACGAGCAAAATATATAAACTATCAATATATAACCAGTAAGGAAAATCATATAGTCGGACTGGGCCAACTATAATATAATATATAATATAAGTTAAAATTATATATAGAAGCTATGTTATGTATATATTTGAACCGATTTCAATTTATATTAATTTCAGTACATTGTATCAATCGGCCTAGCTATGGATCTTTAGTGCACCATTTACTTAAAATCGGACGAAAATATATATAGGAGGTGTATTTAAATCCAAACCGATATTCAACAAATTTTGCACACGTCATTCTAGACTTAATTTAGTAAGTAATGCCAAAATTGGTGCAAATCAAATGATTTTCAGTGACCTTGGTGCACTATTTACCTAACATCTGGCGAAACTATATATGGGAGCTGTATCTAAATCTGAACCGATTTTCACGAAACTTAGCCCACGTCATTCTACACCTATGTCAGTATGCTATGCCAAAATTTGTGCAAATTGAATGATTTTCAGGGACTTTGGTGCACCATTTACCTTAAATCGGGCGAAACTAATATGGGAGCTATATCTTAATCTGAAGCGATTTTCAAGAAATTTAGCGCACACCATTCTAGGCTGAATTCAGTAGTCTATGCCAAAATTCGTGCGAATTGAATGATTTTAAGGGACTTTGGTGCTCAATTTACCTAAAATCGGACGAAAATATATATGGGAGCTATACCTAAATCTGAACCGGTTTTCTCCAATTTCAATAGGGTTCGTCCTTGGGCCAAATAAGTGACTTGTGCCAAATTTCATCCAAATTGGATTATAAATGCGGCCTGTACTTTGATTACAATTTAACATCAATAGACGGACGGACGGACGAACATGCATAAATAGACTCAGAAAGTGATTCTATGCATATTCTCAAAAGGACCAAGGGTCTACCTCGATTCCTTTTGCATGTTACAAACATATGTACAAAGACATAATACCCTGTACCACAGTGTGGTGAAGGGTATAACAAATCGATGAGTGAGGACCATGATTTTTTTTTCCAAAAAATCTGCTGCATAAAACAAATTAAAAACCAGTGAGAGGAACAGTATAGTCGGACGGGGCCGACCATATGATACCAAATGATATATTCTGAGCATGGAAAATATTTCGCTATATTTGCACCTTTTGACCGACTAAAGGTCAACAAATATTACTAATATTCAGTAAATTCCTTCTAATTACTTGTCCAGATTCCCTTCACCGTGGGTTGTGTTATGATGTTCGACTTTCAATTGTGGCCTATACATTGACTAGAAAAAAAAATAACAACAAATTAAGTTTTCGGTCCACAACTCATCCCAATATCATTATCTGATCATCACCGAAAATTATAGGCCTTATCCTTGACCATTCCTGGATACTCATGGAAAATTTCAAAGCGATCCGCGCTGTATTTCGGCCTCTAGTGTGGTAATGTGTTACTAAATAATATCTGAGTACGTAAGCACCTGTAAATATTTAAATGTAACTCCCACATCCGAGTACATACGACAATATAATTGGTATCAATTTAAAGGTCAACCACTCCTCTTGGATATACTATCAACTTCTCGGCTCTATATTATTCAGGAGTAAATATATACGCTATAGAATACAAATTTTGTCATTTTTCACACAAAAGTTAGGGTCCATTTGACCCGCTAAATATTTATCGATCTTTCTCAAAACAGGCATGCTTATTCTTTGGCCCAATCTCCTTCTCCTTGTAGTAATTCGCGGTGTTTGGACCATAATTGGGGACTCTATCGTGTTTACAACTTATAATGGACAGACGGACGGACACACATGTCTAGATCGACTCAGCTAGTCGAGATATAACGATCGGCATACTTAAAGCTGGGTCTAGGACCAATATTTCGCGGCGTTACAAACTCTTGGGGCTGTACAAAGCTATAATACTCTGACAACATAGTTGTGTAGGGTATAAAAACTACGCTTGATGTGCTTCCTACAAATTGTTATTAAAAATACCATGACGTGGTCCTTGAAAATATTCTTTAAAAAACCATTATTGATATAGTCCTTAAAATAATATTCTTTAAAATATCCAAGCTTGACATGGTTCTTGAAAAAATATTCTTTAAAAACTCCACGCTTCAAAAAAAAATCTTAAAAAAAAACACGCTTGATATGGTCCTTTAAAAAACATTAAAAAATCCACGCTTGATATATTCCCTGAAAAAATAATCTTTAAAAATCCAAGCTTGATATGGATCTTCATGTTTTTAAATCCACGCTTCACATAATCCTTGAAAAAAAAAAACATTAAAAATAATCCACTCTTAATATGATCCTTGAAAAAATATTTTATAAAACTTCACGCTCTATATCCTCCTTGAATCCTTGAACAAAACGGTTAAAATATTACGATTAAAATAGTTCCATGAATTATATTTTTAGAAAATCCACAATTTGTTGGTGTAGTACTCGAAAATAAATATTTAAAAATACAACACTTTAGATAGGCCTTGAAAAATATTATATTGTCCTGAAAAAATATTCTTTAAAAATGTGCGCTTAAGGTAGGCCTTGTAGAGAAAATGTTTACAAAATCCACGCCTACGATAGCCCTTATTTTTTTTAATTCATGCCTGAGATAGTCTTTGAAAACAAATATGCTCTGAAAAATCCATACCTAAGGTAATGTTAAAAAAAATATATTCTCTAAACGAATATATGATAGTTTTTAGACCCTTAAAAAACAATTGCAATTACAATTTCTCACCATCCTAATATATTAATGTTAGTGCATTTTTTTTTTTTTTGTATTTCTTTCAGTGTCATTGAATATGATTTTTCTCAATATAATTTTTTTCATAAATAGGTCTCCACATATATTTTCACAATTTCATAAATATGTGTGGAAGTAATACACGAAAAAAAGTTATGGCTTTATAAACACTTGTAATAACAAAAGAGCAGCCAACAACAATTCTATCGGCACTTTACTTCACTGAACTATCTATGCATTTCTGGGTTGACCCACATTTTCATTTTCTATTTTCATTCCATAACGAAAAAAAACTAAACAAAAAACCTTTGCTACCACATTTTTCCACTTTTGAATGAGTTGGATCGGCTATGCTCCTCCACCTACTCCCTCCATACCTTGTGCCAGTTGGCGTTTAGTTGTCACAAAAAGAAAAAAAAAAAACAAATAAACAACCAGTTATGAAAAAAAACGAACGAATAAATCGACATGATTTGCATATGTCATGAATGGTTGTTTGTTTTTGATAGTGAGTCTGGTTTGGTGTTCGATGCCTGACTGGCTTCAAACAAAGAATGTTGTTTAACTAGGAGGCATAGAACTTAATTTCTGCATGTGGCACACTCTGGCTAACGAATGGTGTATGTACGTATGTACATACATATTTACAAAACGTGTCACGCAGTCGCAGTTACATTTGCATTTTTTTTCTTTCAATTATTTTTTCTTGTAGTTGACAAATAATGTTAGTAGTATGTTCGTTTTGGCAACTAACGACGTACATAGATAAATTTACAATGTCGTTTTCAATACACTTGATTCATGTTGATATTGGTATGGTTTCAGACAAAGACATATTACTGCATCTGCAACAAGTTCTGCTCATTCTATGTCACTGTAATTGTTGTCATGCTAGGTCAAAAGTGTATCATTTCGATTTTTTTTAGAATTAAAATTTGTTGATAGTCTACAATCCTTTCTTATAATAGTTAAAAAAGTCAGCACTTTGGATATTCTTTAAAAAAACACGTTTGAGATGCTCTTTAAACATATTTATTCTTAAAAAAATATCCTTTAAAAAATCCATGCTTGAGATGGTCTTTCAACAATTTTTATTTAAAAAATCCTGTCTTGAGTTGGTTTTTCAAAATTACATTTTTTAAAAAATCCATATTTGAGAGGCTCTTTAGTTGTTTTTTTAATTCATGTTTGAGATGTTCTTCAAAGAAATGTTTCTTAAAACATTTACAATTGAGGTGGTCTTTGAAAAAATATTCCTTTAACAAATACACATTAAGATTAAAAAAAAATATATATATTTTGAGGTAAGCCTTGGAAGAAAGTTTTAAAAAAAGCTTGAGGTAACCCTTAATTTAATTTTAAAAAAATACGCGACTGAGCTAGGCCTTCTTTAAATAGTCTTTTTAAAAATACAATATTGATATGTGTTCAATTTGTTTGTAAATAATTCATGCCTTCACAGAACGTTTTTATAAAATCCATGCTTGAGATCTGCCTTTAAAAATATCCTTTAAAAACTCGGCACTTGAGATAGTCTTAGAATAGTCCTAGTTTTTATACCCTACACAACTATGTTTTCAGGGTATTATAGTTTTGTGCAGCCCCAAAGTTTGTAACGAAATATTGGTCCTAGACCCACTTTTAAGTATACCGACCATATCTCGACTAGCTGAGCCGATCTAGGCATGTGTGTCCGTCCGTCTGCCCATTATAATTTGTAAACACTATACGGGACACAGTTATGGACCAATCTTCACGAAATTTTGCATGTGGGATGGGTTCTGGCCAATGAAGACCCCTATTGTTTTTTTGGAAAAGATCGGTTAATATTTAGGGGAAGAAATGGACCAAAAAACTTTATTTTTGTCGGGTTTTCTAGTCGCTCCAGAGGCCGCAATTATGGCCCAAACACTGCGAATTTTTGCATGGAGAAGGGGATCGGGTCAAAGAATAAGCATGCCTGTTTTGATAAAGATCGGTCAATATTTAGCGGGTCAAATGGACCGTAGCTTTTGTGTGAAAAAATACCAAATTTGTATTCTATAGTGTATAGATTTACCTGTGAAGGACATAGACCCGAAAAGTTTTTGGTATATCCAAGGGCAGTGGTTGACCTTTAAATTGATACCAATTATATGGTCGTATGTAATCAGATGTGGAAGTTACGCTTAAAAATTTACAGGTGCTTATGTATTCAGATATTATTTAATATCCCTTTACCACACTAGAGGGCGGAAATACTTAATTTTTGTGTTTTTTCGAGTCCATCTATAGGCTCCAATGGGAATAAAAAGATCACAACACAAGGGAAGGGAATCTCGACAAGTAATTATAAGGGAGAGAGTTGGTCCTGATGGTTCAAAGAGAGTTGGTCCAGATGGTTCAAATATCGAGAAATATTGCCCAAGCTCAGAATATAGATCCCCAGAAAGTAAGTTTTTCGTGGAAGTTGTATAGGGTATCATATGGTCGGCCCGGTCCGACTATACTGCTCCGCTCACTGGTTCAAAATGTTTTAATGTAAAAAGTCAATAGAGGCCTTGAAAAATATTTATCAAAAATTCAAGCTTTAGAGAGGCCTTAAAAATTAAAAAAAAATTCCAAGTCTGAAAATGGATTTGAAAAAATATTTGTTAAACATCTATGCTCGAGATAGTTCTTGAAAAAAAAATCTTTAAAAAAACCCTGCTTGATATATTCAATATATATTTTTGTTTTAATTCATTCCTGAAACAGTCCTTAAAAAAATACTTTTAAAAACTCCACGTTTGAGACATTGTTTTAAATATTTTTTTAAGAAAAGGCCACTGCTTTAAAAAATAATTTAAAAGAAGTCTAGAGATTCTCCTTTAACAAATATTGGCAAAAATTACGTTTGAAGATCTTTTTATACGTTTCACAACACTGTGGTATGTAGACACATGCTAACTTTTGAGAATATGCATATAATCACATTCTAAGTCGATTTATACATGTCCGTCCGTCCATCCGTATGGTGATGTTAAGTTGTAAACAAAGTTCAGGTTGTATTTATGATGCGAATTGGATGAAATTTGGCACAGCTCATGTATTTGGCCCAAGGACGAACCCTATTGAAATTGCGAAAAATCGGTGATGATTTAGATATACATCCCATAAATTTTTTCGTCCGATTTCATATAAATGGTGTACCAAAGTCCCTATATATCCTCCGATTTGCACGAAATTTGTCATAGCGTACTGAATTAAATCTGGAATGATGTGTGCCAAGTTTCGTGAAAATCGGTTCAGATTTAGATATAGCTCCCATATATATTTTCTTCCGATTTTATGTAAATGGTGCACCAAAGTCTCTATATATTTTTCAATTTGCACAAAGTTTAGCACTGAATACTGAATTGAATCTAGAATGATGTTTGCTAAGTTTCGTGAAAATCGGTTCAGAATTAAAAAGAGCTCCCATATATATATTTTCGTTCGATTTTACATAAATGGTGTACCACAGCCTCTATATATCTTTCGATTTGCACGAAATTTGGCATAGCATACTGAATTAAAACTAGAATAATGTGTGTTATGTTTCGAGAAAATCAGTTCAGGTTTATATATAGTTTCCATATATATTTTCTTCCGATTTAATATAAATTGTGCACAAAAGTCCCTATATATCCTATTTCCATAAATTTTTCCCATTGTACGCAAACGACTATAAATCTGTCCGAATGAAGTTAAATTTAGCATAGATTGCAGAAGGCATGTGTATGTTCCTTCGAGGGAACATTGACATAAAATTGTTAGGATACATACTCGGCCCAATCCGACTTTACTACTTTCCCTACTGGTTTTTAGCAGAGCGAAGTTCCAAAATACTAAATTACAGCAAATACAGACATTTGCGATGTACCTTTATGTTGTAGCTATCTTAAAACATTGACCAATATTGACAATTTTTGGTAGAGCAAAATGTTCCAATTCGATTGAAAAACATGCCAAAAAACTTCAAAATACCAATTATTTGAGAGCTACCGATATATTAAAGTTTTAACTCCAAAAAACACGTTAGATATGCCCCTTTTAAAATATTTGCTATAATTTTATATTTCCGATTCTCATCTCATTCTCAAAATCTATCAATATCGAACCCGTTTTGGAATAGCCTCCACATAACGTTAAACCCACTATTCAGTATTTCGAGGATTTCAGACATCTTATAGTTTCGCTTTTCATTTTCTCCAAAAAGTCTTGATTGATTTAGTTATTTTATATGTCCACCTCATGGTGTAGGATATAAAAAGTTCAGCACAGACGAACTTAACAACGCTTTTACATATTTTTTGCATATTTTGTACACTGAAAATGTTATCCAATAATCTTTTTTCTCACCACGTAATCTTTTTATAATTTTGTTCTTCCTTAGAAGCGCAATAATCACAATTCTCTTGGTTCATTCAAGTAGAAAACTCCATTAAAAACTAATCAAAAGGAAATTCCCTTCTTTCATTTTTTTCTTTGGAAAAAATGCAATAGAATTTTCTTAATGAAATTCTCAAAAGAATGATCAATTTAGTTGTTGTTGTTGTGGTTGTTGTTGCACACTTCATTGTTATGTGCAAAACTGTGTGTAGAGCTTTTAATGTGGAAATGCAATTTTGCTGTGGAGAAGGTGTGTCGCCTAAAGATGCACATTGTGCCTCGGCCGATTTGTACGTTCCATAATCATCGTCGTCATCATCATCATCAATAATAGAATCAACAACAGTGGCAACAGCGACTATGGTACCAGTCAGTCAGTCACCCATTCAGTGTTGCTGTCATCACCATCCAAACAATGGCAAATATATATACAATGCATCTATCACACTCACACATACTGTGTATGTGCACTTTGTGAATGACCGTGACATGAAAATACTGTGGTTTGGAGTTAAGCATAAAATGAGCTAAATATTTTTCTATATCAAAAATTCGAGAAAATGTGTCAGTATGGGTTGAAAATTTAAAACCTCATAAGGGTTACTATAATACTCAGAAGACATGTGTAGGTCTCATAGTAACCATGAAGATCTTTAAAGGTATTTTAGCTATTAACCATAACCTCATAAATTGTCTGTATATGTCCCTCTCGGAAAGCTTAATATTTGTTATAGAATTCCTTAAAAGATTCTCAATTAAGGGACCAACATCTAGTATTCATCAAAAAAAAATTACTATATAACAAAATTTAATACGTGTATTAACCAGGACTCTGATAACCACAGTCATGATCCTCTATTACAGAAAAACACCCAGAATGACCACCTGTCTGAAGATCTTCTTAGTACAATAGAAGAACTTTGGTGGGGTTCTTTAATGCACAGAAACATTCGAAGTTTTTCTATCATTCACAGAAAACCTATTGAGGTCTTTAAAAAAAGTCTATCAATATCGTAATTTTATCAAAACCGATCATCAAGGCCTTCTGTTTTATTTGTATAGCCCTATATTTTATAACCTCCTGTTTTTTACAAAGTGTTCTTTGATCGTCGTTGAGGTTCTGTTAGATAAGCATGGACCTATGTATCTATAATGAAAGATTTCCGAATTATCCTTCAGAGCCTTCATTATACCGATTGGTCACGAGTGGTACCACTATATTATGTCGATGGGTAAACATTGTCCTATAATTCGTCGATATGATTTTTATATGCCCAGAGTTTTATTTTTATTGGAAAATGCGGCTAGGGTCTTCAAATTAACAACTATCTTCCGCAGCATCAAGGTTTGACACCGTGTATGATTGGAAAAGTAGAGGAGATGAGCTCTCATACGATACCTTCAAATCAGGCGCAGGTATTAAAGTTCCCGCACAGCGACTCTCTGAATATATTGCCTCAAAAAATTATATTTTTTCAAAAAAAATTTTTTCTAAAAATTTCTGTTTCAAAAATAAAACCAGTAAGGAAAGTAGTAAAGTCGGACGGGGCCGACTATATGATACCCTTCACCACTTTGAGCATATTCAACAGATGAAATAGAAGCTATATCTAAATCTGAACCGATTTCAACGATTTCAGGAAACTTAACACACATCATTCCAGACCTCATCCATAACGCAGTGCCAAATTTCGTGCAAATCGAAAGATATATAGGGACTTTGGTAGACCATTTACATTAAATCGGACGAAAATATATATAGGAGCTATATCTAAATCTGAACCGATTTTCAGGAAACTTAACACACACCATTCTATAACTAATTCATTACGCTGTGCCAACTTTGGTGCAAATCGAAAGATATATAGGGACATTGGTGCACCATTCAGATTAAATCGGATGAAAATATATATGGGAGCTATATCTAAATCTGGACCGATTTTCAGGAAACTTAACACACACCATTATATTCCTAATTGATTACGATGTGCCAACTTTCGTGCAAATCGAAAGATATATAGGGACTTTGGTGCACCATTTAAATTAAATCGGACGAAAATATATATGGGAGCTATATCTAAATCTGAACCGATTTTCAGGAAACTTAACACACATCATTCTATACCTAATTCAGTACGCTATGCCAAATTTCGTGGAAATCGAAAGATATATAGGTACTTTGGTGCCACGTTTACCTTAAATCGGACGAAAATATATATGGGAGCTATATCTAAATCTGAACCGATTTTCACGAAACTCAGCACACACCATTATGGACCTAATTCAGTACACTATGCCAAATTTCGTGCAAATCGAATGATATATAGGTACTTTGGTGCATATATCGTGCGAAAATATATATGGGAGCTATATCTAAATCTGACCCGATTTTCACGAAACTCAGCACACATCATTTTGGACCTCATTCAGTACGCTATGCCAAATTTCGTGCAAATCGAATGATATATAGGTACTTTGGTGCCTATATCGGGTGAAAATATATATGGGAGCTATATCTAAATCTGAACCGATTTTTCCCAATTTCAATAGGGTTCGTCCTTGGGCCAAATAAGTGACCTATACCAAATTTCATCCAAATCGGATCAAAAATGCGACCTGTACTTTGTTCACAAAAATACATGGACGGACAGACGGACATGCGTAAATCGACTCAGAAGGTGATTCTATGCATATTCTCAAAAGGAACCATGTGCCTATCTCGTTTCCTTTTGCCTGTTACAAACATATGCACAAAGACATAATACCCTGTACCACAGTGTGGTGAAGGGTATAAAAACTGAATAAAATATTTTCGAAAAGTTGAGGATATGAGCTTTCATATAGTAGCTTCATATCAGACGTAGGTATTATAGTTCCCGCGCAGTGGTTCTCCGAATATATTGCCCCTAAAAATATATATTTTTTTTAAATAATTTTTTTCTCCAAATTTCTGTTTCAAAAAATTCTGAATAAAATATTTACGAAAAGTTGAGGAGATGAGATTTCATATGATAACTTTATATCAGGCGTACATATTATAGTTTCCGCATAGAGGTTCTCGGAATATATAACCCTTAAAATTATATTTTCCCAAAATAATTTTTTTTCTCATAGTTTAAAATACTTCTGAATAAAGAATTTTCGAAAATTAGATGAGATGAGCTTTCATGTGGTATCTTATATCTTATCATATAAGGCATAGGTATTATAGTTCCCGCACAGTGGTTCTCCGAATATTTAAAAATTATATTTTTTCTCAAAATGTCTGTTTTTTCTGAATAAAAAATAATATATTTTCGAAAAGTAGAGGAGATGAGCTTTCATACAGTAGCTTCATATCGGGCATAGGTATTACAGTTCCCGCACAGTGGCTCTCCGAATAAATTGCCCTTTAAAACTGTATATTTTTTTCTTCAAATATCTGTTTCAAAAAAAAAAAAAAAATAATAATAATAAAATAAAGTTTGTAAAGAAGAAGAGGTGAGCTTTCATACGATGCCTTCACATCAGGAGTGGGTATTATAGTTTCCGCGCAGTGGTTCTCTGAATGTATTGCTCTTAAAATTATATTTTTCCAAAATATTTTTTTTCTCAAAATTTCTGTTTCGCAAAATTCTAAATAAAATATTTTCGAAAATTAGAGAAGTTGAGCTTTCATACGGTATCTTCATATGAGGAGCAGTTATTATAGTTTCCACACAGTGGTTCCCTGAATATATAGCCCTTAAAATTATATTTTTCCAAAATAGTTTTTTTCTGATTTCTAATTTAGAACTACATCTATTTCGGTATATTTAGGTTGAAATTGGCATTTTAAAACCTAAAATCGATTGTTTTTGTTGTTATGTCGTAAAGTGGTTCTATAATGTCTACTACAGAAATATTTCAGGTCTAATAATTGAAATCCAAATATTTTTTTATCAAAAATGGTTTTATTTTTCTTGGTGTGCTAAAATAAAAAAAGGCCTGAATGGCGGATGTTCCATCCATTTTACGTTTTGGTCCTTTAAAAAGTTTGCCGATACGTGAGCGTTTGCATTGTCAATATCGGCTAAGTATTCGGAAAACAAATTATTGTATACCGCTCAGAAACAAGCGGAACAGTCACAATATTATGTTTTTTTTTAAGGTAGAATCCAGGCGACCATATTTTTTCAAAATGCTTCCTCCTCCAACAACTTTTGTTGGATTATTTTCGGGCTGTTTTTTGTGAGCATAGATCACTCGCCATCTTTGACGATCTTATAAAAATCCATAAAAGGACACTTTTTATACCATCTTGTGTATATCTTGGAACATAATAAAATTCTATGTCGAGTTTTTGCACAGATAGATTTAACATAGAGCATTCAAATATAATCTTACTACTTCTAGGAAGTTAGGTATTGAAAATCGGAAACATAGGTCCACGTTATGGTATAGCTCCCTATAAAGGTACCCATAAATATTCGGTATATTAGCCACTTTTTGTCTCTTATTCCTACCGAATTGACTGTAATTTAGGATTTTGGGTTCTTACTATTAATATCGCTACACTTTTTGGAGGAACCCCATATAACAATACCTCCCAAATTTCAGTATATAATATTGGTCCACTTTTTAGGTAACCCTCATATAACAGTACCCTGAATTATGTATTTTTGCGGTCTTTGGACTGGAAGGAGCATTTCGAAAAGCTTCTAGTATCAAATAGTGGCGATGAAGAAGGTATAGAGTGTATACCACCTAGCCAAGATGAGGTCATAAAAACAATTAATCGGCTCAAGAACAACAAAGCAGCAGGAGCCGATGGGTTACCAGCCGAACTATTCAAGACTGGTGGCCAGATGCTGGTCAGGAGCATGCACCAGCTGATTAGTACAATTTTAGATGAATGCATGCCCAATGATTGGAACCTCAGCATCCTGTGTCCCTTGCACAAAAAAGGAGACAAGACGATATGTGCCAACTATAGAGGAATAAGTCTCCTTCCCATCGCATATAAAGGGCTATCCAGTGTGTTGTGTGAACGATTGAAGCCAATGGTCAATGATATCATCGGACCATACCAATGCGGCTTCAGACCTGGCAAATCCACCATTGACCAGATTTTCACTCTGCGCCAAATACTAGAAAAGACCCACGAAAAACACATACCACCTATTTGTCGACTATAAAGCCGCATTCGACAGCCCTATCCGTTCAGAGGTGTTTAAAGCCATGTCTGCGTTCGGCATTCCTGCAAAATGAATACGGGTATGCAGGATAACGTTAAGTGGCACAAGGTCAGCAGTTAAAGTAGGAAAGGACCTATCGGAGCCCTTCCACACCGAACGAGGATTCAGACAAGGTGACAGTTTGTCGTGTGACCTGTTTAACATCCTGCTGGAAAAGGTCACACGAGACGCAAAGGTGAAAAGAAATGACACTCTGTACACCAAACAACACATGTTACTCGCCTACGCCGATGACATCGATATAATGGGTCGAACATTGCGAGCGGTAACAGCCACCTTCGAACAAATTGAAAAGGAGTCTTCCAAAGTGGGTCTGGCAGTAAACGGCGAGAAGACCAAGCTGATGGTATTAACGCGCAAGACGTCCAGTAGACTCGTGGAACTTGAGAACTACAGCTTCGAGGTAGTTAAAGACTTTATATACCTTGGTACCGCCATAAATAAAACGAATGACATCAGTTTTGAAATTCGGAGAAGGATTGTGATGGCCCACAGATGCTACTATGGTCTAAGTAAGCAGTTTAGAAACAAGACCACCTCCCCCCAGACGAAACTCACACTTTACAAGACGCTGATACTACCCGTGCTATTATATGGATCAGAAGCATGGGTACTAGCGCAAGCAGATGAGGCAGCTCTTGGGGTTTTTGAGAGAAAAATTCTCCGAAAGATCTACGGGCCGATCTGCGTCGACAGTGAATATCGGCGGATGAATGAAAATGCCCCAGCTCAAAAGGCATATAAAAATGAGCCTACTGATGGTTCCCGTAGAAGGGGAAGGCCACGAATTAGATGTAAAGACCAAGTAGAAAACAACATCTTGGAACGTGGTCTTCCAAGTTGGTGGACTTGCGCACAAGACTGACGCGCTTGGAAATCTTTTTTAAGCTCGGCTTATGGAACAACTGTTCTGTAACAAGCCAGCTAAGTAAGTAAGTAAGTTTCTAATTTGACATTCTTGGTTTTCATTGGATTTAAAATTGTCCTACCAAAATTTGAACCTGTATAAATCGTACACAAATTGATATGTTGCACTTTTCCCCCCGTCCACATCACTGTTCTCGCAGCACAATAATTAACAACAACACAATAGGAGACTACTCAACGTGAAATGTGTGAAAATGAGCTTTTCCATGCTATATATGTACAAAATGTATGTATGTCTGTCGGTCTAGCTGTGAATATTGACAATGGAAACGCCTTCTTTTATTTTTTTTTCGCCACAACTAAATGAACATTTCACACATTTGATGATGGATGGAATCTAAACGATGATTTTATACGAGTATGTGGCATGTCAGCCACCCAAGTTTTTTTTGCGGCGATGTTGACGATGATTATTTTCGTTGTTGTTGTTACAAATTAAAACGAAGTTGTTTTTAATTTCTGATTGAAATCAATTTGTTGTTTACTTTACAACGTTTAATAAAGGCAAAACTTTGGTGTGTGTATGTGTGCAAAATGAAATCTTATGAAAAAACACCATTGGAAATGGCAATCTTTTCAAAGGATCGGTGGCATGTCTAAACGTAGGTAGCCATTGGTGTGTTTTTGTGCCTTGTTCTCTCTTTTATGACATTAGGTCAAAGTTCACATTCAATTCATGTAATTGCATTATAAGAAACCACTCCCTTTCCATTGTATTGAACATACCTTTGTTTACCCACACAGACTGATTTGATAATCGTGATTTTTTTCTATTTGATTTGGCGATTTTTTTTTCGTTGAAGTCAGAGGAGCTTTCTTTGAAATGGTTTTTAGGTTGGATGAAATAATTGCAGGAAAATCAATTAGCTTCAGTTTTTCCTACAAAATTTTAGTGCGGAGGATATTTGCCAAAGTAATGTAAAGTTTAATTATCATCCTCTAGAAATATTAAAGGGAACACCCACAATAGAGAAAATGTTGTAATTGCCAAGGGTGTGCCATGTGAAAAATAGAAAAAAATTAATATAAAATAATATGAATATTTTTTGTTGTTGCTTTCAACCTCAGGTGTAATTGTAGGAGATGTAACAAATTAGAAAAACAAAAACTGTGAAAAATTAACATTTGTATATGCAAATATTATTTGTAGAAAACACGTTTTTCTATCCGATTTAGACACCTCATAGACATAGTTTTTATACCCTTACCACACTGTGGTACAGGGTATTATGTTTTTGTGCATATGTTTGTAACAGTCAAAAGGAAGCGATATAGATATATGGTTTCTATGGAGAATATGCATAGAATCACTTTCTGAGTCGATTTATGCATGCCCGTCTGTTCGCCCTTTCGTCCGTCTGTCCATGTTAAATTGTAAACAAAGTACAGGTCGCAGTTATTATCCGAATCGGATGAAATTTGGCCCAAGGACGAACCCTATTGAAATTGTGAAAAATCGGTTCAGATTTAGATATAGCTCCCATATATATTTTCGTCCGATTTAAAGTTAATGGTGCACCAAAGTATCTATATATCTTTCGATTTGCACCAAATTTTGCATATCGTACTTAATTAAGTCTAGAGAGATGAGTGTAAAGTTTCGTGAAAATCGGTTAAGATTTAGATATAGCTCCCATATATAGTTTCGTCCGATTTTCAGTAAATTGTGCACCAATGTCCCTACATATCATTCGATTTGCACGAAATTTGGCACAGCGTACTGAATTGAGCATAGAATGATGTGTGTGAAAATGCAGAAGTATTCCCATATATATTATTGTGATGTTCCTATATATTCTTCGATTTGCACGAAATTTGGCACAACATACTGAATTGAGCATAGAATGATGTGTGCAAAGTTTCATGAAAATCGGTTCAGATTTAGATATAGCTCCCGTATATATTATCGTCCGATTTTATGTAAATGGTGCAGCAATGTAGAATCATTCCTAGAATGATGTTTCGGAAAAATCGGTTCAGATTTCGATATAGGTCCAACATATGGATATGTATTCGTCCGATTTTACATAAATGGTGCACCAAACTCCTAATGTTTGTTCGATTAATACAAAATTTTGGTATCACAACATACGTTTTGTTGAAATTGGTGCAGGTGCAGCCATAGCTTCCATATGTATTTCGAATGGGTGTCTGATTGAAATTAAATTTTTAACAGTGCGGCGTACTGAATAGGGTATATTAATTTTGATATAAATCGTTTTCCATAAATTGGTCCCATTGTACGCAGACTACTCTAAATCTGCCTGAATGAAATTAAATTTATCATAGGTGGCAAAAAGACATGAGAATGTTCCTTCGAGGGAACAGTGACATGCAATTGTGAGGATACATATTTACAACATACCCAAAGTGGTGAAGGGTATCATATAGTCGGCCCAGGCCGACTTTACTACTTTCCTTACTGGTTTGATTGCTTTAACACCATCTTCTAGTAACGAAAATCGTTGACAAATTTCACTGTGCGAAAAAAATCGTGGTCATAGTCTTTGGGTGACAAATTTCTATTGGAGATGAAAGACCTTGGGGATTATATGAAAACACCAGAATAAAAAGAATTCGCCATAGATCAAAGTTCGTCGATATGGCGTGATCGAAATTTAAAGGGAATTTTTTGAATTAGTACAGGTTCCAAATAAATAGAAAACTAAAATTAAATTTTTAGAAGCCGATATGCATTCAATGTTCAAAATATTTTCCATTGCAGCCACCCGCTGCACATACACAACTGACCGTAATCCAATTTCCATTATCTCACCTTGTATTGGTAACTGGTATTCAATCGGACCGGTTTTTCTAACTGAAAATGAAAATTACCAAATTATAGACTTTGGTCAGCGTTAAATGGATTTGAAATTTTGTGAAAAGTTGTAAATTATAGGAGGTTCATTGAATTATAGCTATCGTTTGTTCGATGGCATAATTTTTGCCATGCGAATTAATTATCGGTTTGCAAGAAAAACTGCAAATCTACTGTTGATATTCAAATACATATGTGTATTTTGTCGCGATGCATTATTTGCAAAATGAAAATAGTGCGACTATGGCAAAGAGTTTAGAAAAAAGTTATTAATAAAATTTATCAAAAGAGAACCCAGATATACAGAAAATCAATTAATGTCACCTAAAGTTAGTTATTTTGAAATGTGGATTAAGAATATCGTCGCATGCCCTAGTGTGGACCAATACTTTACAATACCTCTTATATATGGGGTCTATGCCATGGCAAAGTGTTGCCTAGACAAAATCACGATATTCAGAATTTATCATAAAATATGCTCCTGGTCATGGACCGATATTATTATTTTATGGAAGAAAGATTTGGAACCCATTACGAATCAAAAATATGAAATAATAGCCAATTTGGTTTGAAAACCTGCCCAAACTCTTCAACATAACGATATTAGGGATATATCGAAATATGAGGGCTGTACAGCTAAAAAGTGAACAAATATTTATACCCTACACAACTATGTTGTCAGGGTATTATAGCTTTGTGCAGCCCCAAGAGTTTGGTCCTTGACCCACTTTAAGCATACCGATCGTCATATCTCGACTAGCTGAGTCGATCTAGACATGTGTGTCCGTCCGTCCGTTTGTCCATTATAATTTGTAAATACGATACAGGCCACAATTTTCACGAAATTTTGCATGTAGGATGGGTTCGGCCCAATGAAGACCCCTATTGTTTTTGGTAAAGATCGGTTAATATTTAGGGGACGAAATGGACCAAATACTAAATTTTTGTCGGTTTTTCTGGTCGCTCCAGAGGCCGCAATTATGGCCCAAACATCTTACATGGAGAAGGGGATTGGGCCAAAGAATAAACATGAATGTTTTGATAAAAATCGGTCAATATTTACCGGGTCAAACGGCGTCGGTCTTGTGCGCATCTCTTCCAATTTGAAAAACCACGTTCAAAGATGCTGTCTTCTACTTGGTCTTTCCACCTAATAAGTGGCCTTCTCCTTCTGCGGAAATTATCAGTAGGCTTGCTTTTATATGCCTTTAATAAGTGGCCTTCTTCTTCTGCGGGAATCAGCAGTAGGCTCGCTTTTATATGCCTTTTGAGCTGGGGCATTCTCATTCATTCGCACAACATGGCCTAGCCACCGTAGTCGCTGCAGCTCAATACGACTGACTATGTCGATGTCCGCATATAAATTGTAGAGCTCGTGGTTCATTCGACGCCGATATTCACCGTTAACGCAGATCGACCCGTAGATCTTTCGGAATATTTTTTTTTAAACTCCCCAAGAGCTGTCTCGTCTGCTTGCGCAAGTACCAACGGGTAGTATCAGCGTCTTGTAAAGTGTGAGTTTGGTCTGGCGGAAGGTGGCCTTGTTTCTAAAATTCTACAGGTCTTCAAAAGATAAAATGACTTGTACAAGTTTTCTATAGATAGAAAACCCTATACAGACCTTCATTTGACAGAGGACATTCAAAAGGTCTTTTGTAGACAGAATATCTACTAAAAATCATCGGTTTATAGATATTCTAATGACAGAAGTTCTTCTACAGGAGAGTTATAGTCACAGGCCCAACTTCGATAGAAGCTCTTCTACAGGTCTTCGATAGACCGAAGGCTTGGCCTTCTAAATAGCTACGACATTTTACAAGTCTTCTACAAAATATGCCAATCAACTGGACTGGAAACCTTCTACAGAGAGTAGTATCTTCTATAGATAGCAGATCACCCTGGAAGTATTTAATGGATTGAAAGCCTATAGGTCTTCTATAATATAATATTCTTCCAAACATACATAATATTATCTATGGTTCCTCCACGAGAAGACCTTCAACAGGACATGTACAGAGAGTAGACATTTGATATGGCTTATATGGATACAATAGGCTATAGAGGTTATCTATAAACGGAGAATCTGTCGTTTATACTATACTTTATATGGGTCTTCTAAACATTGCATGTCCGCAATAAACGCCTATTTAGGACTCCATATCTATTTCATTCAATGTGTGCACCAAATACCCACAATTTGTAGAGAAGGGTAAATACCCGGTAAATTGGGTAAATACCCATTTACGGGTATTTATTTGGGTATTTACTATATTGAATCGGTAATACAACATCTGACAACCTATTTCCGTCAATTTGTCCAATTGACATAAAATGTTGCATAGCGAACAGTTTTGCCGCCTGCCGAATCGCACTTGTCAAGTTTATTTTAAATCGCTCTCATACATATTATTGTCCGATTTTATATTAATGGTACACCAAAGTTCCTAAGACTGTCCGATGTATATGACATTTTGCATAACTTGCCGAGGTGAGGGGTCTAACAGAAATGCTACGTCTGTCCAATCGATAGACTATTGTACAGATGCAACAAAAATTAATTGAGGTGGTTAGAGACACAATGGCTTGCTTTATAAGATGATGAGGTGGTGAACATTCAAAATACCTTAAATCGATCGAGAGAGATATAGTAAATAATACTACGTTGTAGTAAATATTTCACAACCAATAAAAAGATAAATAAAAGATAAAAAGATACCCAAAATGCCAAATATGTGGACCGGGAGTTCCTACAGGTTGTACAAATATTATGTGAAATGAAACCAATGTGAATCCAATTGGAAAATATTCTAAAAACGATTCCAATTTTCAACAAGTGTAAAATTATATTTTCCATATATTTCTGTCAAATAACAACATAATAATACACCATTTATATACTTCTATGTACATCTCTTTTTCTGTATATAAGGAAATGTGTGTGTTGTTGTTTTTGTCCAGTAGCGTCCTGTTCCTTGTGTATGTGTGTGTGTGTAAACCACCTACCTGATTTGTCATTTTGGCGGATGCGTTATTATTTTCGCGATGCACCTATTAATGGCCAACCAAAATTCCAACAACAATCCCTACTAATTGTCGTGACTAAATGGTGTTCTTTGTTAGCTTTTTGGTTTTCCCGCTCTACCACCACCCTAAATCAGGTGGCATAGGTTGTTGGCGATGTTAGGTTAGGTATTGCTAATGAAACTGCAAACATTTGACAGATTTACTTACCTTTGTTGTTTTTTTATGGTGGCTTGACCAAACCGAACAGGTGACAGAGCGAACGAACCTTTTTTGTTTGCAATGGATGTTTGAGTGCGTTCGCGTATTTTCTGTAACCGTTGTTGTTCTTTGTGTAGTCTTCTTGTTGTTGCGTTTTTTGTTTGCCAAAGGTTGAATAGAAATCCTAGAATGTAAGGTTTTTTAGTTCTACGGTGCTATTCTCATAGAGCGGTTGTGTTTATAAAAAAATAAAAATAAATTACAGATTTTAATTTGAAAAATATTTAATGGTAGTTATAAAAAGTGAAAAAACGTTTTAAACGTCAATTTAAAATTTAGTAATTTATGCTGAAATTGAATTAAAAATTGTTTTTTTAATATAAATTCTTGTTAACGACCCTGTTGTCCACATTATTATCACCTAGCCATATTTTATGTCTAAAGTGGCCGTTGGTCTTTAAACGACATTCAACGACGAATTAATTGCTTGTTGAGTGGGATAATTAAAAACAAATCTCATCAAGTTGTATTACTCGTTTTTTATGTGTGTTCGCGGATTTTTAAAACACCTTGAATTGTATGAAAAATTTAATAATATTTCAAATCGCTGTTTAAATCGAAGTTATTTTTTGCGGCTTGATCTTAATCTGTTGGAATAAGACTTTAAATTATTGAACTTTATTTAATTGGATACAATTGAACTCTTTAGATCAAGTAAGTATACGAAGTGTGTGTTTGTAAAGAAATAACATATAGGAGTTATTCTTTATAAAGGATATCATAAGTTCATCGAAAATATCTGAAAACATTTGGGGAATATATGCAAAATAAAAATAAAATAAAAATATATATTATCTATAACCCTTTATATAATCAATTTATATAGATTTGAGATTTTCAGAGCAAGGGTAGGATAAAAGTGGAAAGGTACGATAAAAACATGCGAGGTTCGATTTCTGATCTTGTGAGCCTTAGGACAAATTTGATAATTATATAAAAATAAATATTTTTCATGATTTTTTAATTATTTTCTAAAGGACAATCAAAGCATGCATTTATAGACTATTTAAATGTGGATTTTATAAACATAATTTTCGTAAACACTATCTAACCGCGAATTTAAAAAATGAAAAGTAATATCAAAGCGTGGGTATATATAAAATATTTTTCATAGGACAATCGAAGCATGAATTTTATATACAAATATTTTCAAGGAATATCAATATGTGGATTCTACAAAAAAAAAAATCAATGGACTATCCAAGCATGCATTTTATAAAAATATTTCGGTTCATTTTATAAAAAAAATCTGAAGATTTTATTTAAATGGACTATCAAAGTCTAAATTTTATGAAAAATATTTTACTTTATAACGTGGATTTGTTTTTCAATATCTTCCAAAGTACAGATTGTGGGATGAAAATATTTTTTAATTGGATACCAAAGCGCGGATTAAAAAAATATATAAAAAATATATTTTTTTTCAAATATTTCAAGCACGTAATTAAAAAAATATTTTTCAAAAAACTAACGAAGTGCGGATTTTTTAAAAGTACGATCCAAGTATGATTGTATGTATATATATATATATATATATATTTTATAAACAAAATATTTTGAAAGGACTACCAAAGCGTGATTATTTATAAAAGACTAAACCGCTGTTTTAATAAAAAAAAACAATATTTCTGTCTTTCAAAGCGTTGATTTTGTAAAAAAAATATTTTCATTGCCAAAAAGCGAGAATTTTTTAAAAAAAAAATATTTTTTAAGGACTACAAAATATTTTTCGCTGTAGTGATCGGGTTCTTGTGTGCCTGATCGGGTTCGAATCCCAGCAGAGGAAAAATGTCCTTCAAAATGCATCCGAAGGCCCCCCGAGTTGCTATTAACCAAACTCTGTATAAACACATGGGTATAACACTTACAAATAGGAATGACAAGAGATAGCGCCAACCAGAAAGAAATGACAACACTAAAACTAGCAAGGACACCAACCACCTTACAAAATTCAAGGTTACTTTGTTTCTATGCAACCATAGATGGCAGCCACATTTGATAGGACAAGCTACAGTAGAATAATCCCCTAATTAGCTGGGATAAAAACAACAATAACGAAACTAAAGAAAGTACTAATCAAATATGAGGCCGAAGCTTTATGGAAGCCCTATGCTTCCTAAATTAGTAGCAGGAGAAAAACTCTTTGAAACGAATTAAAGGACTATCTAAATATGGTAGCACTGGAATATATTCCTCTGTGGATCTCCCAGCTGATACATTTAAAAACCAGTAAGGAATGTAGTAAAGTCGGATTGGGCCGACTATAAGATACCCTTCACCACTTTGGGTATATTCTACATATGTATCCGAAAAGACGTCGCTGCACTGTTTAAACTTTAATCTCAATCAGAAACCCATAGATTATTTGGTGTACAAATAACATAAATAGGTCGAAATTATATATGGAAGCTACGATATATCTATATCTGAACCGATTTCAAGCAAACCTACCAGAGATTAATTTATATTAACTTCAGTACGTTGTGTCAATCGGCCTAGCTATGGATCTTTAGTGCACACTTTACTTAAAACCGGACGAACATATATGTAGGAGGTGTACACATCATTCTAGACTTAATTCAATACGCTATGCCAAAATTCGAATGATTTTCAGGGACATTGGTCCGCCATTTACATAAAATCGGACGAAAATATATATGGAAGCTATATCTAAATCTGAACCGATTTTCACGAAACTTAGCACACATCATTCTAGGCTTAATTTAGTACGCTATACCAAAATTGTTGCAAATCAAAAGATTTGCAGGGACTTTGGTGCACCATTTATCTAAAATCGGGCGAAACTATATATGGCAGCTATATCTAAATCTGAACCGATTTTCATGAAACTTAGCACACATCATTCTAGATATAATTTAGTAGGTTATACCAAATTTCGTGCAAATCGAAAGATATATATGGACTTTGGTACACCATTTACCTTAAATCGGGCGAAACCATATATGGGAGCTACATCTAAATCTGAACCGATTTTCACGAAACTTAGCTCACGTCATTCTAGACTTAATTTAATACACTATGTAAAAATGTGTGCAACTTAAATGATTTTCAGGGACTTTGGTACACCATTTACCTTAAATCGGTCGAAAATATATATGGGAGCTATATCTAAATCTGAATCGATTTTTCCCAATTTCAATAGGGTTCGTCCTTGGGCCAAATAAGTGAGCTGTGCCAAATTTCATCCAAATCGGATCATAAATGCGACCTGTACTTTGTTTACAATTTAACATCAACAGACGGACGGACGGACATGCATAAATCGACTCAGAACGTGATTCTATGCATATTTTCAAAACGAACCATGGATCTATATCGATTCCTTTTGCATTTTACAAACATATGCACAAAGAGACCACAGTGTGGTGAAGGGTATAAAAATCTGAAATAATTTATCGAAGGGCAAGAGAAGAGACGTTAGAGCAATAATTTAAGGGGAATGGGAGCATTCTCGGTCAAAAAAATAGTTTTCTAATAAAAAACTCACGTAATACGGGACCTCCATAGCTATTGTATGTAAGATATTTTTTTTTTATTTTTCCGCTTGGTTTTTGGTCGAAAATAGGCGATTTTTCAATTTTCTTAGGTCCACCATTTTGTTAATTTTTGAGCCAGAGCCAAAAGTAGGAATTTTTCTTAATTGATAAAAAGTAAAAAGACAACAACATTTTGTCAATTTATGTTCTTAATCTTTAAGTATTCTTTTATATAATGTTTGCTCAGCCTGTTGAAAATCGTCAAAATTCGAATCGAGAATGGGGGAGGTGTCCTCTTTAATACAATGATGCGGACAAGTATTGCAGCTTCTTTTGATTTCTGCTGCTCTTTAGACTAGTTTTTTTAAACGACCATTTATGGTTCAAATTATTTTTTCATTTTCCTTTATTGTTTCCACAAAATATGACATTTTTCTTACTGAAAATATGTGGAAATAAATTTTCCTATCACCTTAATATGAGTCAAATACTCCCAGTTTCAGAAGACATACAAATATTTTTCTATGCATACGTTCTATGCATAGAATGGAATAATGGGATTTTTTATTCATTTACGAATTCTATACAAATGCTTCCCAATCACTCCATTGATCTCAAATACTCATTTTCTTTGATATTTTTGTTATTTTTTTCTAATTCCGAGTACGATTTCATTTGTCGCTTTTAATATATTCTATATTATCGGCATTACTATAATCTAAATATTACTTGCGACAGCATTTTCGTTCGGCGTTCCAAATTTGTTCTTAGTATTCAATAACTCTGCAAACAACATGGAAAGTGGGAAAACTCTCATGTTAATGTAAATTGTATGGTCACGACTAATGTTTAAAGAAAAGGAAAAAAGAAAATTATAATAGTTACAAAATGACAAACATCACGCATGCCCATAATAATCATTTAGCTTATCACAGGCATGATCATCATTTCTTCTTAGCATAACTTGCATGGGAAATAGCCATAGGCAAATTAATAGGACAAACACACCAACAACTAGACGTTAAAATATTTTGTTTTACAACAAACTTTTACTTTAAAAAATTTTCCTTCTTTACAAATTTCCCTTTAATAATTTTCATCGTTTCTCTTTTTTGCAGAAATTTCCTACCAAAAAGTAAAAGTCATTCATCGATTGTTGTTCCCCCGCCGGGTGGTGTTGCCATTGGTATTGGCCCCCAATTGCCTCCATTGACGGGTGCTATTAAACTACGACATGTCGGTTCGACAAGTGATGCAACAAAATCTGAATCTCTAAACGTAGCATTACCACCACCGCCGCCGTCATTGTACCAGCAGCAACAACAACTACCACAATCATCATCGGCATCATCATTGCCGCATCAACAAGAACCGGATCCAGAATTACAATCGAGACAACCGACAGCATTGCCACCATTTTTACAGGGTGGTCTCAGGCGTAGTGCAACACAAGTAAGTGAAGGATAGAAACAAATATATATATATATATTTATATATATACATGAAAGACCTTATATACCTAAAACAATTTCTTGGAATTTTATATTTACTATATTGATCTTCGATCATAAGAAAAACTTTCTGATAGGAATTCTATTCCTTTAAGACTTTATTTAGGCCTTCGATATCAGGAAGACCTTCTATTTGTCTACTATTCCTAGAAGATCATATATGGGTCTTCTATTACCGGATAAGCTTTTATAGGTCTTTATTCCTATGAGATCCTTTATAATTCCTACATCCTTAGAAGGTCTTCCATGGGTTTGATATCTCTAGAAGATATTGTATATACATATTTTATAGCTGGGAATGCATGTCTTCCAGGGAGGGTCATCTAGGTATGGAAGACCTACGTATTATATTCTAGGCATAAATATATTCTAGAAATAGCAAATTTGTATTCTAGTACGTATTCTAGAGTTAGAAGATTTTAATTCTAGGAATAGAAGGGATAGAGGTTCCATATGAGGTATTCTAGGGATAGAAGACGAGGTGTTTTAGGGATGGGGTCCTCTAGAGATAGTAATCCTAGATAAGTGGTCTGTTCCAGAACTTTTTTAATAGTAAATCTAGTAAAAGGGAAACATTTCTACATTGCTCTCAGAGTACAAAATAATTTGAAAAGTTCGGAAACGCAAATCTAGTAAATATGCCAAAAATAAATGACAATACTTCAAAATCAACATAACAGCCAATCAGAAGTAGGCATTCATGTTTACCATTTTTACTCGGCCAAATTTCTCAAGTAAAAAGTTTACAAAGAGAACGCCATTTTGTTTTGCGCTCCCTTAAATTTGATTCAATGTTTTACCAGTTTTGTGGGTACGGTTTTCGAGTAAAAAGTTGCAAAACATGTAAAATGAGTAGATTCTTTTAGGTTCTGGAACGGAACTAATGTCTTCTAGAAGGTTTTCCATGGGTAGAAGACCTCAAAAAGGTTTTCTAAGGATGGAATAACTTGAGATGTTATTCTATGTATAGAACATATTCTGGATATTGACAATAGAATATCTTCTAGAAATAAAACATCTGTAGAAGTCCATATATACACCTAAGCATGAAAAACTTATAAAAGCTCGAATATTCATTGTAGAGAAAACTTAGAACACTTTCTGGGAATAAAAGATCTAAAGAATGCATTTTTGAGGAAGAAGACCATAGAGAGAATGTCCATAGACTGATATGGAGATAGAAGACCGACATATATAAATTAAATGTTGTAGTCCTCTAGAAGGCCTTCCAGGGACAAAGAACGTCTTCTAGAAGGTCTTAAGAAAGTGTTACAAGGTTATATGGCCTTTTAATAGGTTCTTGAGGGCCAAAAACCTGCAAGAGGCCTTCTAATATATATAATACTTTTGGAACAATCTCTGGAAATGGAACTCAAGAATGCCTCCTATGGATATAGAGCGTCTTCAAGGGATAGACAATTTATACAGGGTCTTCTATGCGCAGATTAAGGAACATCTTCTTGAAACAGAAGGCTTAAGTAAATAAGACCTGTATAAAATATTCTGGGCATAAAATACATATATAAGGTATTCAGAAGAATAAGGCTTAAATTGATAGTCTCCTATGTATAAAATACCTATATAAGGTGCTCTACATGCAGGATTTTTATTCCCTAGGAAAAAAATATACGCTGAACCCCTTAAACGTCATTTCAGAGTCTGCTTTCCATAGAAGACCTACAGAAAATCATCTGTCTGCAACCATTTTTCTTGTGAATTTTCGTTTTTATTAATTTTTTCACTCATCTTTCCCCCCTATAGGTCATGGGTCCCGATCAACGCACAATTACCATCAACAAGACCGGCTCCATAGCCGATCGTCTAGCTGCACTGCAAAAGAGCGGTGAGGATGACTGGAAACGACGCATTTCGAAACGTGACGAAATTGATGATATCAAACGTGAAAATTTCGTTAATGTAAGTACTAAATTTTCTTTATTGTTATTGTTGTAGATAATTATTAGTATTATGATTGCCATTATTATTATATTTTTGTTTACAAAACACACACCCACAACCACAAGAGGTGTGCGTGTGTGGTATGGTGTTAATATCTATGGTTTCTAGGTGTCACTTTCATTTTCCGCAATGATCTCAGATTACAAATGTAGAAAATTTAATTACGCACTTGTTACACAGGCACACATACACTCATGTAATATGTATGTATGTTGATTTGCGAAATGCAAAATATGTGTGTGCTGGGCATGTGCGGCATTGTGGTTTTCCATGTAACTGTGTTATTATATTTTATTTGTTTTTTTTTCTTCTCTTCTTGTTACACCCCTCTACCAATTTCTCTTGACAAATGTTATGCAACACTTCTTTTTTATATCTTTTTAAATTACAGTTGCCTAAAGGTTGCTGTTGTTGTAGTTTTTTGTTTATATGGGCTTCCTATTGTTTACAATTGTGCAAAAGTGTAAAAAAAGGAAAATTGTAAATTTTCTGGTGTTATGCGTGTGTCGTAATTTCAGATGTGTGATTCAATTTGTGATAACGTGTTTTTAGTTAGTTAATTGAGATTTTTTGTTGTTGTAATTATTTTTCAGATTCGTAATTAATAGTTTCGGTCCATGATTTATGTTGTAACTCATTAAAAGGAGTTAATAGCCAATCGCCAAATTGCCAGTCCAATATAAAGGGGAGGAGGGTATTGATTTGGAAAATGTATACCCAATATTATTGTTATATGAGAAGTAAAAGAAGATATTTCATCTTTAGTATAAATATATAAAGTACATTATCTATAGAAAATCATTTAAAGGTGTTGTATAAAAAAGACATGGATATTAAGCATCGCCTATATATGAAGGACATGTAGGTGATATTCTATATATAGAAGATTTATAGAAGGTTGGATATTTTCTTTGAAACCCTATGGAAGGCCTTCGATATTTACAGGGTCCACGTTGTATAGAATGTCTCTAGAAAGGACATATGTGTAAACGATCTATAGACGAGTTTCTATGTCTTATATGTCCATTATATAAATAATACTGAAACATCTTCTACGTATAAAGAAGACATATCGCTGGCTTAAAGTGGGCCGTACACGATCATGCATGCATGACATCAAAATCGTATACGTGTTCATGAAGCTTCAGCGCACACGGTTCATGCATTCATTTTGCATTTGATTTCGTGCTGTACAGACAATGTTGACAACGGACGAAACAATTTTTTCGATTTTGTCCTTGTGCTTACAAAATAGAGAAAATGCTGAAAAAGTGCTGAGAACAACTGGCATACTTCCAACAACTCTATAACATTTTTCTCGCAGTATCCGACATTTCTTTACCATTCTCTTTGAAAAAAACATCATAAGTGAGAATATGCATGATGCCTCCTCCGCACATACGTCAAAATCGAACGTCATTCATGCGAAAAATCAAAAATTTTTGATTTTGCTTCATGCATCGTATCTGTGACACATACATACAAATTTCACTAACACCACTAAATGCATGTCATGCATGCATGACCGTTTACGGGACACATAACTTGTAAAGGCAATAAGTCCCTTTTCAACAATTTTTTAGGATAGACAAAAAATTATCAATTTTTTTACATGCTAATTTTTATTTAAAAAAAAAATCATACTTTATTCAAAAATATCAATAAAAACAAGTAAAAACATCGTTAAGTTCGCATGAGACTAATTTTTTGTACTCTCCACCATGAGATGCACAGTCAAATACTTAAAATCGATCGGGATTATTATATAGTTGCTATGCCATAATAAATTACTATCAAAAGAAAATGAAATATCAAACTACAAGCTATTGGAAATTTGGGCTAGGACCTTGTACATACCAAAATCCGCAAATTGTCCAAAATTTGCAGTACAGTCCTATGGGAGATATACTAAATCGCAAACAGATAACGATGATTGTTTGTAGAAAGATTCGACACCCAATGAGAACCCAGAATATCAAATTAGAACCAATTCGATTGATAATTGTAAAAAAATCCCAACATACCGAATAAAATAATGGGGATGGGCCAATATTGATAATATGAGAGGCAAGTATAAAATTACAGCCAAGTCCTTTGAAAACCTTAGAGTCAAAAAATTGGGCCAATATTGATAATCATTTTTGGCCTGATGCGAAACTTGCATATGCGAATTAAATTCAAATTTGTATACCCAATCAGAGTCCTTTTCCAGAGTATAAAATTACAGCCAATTCAACATTTGTGTTTGGAAACCTGCCCTAGCCGTGCTCAGCTGAAATAATACCAAAATCTGAAAATTGTTGAAAAATTGCAGTACAGTTCTATGGGAGCTATACTAAACCGCGGACAGATATCGATGATTGTTTATAGAAATACCGAATAATGGGGGTAACGTAATATGAGGGCTACTCCGAAAATTGGGCCAATATTGATAATTTTTGGTGGGGAGATTTTGTACCCAATGAGAGTCCCAAGTATAAAATTACAGCCAATTCCTTTGGAAACCTGCCCAAACCTTCCAAAATTCTGAATATTGGGGATAACGTTATATGGGTGTTACCCTAAAAAGTGGACCAAAATACCAATTTAGAGTCAATCAGGCATATTGGGCTATGTGGCTTTACAAAGGTCGTATGTTGATAATTTGTATTTATTCCGCCCTGATGCGAAACTTGCATATGCGAATTAAATTCAAATTTGTCAAAGTTCGACATTTGTCTTCAATTCTAGGAACAGTCCTTTTCAAAGCAGATTTTTGTTGTAGCGTTGGATAATTAATCCACACACCTACAATTGCTTCCATGGCATACACATTTTTTTGCGCAACCGTTTTTGGAAGTGTGTTGATGGCTCCGAACGTTAAGTGGTCTGACAACATTTGTGTTGCTCCGAGGACCGAAGTTCGAGCCCTAGCCGTGCTCAGCTGAAATAATTTTTGTTATTTTAATTTTGCCTTGTAAGGGCATTGATCATTTGAAAGTAATCTTTAAAGTGATTATTTATACTCTTTCGAGTCGAGCTTAATGATCTAAGTTTTGCATTGAAAAGGAAAGCCAGGAGAAGAACCTACGTACCCACCATTCACTTTCTAGAAAAATGGACTTGTTGTTTTTTCAAGTTAAACCAGCGATATTTTACAGTTTATATACAGAAAACAACAGCAAAAATGAAATAATTGTAGATTTTATTTATTTAATCGATGTATTTTTTGAACATGCCTGAATCAAATTTCAATTTCTAGAAAAAGTGAACTTATTCCCTAATCACCACAAGCCAGCATCATATTCTCCGGAATAGAGGCATATATATGCATATGAAGTTTATGAGGGCTGCTGTGTACAGAGAAGTTTGTTTTTTGATTTTTTTTTAGTTGACACACATAGTTCTATGATTCGTGACATATGGCGATCCTAAAAACGTCTTTTGAAGCACCGAAATTGTAGTTATTCAAAAATATTTTTTGAGGCATATCGAACGAACATATCTCTTTTGCGGGAGGTCTTCATTAAGTGTATGCACACCATCAATGTTTTATGGCATAGCTGCCATTTTTGGAAGACCCCATCGAACCAATTTCCCACAGTGCTTCATCGCCATACACAAATTTATGCTCATCGATGTACTCTAGTTCTGATAATCCATTTCGAAAGTTGGGATAAATGATTTGATGATAATTTTCACGAGTCAATTTCATAGCTTTTGAATATTGACTGTAAACAACACAGCACATGGTCGTACGTACTGATTGCAATAATGCTGGAAGATATCAATCCTTCCAATAAAAATATCAAAGAGTTCCAAGAAACACTTAGAATGGCCCAAGCACTACCCCATTTGCGGCATTTTTAAATTCTAGGCCGCATTTTTCCTACCAAAGGGTTTGAAATTTGACATTCCAGTTCTTTTGGGAAATCATTATTGCGGAAAGTATTCAGTATAAGTCTATTATCCTCATAATCCGCATATAAAGGACCTCCTTATTTTAGATATATTTTTATGGCGATAGGAGTCTGTAATTTGGAATTTTAGATTTTTAAAGCGCAAAATAATATTTGTTCGTACAAATATCTCGCCCAATTTTAATGTGTTTCATGGCTTTTTGCGCATTTTCGCATTTTTCTTTGGGGAAAAATAATTTTCAATATAGTTCTTTGTTTTGACATAGCCCCCATATAAATATTCTGTTTATAAAAGACAATAGGATGTAGGTCTTGTGTCCATACAATACATTTTGTTTTGTCCATATAACACTTGAAATGGGTCTTCTGTAGTAATCCGGTATTTTGTAGATTCTCCATGCTATATAGGAAATTAAGAAGCCATTCTTCCTAAATGATATATGTAGGAGGTCTATAAAAGACCTTTTGAATGTCTTCGGTATATTGAAGACCTGTCGAAGGAAAAGATTACAACAGAGTCATAGAACCAAACCCAAAAAACGGAACAAATTAGATAACTATTTTCATATAAAAAAGGGGGTTATATGGGGACTACCCCTAAAATGGGGTGAATATTAATCATTTTTAGTAGGGAGATTTGTTACCATATACGACTACAAAATACCAAATTCGGTTGAAAAACGCACTCAAGAACCTCAAAATACCGATAATTGGGGGGTACGCTTATATGGGGGCTACCAGAAAAAGTGAACCGATGTTTATAATTTTTAGTTTAGATATTTCGCATAAAATAAGAACACAATGTACCAATTTTCAGTGAATTCGGTTGAAAAATGCGCTCAAGATCCCCAAAATACCAAAAATTGGAGGGTACCCATATACGGGGGCTATCCGAAATAATTAACCTACATTTATAATTTTTGGTGTGGAGATTTGCTACCAAATTTCAGGGAATTCGGTTGAAAAGCGCACTCAAGAACTTCAAAATACCGAAAATTGGGGGGTGTACCCTTATATGGGGGCTATCAGAAAAAGTGGACCGATGTTTATAATTTTTGTGTAGATATTTGGTACTAAATAAGAACCCGATGTACCAAATTTCAGCGAATTCGGTGGAAAAACGAGATCAAACCTCAAAATACCGAAAATTGGTGGGGGGGGGGTACCCTTATATGGGAGCTATGCCTAAACGTGGACCGATATATCCCATCTTCGAACTTGACCTGCCTGCAGACAAAAGACTCTATGAAAATTTTGGCAATCTATCTCAATTTGTTTAGACGCTAGAGTGATTACAACAGACGGACAGACGGACATGCCTAAATCGTCATAGAATTTTACGCTGATCAAGAATATATATATATATATATATATATACTTTATAGGGTCGGAAATGATGATTTCGATGCGTTACAAACGGAAAATAAAACTAATATACCCTCCATACTATGATGGAGGGTATAAAAATATATTTCAGTCCAAAATTCTGTAAAAATATTAATTCTCTAATCTATACCTGGTAATAAGAATTTATTGAAATCATAGGTTTTGCATAAATAGAATAGAACCATAGGGCGGGCCAAATTTGTTGTCGGTTAAATCCAGCCCCTAGGATGATTCTATGGACAATTCTAAGCAACTTTGGTTAAGGAATCATAGGTCTATCTCGATTTTTGAGTCTCCCACTTTTCAAAAAATTATTTTTCCCTATAACATAGAAATAGCAACAAAGTATGGGCAATTAATTAATTTATATTTATTGAGTCATTTTTTAAACAATGTTAATATATAAATAAGATACATAATATGAAGGACTTATGACTATAATGTATTATCGTAATGCAGTGACATAAATTACAGCACCTAGCTTTTACATGAAATGAGACATAAAATGTGGGTATACATCGGTTAAAGTTACGTACATCCTTGCTCCCAAGACTAATGCAATAAGAAGGGATAATTTATCCAGGGTTTATCCAACGTTTTAAAGCTCTGTCTTACATATTGAGATCTATATCGTGATTTCAACAGACAGACAAATCGTCTCAGTATTTCATACTGAGCAAAAATATATGCATATACTCGATTGAATATTTTCAAAATGAAAGTAAAACTATTTATACCACTGTGTAAAACAATTTAACCCACTGTGCGTAATTTGCTACCTCTGTGTATAAAACTATTTGTTTTCCAATTAACATTATATTATTATGTATATCAGAAATTCTGTGTAACATCACATTACAGCAATTTCTTGTAAATCACAAACAAAAACTAAAGCATACTTTCAGGCTTCTTGTAGAAATAACATAACAGACATATGCCTAACAAAACAAACCACACTGTTAACCACCTCTGTTACAGATAACAGCATTGTTAGCATTCTTTATAGCAAATATGGTAGCCAAATAGAAATTTAAATACATTTCACTTTCCACGGAGAATGAATTATTAATTTATTATTGCTAAGAGCAGAATTGTGTTCTTCGTTATGGTGTTTATTTGTTTTAAAATTTACTATTTGTTTTGTTAATTAGCAATACGTAGTGACATAAACCTAGCCATAAATTAAAAATAAACGTGCCAAGAATTTATAATTAATACAAAAACTTGTCAATTTGTCATTAATGTGAAGGTAGGTCTTTTGCTGCCATTATAAATATAAAACAAAAAAGGCTTTTAACTTTCATTAAACGTTTTGTTTTGAACATTCAGTACCGAATGCTGCCGGTGCGCTTTTTTATTTGCCTTTATGCAAAATGGGGATGCAATAAATCCCATTAAATCCGTCAACATTTTTAATTGTTGTTTACAAGGCATTTTTGTTGTTGCAAAAAAACCTACGAAGGTGACAAAAAGTAAATATTGAACAAAAAATTAAATCCCCTTATATTTTTATAATATTGTTATTTGATAAAAAAAACACAGTTAGTATGGCAATTCATTGTTGTTGTCTACAATTTATATTTTTTTACAATGGCAAAGTTTTTTGAACTTTTAATGCGCGCGCACACACACACACTTCACGAAAATCATTCAGCTACTTAAAGTTTTTTTTGTTGTTTTTTTTATTTACTTTTTCTTAATATCATAGTACAAAGAAACGAAGTAGTGTTACTCCTCGGTCTAATAAGTTTTAACGTTAACGATATTTTAATAACTTGATGCGCGCGCGTACCAGTCACCAACATCAAACAGAAAAAAATACGGTATTAAACCATCCATAAGTATGAAGCCAACCATTCATTCTAAGCTCACAGTCACTGTCACCGATGTGTGTTAACACGAACGCATTATCTACAATTGCGAAATGAAAACCCGCTTAATTATTATTTTTTAAGATGTCTGTAATTGAAATGAAAAAGATTTTCTCAAAATAATTGAAAGTTTGACATTTATTTCATTGACAACGCGTGTGGACAAATTTGGTATTAGAGATGTAATGGTACCTACAAAAAAAAACTTATAAGTATAGATATTTTATATACCGTTTACAATTAGAACAAAAAATCAGCCTTAATAAGACCAAGGACGGAATTCCATAAATTAACTGTCGAAAGTTTTCTATGCCAAAAAGGATTATCCCAGGTCTCAGGTTTATAGACCAGTCTTTATAAGACTTTTCTATGGCCTTCTAAATATATATAGTCCCTCGTTCTGTAGCAGGCCGTCGTGGAAGGTCCATGAAAAACCGTAGAGGATGTATACAATACATGCAGAAGATATTTTGTCAATAAAAGGCCTTCTATTTATAGAAGAGCAGAAGAAGTACCCCTTTTTGTCTATAGAATACATTTTGAAGTTGGTTTGCCTATAGAAGACCTGAAAAGCTATATGGTTCAGACCCATACATCCTTCCAAGGTCTTTGGAAGTGTTTCTGGCCCATAAACTTGAAAACGTTTTTTTTTTTCGTTGAAGTATTGTCGAAGGTCTTCATTCTATAGAAGACCACAGGAAGATGGAATAGATGTATATTGTACGTAGAATAGATGCAATTTTTCTATAGAAGACCTGAAATATATACCCAATTTTTTAGAGATTCCGGTCCATAGACTTGGAAAAGTTTTTTGTTGAAGACTTGTCGAAGGCTTTCTTTTTATAGACGTCCTGTAGGAGCTTTTCTGCCTATAGAAGACCGGTAGAAAGCCTTCTGCCAATAGAATACATCCAACTGGTATTCTGTGTATAGAAAACTATCTGTAGGTTTTAGACCCATATATCAAAGGAATTTTATAGAGATTCCGATTCATAGACTTGGAAAAGTTTTTTTGTTGAAGATTTGTCGAAGGCCTTCTTTCTATAGACGACCTGTAGGAGATTTTCTGCCTCTAGAAGACCCGTAGAAATCCTTCTGCCAATAGAATACATCCAACTGGTATTCTGTGTACAGAAAACCAGAAGAAGATTATCTTTAGTACATAGAATATATGTCCTTTTCCTATAGAAGATCTGAAATATATCATCTATATGGTTTAGACCCATAGATCCGTCATAGGTATTTTGAAGTGTTTCTGGTTCATAGAATTGGGAAAGGTTTTTTCTGAAAACTTTTCGATGGTCTTCTACCTATAGAAGTCCCGTAGAAAGCTTTCTGTTAATAGAAAGCATCCAATTGGTATTCTATGTATAAAATAAGGCGGCTTTTTGTCCATAGAATACAAATATTTTTCTATAGAAAAACTGAAAAAGATATACTGTTGGGTTCAGGACCATAGATTTGTCAAAGGTTTTGCTGAAGACTTGTCGAAGGTCTTCAGTCTATAAAAGACTTGTACGAGATCTCTGGCTATTGATGACCCATATAAACCATTCTGCCAATAGAATACATCCAACGGGTATTGTGTCTATAGGAAACCAGAAAAAGAGGGTATTTTGTTCATAGAATACAGATCTTTCTTCTATTGAAGACCTGAAAAATATTATCTGTAGAGTTCTGGCCCATAGATCCTTCAAAGGTCGTATGTGGTGCTTCTGTTTCTTAGATTTGTCACTTTTACAGAAGGTCGAAAATCCATTGAAGACCCATATAAGAAATTCTGTGCATAAAATACCTGTAGAAAGCCTTTTGTCCGTAGAACAACTGCAGAGTGAATTCGGTTTATAAAAGACCAGAGGAAAACAAGTACATGTGGAAGGCACTGTAGAGGACATTAAGTGGCCTTTCTTCTTAAATGATATCTTTCTATATATACAAAAAAAAAATTATAAGATATCGGGAATTAGACTTCTGGCTATATAAATGACCTGTCGTATGTCCTATATAAAAGATCTGTCGTAGGTTTTTCATAAATAAAGTTTGCAGAAGGTCTTTTTCCGATAGAGGACCTTTCGAAGGATGAGAAATCTGTCAAAAGTCTTCTGTATATAAAAAAACTTGCCTAAGGTATTCTATATATAAAAGATCTGCTAAAAGAATTCCTAAATGATATCTGTAGGTGGTCTTCTATATATACAAAAATCGGTAATTAGACTTCAGACTCTAGAAATGACCAAAGAAATGTCCAAAGGTCTTCTGTATATAAAATATCTGTCTAAGGTCTATTATATATACAAATACCTGCAGAAGGTATTTTTTCTATGGAAGACGTGTTGAAAGTCTTATATATATTTAAGACCTTCGTAAGATCTTCTGTCTATTGAAAACCTGTGGGAGATATTTTTCACGACGAGGTTCTTATTTTTTTATAGAAATCTTGTGGAAGGTATTTTTCTCATAGAAGATCTTCTGTATATAAAAAAAGTATTGAAGATATTCAGTCTACAGAAATTTGTTTTTTATAGAACACATTTGGTATGTCTAGAGAAGTTTTTATGGCACCGGGACGTCTTTTGTCTAAGACCTTTCTAAGTTCTTTTGTTGATAGGGGACCAGTAGAAGTCCTTATTTATTATATCTGATGAATGCCTTTCGCCAATAGAAGACCTGTATATCCCGGAATACCCACTAATTTTCTACAAGAAAATTTAAAAAAAAAAAAAAATTGTTGAAGGTCAAATATTATCCTGATCTACCATATTCAGCCACTCGTACAAATAACATGCCCACTTTAATTCCTTGGCATTTTATTCCCCTTGGGGAAATGCAAACAAATAAAAATATGTCACACATCGCACAGCAAGGGCAAAAAGCGAACGACAGCTGACAGACAACAAATGTCCCTTTCAAATATGATAGAAATTCCATATATGTAATTAATGATGATTACGAAACAACAACAACGGCAAGAACAGCGACAACAAAAATATTCCTACATTCGATATGGCCAGACATTAATTTTCATTGAATGAAGAAAAAATACTAGAATAGAACAACAACTTCCAGTTTTGCCATGCCAATCCAAAGAGGCTGTTGCTTGACTTCTGGCTGTCTGTCTGGTCCTCATGCCCAATAGGACATCAGTTGCTTGATTTAGAATTTATTAGTTCCTTCTAGTTCTGGTCGTTGTTGTATTTTTTTGTTCTTCTTACAATTTCTATGGTATTTCTAGTCTTTCCCCTCGGTCTAGAGAATTCAGCATCAGCATGAGATTGTATATCAAATTTACACAATAATTTACAACAACAATGTATGACCAGAAACAAACTTGAATGGCATTCAAGCAAGGAAGGAAGGACGGAACGCAACGCAACATAAACATTCAACAAAGAGAAAAAAATAAATAAACAAAACTGAACTAAAACCTAATAAAAAACCCCGATGCTGATCAAGTCCATAAAGAATCTCAAGTTTGAGTTACCATGAATTACCCAGCCGTTAAAGAAAATTGTCTAGAAGTTTTGTTTATGTCTTGAGTGTGGATCGTTTACTTCATACGAAGCACAGCGACAAGAACGACAACATTTGTTATTTGAAAAAATAATTTTCAATATAATGTCAGATCGATGTATGTTGGTATGTATGTTACTACATACACATATGTGTACAGCAATTTAGTGATCGAGAATGGGTAGTCGTCAATGAACTTTGTTTAAATAATCATGAAGTTGATGGTATTAGAGAGAGCGTAATGCATACCATGTGTGTAAAGTATAGCAGATCCACTATTTGGTAATTATTTCGGAATATACTTGATTTTCCACACTTTAAGGGTAAAATAATTTTTCACATCTTTCGGCGTGGGTTATTACGAAAATAGTGCTTCGATGAACTTAAATTTTGGTAGGTATTGTATGATTCAATCATGATCGACACTCTCCCAATAACGATGTCCTTGAAGGTCGCCTAAAAAGATACCTTTAGGAAATAGTCTTTATACAAATAACCTTTAGAAGTGATCCGTATCTTCTGACATCGAACTTCTGGGTATTAGAAATACCAATCTAGGTGTGTAATTTATAGAAGAATACAAAATATCTTTCGTCTATTAAAGACGTGCGGATGACCTTTTTAATACAGAAGAGCTGTCGACAATTTTCAAGTGATAATTAAATTTGTTGTCAAATCGATTATAGAATTCACTGCAAATAACACAATACATGTTTGTACGTCAAACTGAATTGAGTAAGTTTATGCTAAGAAAAATGTATTGCATAGACAAAAAAAAAAATATACATAGTGTTATGCGTCCGTTATTGCGTCCAGACAGAAACTTTTCTTAGTTCTTTCACAATAAAGACGTACCCTAAATTTAAAATGCCGATGAATATTTTCATCATTTCATTCATCGTTTATTTTTCCATATTATACAAGTGCCTCGCTTAGAATACAAGTAAATATTTTTAAAATCATGTGAAAGCCAATATTTTTCCCAAAAAATGTAAACATTTCATTAATAACAAAATAATTTTCATACTTTGCTTTACTTCACCACTATTTGCGCTCATATTGTTCTCTCATTTGTTCTCTTCCAAGAAAAGAAGGGACAACCATTCATTGTTCGGCTGTATTTTGCTTTGGTAACCGTTTCTACTTTTCTATTTAATTGTTTCTTTATTTCAAAGGCTGTTACCGAACTCTGCATTGGTGTTATAAAATTCGCATATGTATTTTCCAAATTATTTCGATATAAATGCTATCCTACTGATACGAGCAACAAGCTCACGCGAAAGCTTAACATTGTATACGATTATTTACAATGGCGCATAACACGAACATGTAAGTAGGAAAAATAAAGGGCAAAGCATAACAAAGAAGAAAACATAAAATCAAATCGACAAATAGTTTCTGAGCCATAGAAAACCCGCAAGCACCACCAAACACAACTATAAAATTGTTCTTTTTTTTGCTCTCTTTGTTTTGGTATCTGTCTCTACCTCACGAAAGTTGGCTAGTTTTGCACATTATATAACGCTGTTACTGACCTCTTCATTGATGTTATAAAATTCGCATATGTATTTTCCAAATTATTTCGATACAAATTCCGTAACAAATAAGTTTTAAAGCGAGCAAACAGCTCAAGCGAAAAAAATCAGAACGACAAATACTTTCTCAGCCATAAAATACCAGCCATTACCACCAAACACAAATCCAAAGTTTTTTTTTTTTTTATCTCTCCCTGACATGAAACCAATGTTTGAAGTTTTATGAATTGCATTCATAAAATGTAGAAATCCGAACAAGTGAGGAAGAAAAAAGAGGCACGACAAAAGTGTTTCTGAGCCATAGAAAATTTAAAGTTTTATGAACTGCATTCGTAAAATGCAGAAATCTGAACATTGGTCACACTTTCTGAACACCATTTATATAATATATTATTTGTTTCTGTGTAGCTCCCATATATAAATTTCAACCGATTTGAATAATATGCCGGGTATATCGAATCAAAAAAATCAATAATCATTCTCAAATCCACCACCTAAATATACCAACCATGTTGGGGAGTATTATATAGTCGATTAGTTCGAATTTTTCTTACCGTATTATCCTCAAAAGATACTAAAATTAAAAAAAAATAATAATAATTCAGCCAATCAAGTTCACAATTTAAGTTCCAATAACCCTAAAATTCTAAATAGAATATCCATCGAATAAAAAATCCGCTGAAAATAGCAAATACCTAAATTTTCAAAAATTTCATCAGTGTCCATTTTATTTTATTTTTTACATTTCAACATTTTTCCCATTCAATCTATAAAAAGAAAAACAAAAAGTAAAAGTATTTGAAAATCGAAACAAGAAGTCTACGAAACAGAACAACAACAATGCGTAAATTTGTTGCGAAATGTAACAGAATTAGTTGTTTATGGCCAAGGTGTGATTAAGAACTATTTTTATATTATTTTTTTATTTCTTTTTGTTTTGCCCTTGGCAGCCAAATAAATAAAAAATACAGATTCGGACAGCCATAAAATGTGCGTTGACAAATATTTTTAGAACGATGTAATTCTGTGGTTTTAGTGTGTTAGTCTACAATTTCGATGACAACAAAAAAATCTTCTAAATTTTTCCAGTCTTCTTCTTCTTAACCTCTTAGGTTTTACTTCAGGGGTTAATGACGCCTCAAATCTTTAGCTACCATCAATTGTGTCTTGTATTAGAACAAAGAAACAAAAAAAAAAACAGGAGAACCTCAATCATTATGTTGTTGTGGGATTCCAGCGTTGGTTGATATAGTATTTTATGTTTTCTCAATAGCTTTCGTTTTTTTTTGTGTTTTCTTTACCAAACCATCCATAAGTCACAACCCATGAATCATCGGCAGAAGCATCTTTGTAATTTATCCCCATCCCAGTTTCATTTCCCTCTCACCGCACTGCAAGATCGTTAGTAAACTCGCTTTACCGCCAACACCAATGAATGGCTTACAATTTACCTACCCATTCGGTCGTTCGTTCGGTTCTTCATACATCATCTTCATCTTTTTCTGGTGGATAGATGAAATAGGGGGCAACCATTAACCAACCATCCAGTCAGCCACTATGCAGGGCAGGAACTCTTGTGGAAGCATCATGATCATGATAAGTAGCTGCTACAAACTGCAAACAGCAGCGACAGCCACAGAAAATGGTTGTGGTTATTCATGGATCTTGTTAAAGAAGAACAACAAGAAACGTGAAATAACTTTGTCTTCCCCCCCCCCGGATTTTTTTCCTATACCTCTATGTTTAAAAGGGATAGAAGAATGTGTTTTTTGCTTCTTCTTCTTAGGTCCATGACTTTGATCTTTTGATTTGTGGTAACTAAACGAGCAATTCATAGACACATAAATTGAATGGAGAACTAAAGACTTGGAAATGCAAAAACAAAAGAAAATTATTTAAATTGTTTCTAAGCGAGGTTTTGTTCGTATAGGTGTGTTTTCAAGAGAATTAGGATCATAGATACGAGGATAGGCCTTTGGAAAATTGGTTAAGTGGATAACAACACGACATTGTTGCCGACAAATGAAATTTTTAATTCTTCAAAACAGAACAAAGGAAATGAGCCGATAGATCCCATTTTGGGATTAAATAAAAAGATTGGATCTAGTCGTACACTCCGTGGGCCTTATTTGAGATGTGTGTGATCTTCAAAATCCTGATTCGTTGTAGGAGAGATAACATAAGTAATGAGCTGATAGGTTTTGAAGGATCTAGCCAAATAATCAAACCTAGATAGCTGTCATTTGGCATTCCATACTTTTAAATTGTGACAATTCGTATTGTATATGAATAGTGTTCAAAATGTGTTGCCAATGTCCAGATTTCTGCATTTTATGAATATAATTCATAAAACTTTAAATATTCGTTTCTTATCAGAGAGAGTGAAAAAAGACAACTTTGGAATGAGCATTTGGTGGTGGTTTTTATATGACACAGAAGCTCTTTGTCTTTTGAATTTTATGTCATTCATCTTCTATGCTACGTTTTTTCTCGTTTCTTCCTATTTATATACTTAATTGTTCTAGTATTGCGTCATTGGAACAATCATATACATATTTAAACATTCGATTGGAAATGTTGCTCGTACGTATCAGCACTTGTTTTATATATTATATTTGGCATTTATATCAAAATACTTTGGAAAATGCATATGCGAATTGTACAACACCAATGAAGAGGTATCAATGTCTGAAATAAAGAAACAATCGAATGAAAAACTAGCCACAATCGAGTGGAGAGACGTCGGTTTTTAGCAGAAGAAGCCGTCGTCAAATCAATGGTTACAAAACTAACAAATACCAAGTTAGGTGAGAGGCGAAGTGTGATACCAAAACAAAACACAGCCGTCCAGTGAATGGTGGTGGTATTTTTTTTCCTCGTAGGAATACATTTTTTTTTTTGTCAAAAGAGAGAACAAAATGAGCGCTAATAATGATAATGTTAAGTGAAGAAGGAAAAATGTTTTAATATTAATGAAAAGTTTTTTTTTTTGAAAAAAATTGTGACTTTCTCATGTTTATAAGAATTTGTACTCGTAAAGCAATGTACATGTACAGTATGGAAAAAATAAACTACGATTGAAATTATGAAAATATTCATTAAATTTTTTTCTGTGTACTGACCGACCTGTCAATTAAAGACCATGTTTGGGGGCTAGGTTGCCTCAAATACAGGTCCCTCCTAATTTTTTTAGGTTATTTTATGGCCCGAGGCACATTTTCCAACTGAAGTGACTATAATTGAGCATCCTGTATTTTTATTGGATAAGCAACTACTTCGCAGGAAATTTTCAATATAAGTCCACATTTTGGTATATCTTCCATATAATGACACCGCCTGCTTCTGGATATTTTGAAGATTTTAGCCAATTCCCAAGGGAAGCAGCTTTATTTAGACACCCTGGATGATTAAAGGGTGAAGAAAACACAACAAAATAAGACCAAGCTTTGATCATCCTCTAAATAGAGGTCTCGGGTTAAAGGGTGAAGAAAACACAACAAAATAAGACCAAGCTTTGATCATCCTCTAAATAGAGGTCTCGAGTTAAATGTTAGATATTTTCAAACCGAAATGACTATAATTTGGTATTCTATTTTGTTGGTGGACACAAAATTCCTTCGCAGAAAGTTGATATTTGTTCACGTTAAATAAATTGTCGATGTATATCTACAGTTTGATATATACTCAATATGACGATATCGGCCCATTTTCGGAATTTTGAATTTTTTGCCGGATTTTCACTCTGTATTTTGGCATTCCGAGTCTGGGTTTTGACATATCCTCCATATAGCGATAAAGCCCAATTATAAACCTTTCCGGGAGATGAATCGACTTCGGTCTTATCCGCATTTTCGTATTGAAATTCCTTTAATTTTGGTATTCTGAGTTGTTAATATAGGATATAGTTTTGGTATATCCCCCATATAACGACGTTCCGCTTTCTTGGAGGAAAGGTTCAGTGGAGCTCCATATTTTTACATAATCTTCATATCCAGGTTAATCCAATTTTTAAGTATTTTCCAGCCTAAATTCGGTGATAAGTTCTCATTCCGAATTCTTGATTGGTAAAAAAAACTTCTTCGTAGAAAATTGTCAATGTATGTCCAGTTTTTGACATAGGCCCATTACAAACTAAATGTATGTGGGATACAAAAAATCTGGTATTTTTGCCTATTATAAATATACAGGTTAGGAGCATATACAATGTTCGCCCTGTTTTTAAACATAAAGACTCGCTTTTTTGTATCATCATATATAGCTTCCATAACATTAAGGCCTATGGGTAGAAAATCGGTACAAATCACGAAATAGTCTTTTATAGTTTGGATACCCTTAAATGATCTCATAAATATGAAAAGAGGTTTCTAACAGCCTTTCGAGATAAAAAAAAAAAACGTTCTAGGTGGAAGATGTCCATATAACTCGCATTGGTTTTGACAAAATAATCTCCCGCCTATCCTAAAAAATGGCGGATCTAAATAAAAGAGAGAACACGTGTGGTTTGTCTTCACGAAAACTTAAAGGGCTTCTCTAAAATATCAGTCTTCTAGTAGATCTCTAACAAGTCGTCTTCTTTTTGTAGAAGGCCCCTAGACGTCCTCAAATTCTCTATTCTAAGGCCTCTGCAAGAATTTTTATAGAAAAATTTTTATAGACAGAAGAACTATACGAGTTCTTTGGAAAATAAACGGTATTAAATAGGAATTCTGAAAACACTTTCTTTTGTAATGACATTAATATTACCTCTAAAAGTAATTATTTTTAGTTTTACTTTTTTCTATTCAATGCCGATTTCATAGTTCCCAGACTGAAATTTGCTGCATTATGAACCTCCCATTATTTTCTTGTCTTGTTCACAGTAGGTGCTTTATGTTATTTTAATGGAATTTTTCCATTTCTGTGGTATTTATGCGGGAGGGAGTATTGTTTTCTGTTGTTTTTAGTAGTTACGACGAATGAAAAACAAAACGAAATAACTGCAGGCTCATTAGTTTTTTTAAAAACTTTAGGTTAATTATTTGTGGTGTTCAAATATTTGTCTTTTTTTAGAACAGAGTTTCCCAAACAGTCACAGGGGGTAAAAAGGTGTACTCAAAAAAAATTAAATAATAATATTTTTCTATATAGACATTTGTCAAAAACGTCTTTAATAACAAGTCAGTATAACAAAAATAAAATGGGGATAGTTATATCGCGGCTATGAAAAGGATAGACATACATTGCTATTTTTTATAATCTTAATACATTACAGACAATTAGAAAATTGGGCTAGGACCTTAAATCAAATCGGAAATTAGTCCCACCTCATCTTTTGATGGAGGGTATAACATATATTTTAATGTTTAGGCCTTCTATAGATTAGAAGTATCTTCAATTGGCCGTCTATGGATAAAAGGCTTCCAATTTGTCTTCCGGGGCAGATATTCTATAGATAGAAGACCTCTTAGAATTCATTTACATATAGTAGACCTCTATTCAGGCTTCTGGAAAAAGAATACCTAGAATAGATCTTGAAGTTCCCATTATCCATTTATAGATATTAGATCTTCATTTAGCCTTCCACACATGAAAGACCTCCAATAGACCTTCAACTACACAATAGACTTTCTGTATATGTAATATCTCCAATTGGCATACTTTGGAAAGAATGTCTTCTATTATTGAATGCTTAGGCCTTCCATAGATTGGAGACCCCCAAAGAGTCTTCTCTTCCACTGAAATCTCAGATATGAGGATTGCATCCCATTTACCACCTGCAGAAGCAAAGGTAGCAACATATCATAAATTTTAAACATTTTTTCTTTTAATGTTTAATATCACAACAACAATTCCTTTCCCCTTTATTTAATTGTCGGTCTCTCATCCATATATGTGAATAATAATTGTTTGTAACTTCCAATTATAAATAAATAAAAAAATATAGTTATTGTTGTTGGCGCCCAATTTTGTTTTACAATTAAATGGTTTGTTACCATTTTTGTTGCCTGTCAAACAATCGAAACCTGGCCATTTCATACTTTCTTGTTTGCTTGCTTTCCATAAGCAGTTCTCCCTTCCTTTCCACCTCTTTGTTTCTGCATTCAAATTAAGTTGTCTTCATTCTCTCCGCTTTACTTTCGGTGTCAACATTATTACCAGACGTCTGGCATTACAGACCAACTTAATTGTGGTTTACTTTAGTTATTTTTCAGTATGACGTGAGCTTTACGACATTTAAGACACAAAACGCGTGCGCAACCAGGGCAAGAAAGTGAAACAAAAAAAAACTGAAAACAAAAAGTGAAGGCTGCACCTCTAATAGACAGATGATGGAGGCAACACTTTGTGGTGTTGTGCAAAAAAGGCAAAGTAAACAAACCAAAAAAAGCGAAGCAAAAAACCTTAATGTATTCCGTTACAATATCGTGTTATGTTTGAAATTTAAAACCTCCAACAAAATAACAGAAAAAATACTAAGTCAGGAAGTCAGTCAAAGAAGTGATGCTTGCGCCCAGTTTATTAGTCAACACTTATTTCCTTTCCAAAAATAAAAATATTAATTTTTTAAAAAAGTCAAAGAAAAAAGTTTGTGCAAAGAAACGTTTGCCAAATATAAGTTACAAGCTATTCACAACAGCAGGACCAACATTTACATGGCCTCCTTAGTCGTAATAAAACACTCACGAACTTGAAAGAGAAATTCAATATAAGTTCCTACGTTGGCGTTTTACCTACAGATATCAGGACATATCCGCCTATAGAAGATATGATACATCACTGGAAAATTTTGTCCATTGTAGAAGACCGAAAAAGTAGCCTTTATATAGAGTATCGGATAGAAAACCTTTAAATGCTGATCTGCCTATAGACATCTTCGAACCTTTTCTCTATAGATGAAACGATCTGTAGTCTAAAGAAAATGGGCATATGTCTAAAAATGGTCTTATACTGGGTCTTAAATAATTCTAGAAGACTTATGCCTAATTTCTGTAAATATACGATTTTTATAGAGGATCTTTAAAAATATCTTTCGTATAAATACATGTAAAAGACAACCGGTCTAAAAAGTCTCTGGTCTCGGATGACCGGAGATGTGTTATATATATATAAAATACATCTAATATGCCTTATATAGATGACAAACCTCTATGAAGCCTTTCACACATAGAAGATTTCCAATAGGTCTTCTGGAAATATAATAACTTGAATAAACACTCTATAGACAGAAGACCTCCAATAAGCCTTCTACCACTATAATACCTTCCATAGATTGAATACCTCTTGAATAGGCCATTTATAAATAGAAAACAGCAAATCCAGTTTCTGAAAATAGAATACCTCGAATAGACATTTTATAGTTAGAAGGCCCCCTATTAGTCTTTTACACATGGAAGACCTCAAATAGGTCTTCTACACATGGAGGACGTCCAATAGACCTTCTAGAAATTGTACATATGAAATTTACCTACTTATGATAGACAACCTCCATTAGGTCTTAAACGTTTCAATATATTTTCTGTATATAGCATATCTTCAATTGTCCTTCTATGTACAGGAGGTTTCCGATTTGCCTCCAAGGCAGATCTTCTATGGATAGAAGACCTCTTGTAGGATATTTATAAATAGTAGAACTCCAATCGGCCTTCTAGAAATATAATATCTATAATAGACCTTCTATAGAGGTCTAATATTTATAGATGAATAATGGGACATCTATAGATATTAGACTAGACCTACATTTAGCCTTCTATACTTGGAGTCTTCAATAGAATTTCTGTATATAGGATATCTCCTATTGACCTACTATGGGCAGAATGCCTCTTAAATTCCTTCATTTGAATACATCTGATAGCAAATATTATAGGTCTTCTAGAGACCTCTAACTAATTATCTACAATTAAAGGGATTTTAAAATATCTAATAGAGATTGAAAACCTCTGGCGAACTATTTATATGTATAAGTCCTCCAATAGTAGACCCCGTAATAGGTCTTCTATAAATAAAGTTGTTTTTCGATAAATAAAAACCTCTAAACAGTCTCTTTTCTATGAAGACCCATTTTTATCTTCTGTCTATATAAAACGTGCCGATGCTCTCCTCTCTACAGAAGCATTTAGAAGGTATTCCGCCTATACGAGTTCTGACAAAGTTCTTCTGAAAAAACAAGTTAAAAATTCGATGAGTTCGACCAGTTTGAACTTATTTTCATTCTCCACAATAAGGTGGGTCTACGAAGTAACAAAAATTTACCAACTATTTTATCCTCTGAGAACCCACTGGAAAATTTTCAGACATTTAGATGGAAAAATATGCCAAGGACCTCCGTAATATCTAAAATATGCAGGGTGAACATTATGGAGGTAGATATGTCAAAACATAGATCTTTGTTGGAAATTGTCCTAAAAGAACTATGTATCCTCTAAATCCGAAATGTGTAGTTCTTACTGAAGTGCAAGCCTCTGATCGAAGTCTTCCTTCGTGTCACTTCCATCAATTCGTCCCCAATAAGAATTGTGGCGGTTGCATCATCCTGATCATGTCTGCCTATGCAGCAATAGTTAATGAATGGTTGTCCGAGTATAGCATTATCTCCCTCTCTATATGAAGATCTCACCTGACATGCCTGGGCGCGGTGAGCCAGTCCTGTATCAATTACATTTGCGTACTCCAATAGCACTGACCGGCCTGTAAATAGGACCACTAAAATATTCTAAATTTGGCGAGGTTTTATGCTAAACAGTATTAAATTTTCTACACGCATATTTTTAAATCCCCGATTACCGATGCGAGCTGTATCATGATTTCAAATCATATATATCTTATGAAGTTTCCGACAAAATATTTCAAGGTATTGCAAACTGTTATTATTTTTTTAATAGGAAACTATAATTTTATGTTGCATTTTCCAACTACATATTTATTGTACTTCCATTTGTGTTATTTGACATCACGTCTTTTCATTGATTTTTATTTTTCTTAATGGTTATGGCGGCAGACAATTGGTCTACTTATTTGGTATTGATATTGACATCAGCGAACATTTGACCATATCTGGTGGCGGACACATTTTCATGTGACAATATTACAGAGACAGCAAAACAAAACAGAAACATACATATTTATGTATGTGTGTCCCGCCAGCGTATTAGCCAATTTAAACTAGTTTTCATTTATTATGGAAAATAAGGAAAAGAAAAAAAAAAACAAAACAAAATTGCACGAAATACCACAGCAAAGCATGTCAGTGAACCTCTGCGGCGCGGTAGAAACAAAATATTTCTGCCATAATGATGCAAAAAAAAATATGTGGCCATGTTTTGAGAATTAGGTTCCCCTTATGACGATCTGTCTGTCTGTCAGTCTGTCATGTAATAAATCATGTTATCTCCGTCCCCTTCAAGTGAATTGCATTTATAGATTTTTTCTTCAAGGCATGACACCACGCAGTTCACTTGGCTGCAGCATAAAAGTGACTACCTCACACATTTTTTTTATTTTAATAATATTTTGCTGGCAATGTTTCTAAGACTTGTTGTTGCATAATGTTCGGTTTGCCTAATCTTTCGTTAAGAAAAAAATCGAATCTTTGAATGAAAATTGAAATGAAATTATCGAATGAATGAATCAGGCCTCTATGCCAGTCATTAATTAAAAATTGAAAAATGCAATTGGGCAATTTTCAATTAATGCCATAATGAAAATGAAAACGAGGTTAAATATTTGGTGAATGGATTGTTATGTTGCTGTTGTTTTTTAATTACTTCCGTTGCATAATTTATGATTTCAGTGTGATTAACTTGATGATTGAAATATTGGAAAATGATTAGAAATTATTTTAAAATAAGTGATGATAACAAGTATTTTACGCCCAAGATCAGTAGTTGGGAAATTCTTAGTTGCTGTTATGGTAAGACAGCACACCAAAATTATTGAAAGTACTTGGATGTTATGGCCATTTCTGAGACCTCGATTCTAGAACGAAGACAAAGAATCGATTATTATTTATACGAGTTTTGGTATTCAAATTGGTATGCATCATAAGGTCAACATTTTGAAATTTCCTCTATAAGCCTTGTTAGAGGATTTTCAAAATTTGTAAGATAATTTTTTTGCGAATTTTCTGAGGAATATATAATTTTTAGTTCCTAGCATGTGGAACCCCTCCATGCAGAAACTGCGAATATTTTTCAAATCTCCTACTGATCACACAATTCTATATAAAAAATATTACCTTCATTGTTCCTTTAATATTTTTTTTTTTTTTTGAATTTTTTTTGCGAATTTTGGGCGGATTATATAATTGTAGTATGAGGAATCCCTCCATACAGAGACTGAGAGTATTTTACAAAAATCCTACAGATCACATAATTCTATATAATAAATATTTTGAAATTTCTAATTATATATAAGGGTGCGATATATATAATAAATATGTAATATAATAAATATATAATTTTTAGTCCCTAGTATGTGGAACCCATCCATGCAGAAACTGCGAATATTTTTCAAATCTCCTACTGATCATACAATTCTATATAAAAAATATTACCTTCATGGTTCCTTTAACATTTCTTTTTTGCGAATTTTGGGCGGAATATATAATTTTAGTATGAGGAATCCCTCCATGCAACAACTGAGAGTATTTTACAAAACTCCTACAGATCACAGAATTCTATATAATAAATATTTCCTTCATGGTTCCTTTAAGTTTACTCAAAGGATAGAAAAAGTATACTTTAAAAAATCCACTCTTATAAAAGTCCTTCAAAAATATGCTATAAAAAACCCACACTTATAATCGTACTTGAATAAATCTTTAAAAAAATCCACATTTATAATAGTCCTGATAATTTTTTTTTTAAATTGAAAATCTTTAACATTTATGTTTTTTTTTTATAAAAATCATTGATAGATTTTTCTATATATAGTAGACCTACTATATGGGACCATCTAGATCTTATATAAGTAATAAACTTCAATAAATATGGTAGGGAAGCCTTCCAATGGTCTTCACCGTATATATGTTTTCTTTGGGTCTGTACATAAGTTTTCTCATCTTTTATATGTTATCTATAAATTAAATAAATTATATAAGACTCATATCTATGACTTTCTATAGGTCTTCAATACATAATAGACCTACTATATCTATTCTATACATAGAAAACCTTCGGTGTGTTTTCAATAAATCGAATATCTCTTATATATATTCTATAGGATACTATAAATAATACGCTGTCTTTTTAGAAGACCTACATATGGTCTTCTTTGGTCATACGATTTTCTATGGGTCTGTATATAGCCCCTCTAAGTAGAATACCTCCATATATGAATAAAATACCTGTAGAGGTCTTCCATGGATAGCCCTTAACATTAATAGTGTCTTCCATTGTGGTATTGTGAAAGGAATTGTAGGACCCCATAGGTCTTCTAGCAAGGGATTTTTTTCAATAGGTCTTATATGTATTATATATTCATTCCAACTATTTTCTATGGTTAGAAAACGTTTATAGGCATTAGAAATCTTTCTGTAAGTATTTTACGGATGAAAGGCCTTCCATAGGTCTTCTACCGATGAAGGCTCGTCCATGAAGTCTTTATGGATAGGAGATCATCCACAGGTCTACCACAGATATTCTATGGACCTTCCATGGCTGAAATACCATGTTCAATGGATTGAAAATCATAGGTCTTTTATAAATAATAGAAAAAAATCTTCCATAGATTTTATGTGGACAGAATGCCCTTTAAGGGTCTTTTGCGATTAGAAAAGCTTCAACAGATCTTACGTGGACCATATGAGGGTGAAGGATCTTTCTTACATGAATGGAAAATATTCAATGAGTCACTTAGGGAAGACCACATCCCCATCTTTTTTAGAAATTTCAAAGTTTTTATAAGGATATAATATCTTCTATATAGATTATTTAGGTCTTCTATAACTAATGGATATAAGATCTTTCATAGTTTATATATGGACATGGACAGAAGGCCTTCTAAGTGTCATCTACAAATATAAGAGCTTTTATAGATCTTATGTGAATCATATAAGGGTGGATGGACTTTTTGAGATCTCCTTTGGATGGGGGTACTTCAATAGGTCATATTAAGAAGAATACATCCACTTGATCTCCTATAGGTCTTCAATAGATCTTCCATGACTTAAATACCTTGATCTTCCATTGATGGAAAACCTTCCATATGTCTTCTATAAATAATAGATAAAGACATTTTCCATAGATTTTATATGGCCTTCTATGGGTATTCTTAAGCAGTAAGATCTGTGGACCATATGTGGGCGGGGAACCTTTCTGAGATATTTTATTGATTGAAGATCTTCAATGAGTCATCTATAGAAGAAAACCACATCCCCCTATTTTTTTTAGATAGAAGAACTTTCATACCTATATGGATATAAGATCTTTATTAGCTTCCTTCCTTCTTATAGATGAACTTCCAGAGATCCTATATGGATAGAAAATCTCCAATAGGTCTCTATATAGTTTCCTATAGAAGCTTTTTTGTACCCAACATTTCAAAATATTCCTTGGGATCTCCATGTAAATATAACTGATCCGAATGAATATCTATGTAAAAAAACCATTTTCTCTGCCTTTTTGTTGGTATGAATCAATATACTTAAGATTGATCTCTGACATTTCGATATAGTCCACTTAAAACTGTGCCGCCTTATTTTCGGTATTTTTAAAGTTTCAATCACATTTCACAATAGAAATGTATGTATCCTGGCGATTCGGATTTTAAGATATAACCCCCACATAAGATATAAGCATCTCCGTCTCATTTCCGCTATTATAATGGTTCTAGTTATATTTTTCAACCGATGCAGGTATTATTGGGCATTACGGGTTTTAATATTCGGTATTTCTATGCTCTGTCATTTCGATTTCCACAAACGATGGAACAACTTCCTGACAGAACATTTTCAATATAGCCCAATAAAAGGGTCTCGAATGATGTTTGTTTTTTCCAAGTCCACCTTATGCTAAACGGTATAAGAAGAAGATATTGTAAAGATATACTTTTTTTGAATCTATTGTAAATTGACCTAGGTAACAATTGTTTTTGCTGCTATTCAATATTACTTAATTAGTTTAACAATTTATTTGCCTAAGCATTAGTGTTGATAATCTGTTTATTTTTAAAATTTATGTCATATTTCTTGTGTTACATCTTTTTGTTTGCCAAAATACTGATGATAAAGAAAATGCAACAAAGTCAACACACATACACGTACGCCTACAACGAGAATAAAATTATTTTTAATATTCAAATAAGTGCAGGTTGTCGCTGGCACCTCCGTTCGTATTTAATATTTTATGTACATAAGTTTCGAGTGCATTTCTTTTCTAAATGCTGATCATAAAAGCCAAAAGCGAACAGCAAACATCACAACTGGCACAAACTATAAATTTGTGTCATTTTCAACAACAACAACAATTTAAATTCAAACTGACATAGACAAAATATTGTCCCATTCAAAATTAGAATCGACTTTGGCAAACTACGCAAATTATAAAGTATTTTTTCTAATTTTTTTGTAATTTCAATTTGAAGGGAAAGGTTGATGGCATACACACGTATGTGCTTTGTGGCGCGGATGTGAAAATAACCTTGAGAACTTAGTCGTGTGTGATAAGTTCGTTTGCGACCAGTTGTTCATAATTCGTTTAATTGCAATTGCAATGGATCATAAAAAACTATTAGAAGTGATCGTAGGCGACCTAAGTTACGATATTTGCATTAGATTCGAAAAGGTATGATGAAAAATAGGGGTTTCGGAATGTTTTTCCTAGAAGTGTTCGAAGCGATCACACAGCGTAAAAAAATGACAACAGAGTGGTTCTCTGACTGACACTGCTTTGATGAGAAAGTTTCAAAGCGTAGTGCATACTTTTAGGAGTCAATATATACTTTATCAAATATTTATAAATGTTAGATTTATTTACACTTCCAAAAACCCGAAGTTTGAAACAATTTTGGTATGAAGATTTCCTACCCAATATTATGGTACCTTCCGAATGTACCCAAAACTTCTAAGTCAAAAGGGTGATTCTCTGTCTGACACTTCTTTAATGAAAAAGATTCAAGCGTAGTGCATATTTTTAGGCATCAATACCTCGAAATTTGGACCCCTTCCGAAGGGACCCCAAACCTGCTAAGATTTAAAATATGTAAATACTTCGCAAACAAATCATGAATTCAAATAATATTCTGGCTATGATTTTGTTTTTTTTTTCTTGAACATAAAACAAATTCCTTATCCTAACCAGAGATCAATGCCTTTAAGACCATAAACGGCAACCGGCTAAAATTAAACAAACAGCACAACAATACAAAAATCACGAAATCATAAAAATATTTAACAAGTTTGTATGTCATGCTGCCGGCCTGCCAGCCAGCCTGCTTGTTGGAATTATAGAACGTGCCGCATTTTAAACATTCACACACAAACACATACACATGTCAAATATGATTACAAACATAATATAAAACCAGTTATTGGAGAAAAAACAGAAAAATAAACATAAGTCACAACCGCCAAATGCCGGTGCAATAATCCGGCAGTAAAGATTTTCGTTGTGAAGGTGGTGGTGCTGCTGCCTGGTTAGCAAAACCTATAGCAGCAGTTGCATGCATGCTGCCTTCCAGCACACTTGATCGCGTAATAAGCCACATATGGCGGTGATTTTTTGCTCCAAACAACAGAGGCTGTTGTTTAACGGGTTGCCACTTGGAGAGAATGGCATAAATTGGTCGGAACTTGTTTTTGAAACTTTTATAAAGGTTCCTTCAGGGTGTCATAGCTCTGTTATAAATCTTTATATACAGAAATTCCTTTCATAGCTCTGTTATTAAAATAAGAACACCTATGATGTGTAGAAGGCCTTCAATAAGTCTTCTGTGGATCGAAGGAGTTCTATTGGTATAAATCTTTATGTAAATCGAATTTCGACTTTCTACATGGCATCTATAGACAGTACATCTTTGACTAAGCTTCTATGGACATCTATTTATACGAAAAAAATCTACATATGACAGTAGAAGTATGTTCTGTAGATGGCATAAAACCTTCTATGTCATAGAATCATATCGGTATATTCCATATAAAAAATTGGCGCCCAACGTGGGACCACAACAATTGAATTTTTAATTAAAATCACACTTTAATTGGGCATGTAATTGGTGTGCGGCGGATGAGCCATCAATTCCACGCTTTGGGTAGTCAAGAATACGCTGCTTTGAGATGATAAGTGATATCTTGAATTGGCTTGGTGCCCAATGGATTTTACAATTTTTCGATGTGCCTCTTCCACGAACAATTTTTGTTGGGTTTTTTATATAATCAATATCGAATGTATGCAGGTTAAAAAATGCTCACTCATACCCCTATTCAAAGATATGTCGTCTTAGAGCGTGTAAAAAATGGGCTATACCCAAAACAGTTATATATGTGTAATGTACTTTGAGCGAAGCGGTCTGTATTTATAATTCCTTAGAAGGGATTTCCATGCTCCTTCCTATCACCAAATTAGGTATTGAAAATGTGATACATCGGTACAAGTTTTGGTATAGTATTCATATAATGGTACCCCAATATTCGGCATTTTGGGCACGTTTCACAACAGATTTGACTGCAATTTTATATTTTGCGTTCTTATTGAGTGGAAAATCTTCATTTTCGGCATTTTGGAGATTTTGGAGTGTTTTGGAGTCTCATTGGGAAGCAATCAAAAAAGATCAATATGGCCCATTTTTTGGGGTAGAATCGGAATTATGGATATTTAGGGTACGTTTTTTAACCGAATTGGCTTTAATTAATATTTTGGATTCGAATTGGGTGTCAAATCTTCCTTCCAAAAATGATCACGATCTGTCCTCGTTTTGGGATAGGCCTAATAGATTGTTAGCCCAATTTTTGCTAGTTTGAAGATTTCGGTATGTTGGAGATCCAATTTTAGAGTCTATAGTTTGATGTTTTTAAATCCACGCCTTTGGTAGGCCCCCAAAAACTATTCTTTAAAAAATCCACGCCTTTGGTAGACCCTCCAAAAAATATTCTTTAAAAAAATTCACGACTTTGAAAGGCCTTCATAAAAAATTCTTTAAAAAATCCACGCCTTTGGTAGACCCTCCAAAAAATATTCTTTAAAAAAATTCACGACTTTAAAAGACCTTCATAAAAAAATTCTTTAAAAAATCCACGCCTTTGGTAGGCCCTCCAAAAAATATTCTTTAAAAAAATTCACGACTTTGAAAGGCCTTCATAAAAAATTCTTTAAAAAATCCACGCCTTTGGTAGACTTTCCAAAAAATATTCTGTAAAAAAATCCACGACTTTGAAAGGCCTTCATAAAAAATTCTTAAAAAAATGTTCTTTAACAAATCCACGCCCTTGGTAGGCCCTCGTAAAAACATTTGTTAAAAAATCGACGCCTTTGGTAGGTCCTCAATAAACATTCGTTAAAAAATCGATGCCTTTGGTAGGTCCTCAAAAATATTCTTTAAAAAAAAACACGCGTTTGGGAGGCCCTCGAAAAATTATTCTTTAATTTGGTAGGCCTTCAAAATATGTTGTTTTTAAAAAATCTACGTATTTGATAGGCCCTCAAAATATATTCATAAAAATACATTTTTCGAAAAAATCTACGTTTTTGGTAGCTCTCAAAAATATTTTTAAAACAACATGCCTTTGGTAAGCTTTCCAAAAATATCTTTAAAAGTCCACGCCTTTGGTAGGTTTTCAAAAATATCTTTAAAAGTCCTCGTCTTTAGTAGGCTTTCAAAAATATCTTTAAAAAAAATCCATGCCTTTGGTAGGCCCTCAAAAAATATTAAAAAAATCCACGCCTTTGAAATTTCGATGATTATTAATTTTAATTAAATAATTTGTGTGAAATTTGGACGATAATTTTTGGTATAAAAAACCCCAACGTCATTAATGGCAACGCTGTTTGTTTAACATTTATTTGGTTGTTCGGGGGATCGCCGCCACTGTAAAATAAACATCAAAAGAGAAACAATGTTTACTCTTAAAATGCTCTTTTCCCCAAGTATCGACACTGCTGTGTATCTGTGTGTTGGTTGGTTGGTGGCGTTTATTGGGAGAGCACCATCATGGTATGTTTTGGGCTTCATCTTATCATCTGTTCCCTATGCCGTTGTCTGTTAAACGAACTGCTGTTGCTCTTGTCGTCGTCGTTGTTGATTTCCAATTTTCAGTCAACGGCAATTATTCGATTCAAAAACAACGACCGTTATAACGCGACGGCTGAAAATGCGTTCGTAGTGACAGAAGACCTTTATAATAATTATTACTACATTTTTTCTGTTCGTTTGTTTGTTAATTTTTTTGCAATAATCCGTGCAGATAAAAACAAAAACAAATTCGCAAATGTGTCTATTTTGACGTGCAAAAAAAACCCAGGCAGCAAAAATACAATTTGTTCAATATTCGACAAAATAATTAATAGCAAATAAAAAAGCAAATATAAAAAAAATATTGGAAAAATATAAACAATAATAAAATTATACAACATTCATAAAAATAAATAACCAACTACATATCTACCTTTTGTGATCTCATAAACAATTTTTTAACGAGTGTCGTTATTTTCAGATTAAGGTAGTTTTTTTTTGGAAATTCCTTGGAAATATGACAATACGAAAGTTCAACAATATTTTTGTTTAAAATCTATTCTTAGTTAAAAAGTTTTAAATATATATTTAATGTCCTTCATTACCGGTAATTTTAAACCTCTTAACAAAAAACCGTTTCTTGTTCTTGTTTTTTTTACGGAATTCCGCCAACCATTGACAGGTGTGTGTGTGCTTGGTTCTTACCTTCATCATTCCCAGTTGGTATTGGACATTAAAACGTTTTAAACGGTTTTTATGCAATATCTAGTTGTTGTTGTTATTTTTCTATGGACATATGACGGGGTGTTTTTTTGCAAAAAACTACACATCTGTACAACACTTGGTTGCCATAGAAAATCATAACACCATAAAATGTTCAAGATTTTTAACATAAAAATAGATTAATTACTCAAAGTAGAAGAAAGAAAAAATAAATAAATAATGTGTATGTTGTAATTAAAGGTGTTAATTTTTTTAGTTCTTATTGTTAGTTGCTATTCAGACTTCATATGAAAAAGAGAGGGAGAGATCGAATAGGAAGTGTCTGTGTGAGATAAGGAAAACCTTGTTTTAAATCACTATTGCAATGGTTTACTATTAAATGCAATAGTACTTCCTTAGATTAATTTCGAATGAAAACCAGGAAAAATAGATCGGTTCAAAATGTTAGACTTCATTCAATAATAAATGGTACATCATGAGAATATGAAGATAGTTCCGATTTTAATATCATCCATAAGGGAGAGTGTATATTAAATTTGTCATTTAGTTTGCAACACCTCGAAATATTCAACCATAAAGTAGATATAATCTTAATCAGAATAGAGCTTTGAAATTTTGCATATTGCTCCTAGGATATTTAGTATTGAAAGTGGGATAAATCGGTCCATTTTCCGTATAGCCCCATATTCGGAATTTTGAGAATTATGGAAATGGGTTTCAATCTATATAACTGTAATTTGGTATTTAGAATTCAAAATGGGTTTGAACATGTTCCTACTAAAAATTATTAATATTGGTCTACTTTTAGGGTAGCCACCATATAACGGTTGCGTAGTAAATCTTCCTACAATATTGACCTACATACTTTTTAAGATACCCTTACACCCAAATTTCGATATTTTGATGTATTTAGATACGATTTTCAATTGAATTGACTCGATATTTTTGATTCTCATTGGCCAGAAAATCCCCCTACCAAAAAATATAAATATTAGTTAATTTTTCGGAATATCCCCCAAAAAGCGGTACTCCACATTATTCGGTATTTTGGGAGGTTTTTCATATTTTTTTTTTTTAACAAACTGGCTTAATTTGATATTATTATGTCTAATATACTATATATACCGGTCCACGTCATGGTATAACTCCCATATAATCATACTCCACAATATACGGTTTCAATATTGGTCCACTTTTTAGGATAATACGGTACCCCCCAAATTTCGGTATTTTGGTGTTATAGGCACGGGTTTCAACCGAATTGGCTTCAATTTGTTACTTTAGATTCTCATTGGTTAGAAAATCTACCTAACAAAAAATATCAATATATTTTCGGGGTACCCGTCATTATTCGGTGTTTTGGGTACGTTTTTTAACACTAGATTGCCGAAAGCGGTCATTTTGACCGTTTTTCATTTTCAAGTACAAAAACAATTGTGTATATTATGACACAGCTTTTTTAAATTTGGTGAATTTTTGTACCCATAGAACTACGTTTATTTATCATAATAGATGCTTCCTCCCATCTTTCATTCCCCGTATTCCATTGTGCTATACCTATATTGCCTAAAATCGGTCTCAAACTGAGTCTACTTTTATTATTGTATAAAGTAAATTTCTTATATGACCAGATCAGTACAACAACATCGAAACCCATTTGCTACTCAAGAAACACAAACGAACACACAAATCGGGAAAAATAAATTTTATATTTCCAGTCGATTTCACTCTTAGAGTAAACACGTACTTCGAACATTTTGTCCGCGGTCTTATTTTTCAAAAAGGAAAAATCCAGAGCCGTCCCAACGAAAACAAATAATAACAACGTTTTGTATGATTGTAAATAAAATATTAACAAATAGCTTTAATAAAAATTCTTTCAGTATGAGGTCATTTTGACCGATTTTAGGCAATATAGGTATATACAAAATTCCGGTCTTTCTAGTGTTACCGTATTGACTGTATTTTGAGCTGTGGAGATTCATATTTTTTTACTATAAGGGATGGGTTTTAAAAGAATATTTTTTCAGGGCCTATTATTGGCGTGGGTTTCAGGATTCAGGGATTTAAGTGCCTACTATAGGCGTGGATTAAAAAATATTTATTTTCAGGGCCTACTATAGGCGTGGATTAAAAAAATATATTTATTTTCAAGGCCTAGATTTGAAAAGAGACCCATTCTAAGAAGATAAAATACCTTAGCGTATAATTTCTGTTCTAGAAGCAAAGGGCTACCTAAAAAAAAAAATAAATAAATAATAAATTAAAAATGTTCACAAAATATTATATAATTTTTTTAAAGCATTGAAGGGTATACTTATTGTTGTAATACTATTTTGGGCACCTAATTCATGTTTATTATAATATTTCACTTAATTTCAAGTTTATTTCCATTTTTTTCTGTTTTTTTGAAGAATGTTAATTAATCAGTTATGTTTTTATATTTAAAAGAAACTGATTTTAATTTAATTTATTTTTTGAAGATTTCGTTCTACAAAAAATTCTCTAAACTTAAAATTGGCAAAATATTTTAAGTACGGAAATCAGGTATATCCTCTATGCCTAAATATTTAATTTGCAATGCCAAACATAAACCCAATAGCAATCTACGCAAATTTCAAAACTCTATCCTAATCTCGGGCAGAAAGGCAGGCAAACATATATACATATATATAATTATATGTCCATATAGAAGGTATAAAAAAAATTAAAATACCACTTTTCAATAGATATTTCCTTCTTAAGCTTTGGAAATTTCCGAAAATATTGTTGAACTTTTGCAAAAGCCATGAAAATTGCACACAAAAAATCAGCTGACTTTCTTACTATAAAAAATACATATTTCCCATTTTATCTTTGTAGAAAAATAATACCAATGAAAAACTCATAAATATTAAAACAAAAAACTGAAAACCAATATCAACAATAAAACAAATACAACTGTGCGGTTAAAAACAATACAAAAATGCGATATTAACGAACAAAAACAATACCCAGCTCAGGTGTTGATAAACTTTAAAGAAATTTCTCTAAAAAACAAAACACACAATATATAAAAGTGATATAATAAAAGACTAAAATAAAAAAGTGATAAACGAAAGCAAAAAAAAACCCAAACTAATATTGGAAGATAAAAAAATAGAAAAAAACCCTACGAAATAGTAAACCATGGAATATTTAGAATATGCCATTGAATTGTGGCACTATGTGCCCTATATATTTTATGCCTTTGTCTTCCTCACCCTAATACCCAAATCATTGAGAAGAATCAATGAGTTTGCCAAGACCGATTATGAAGCAAATCGCCATAAATATCATCGTTGTTATGGACCCGAATTGTGCTGTCATGTCTTGGAGGGTGATGAACAACATTTGCCCAAACAAAAGCCACGTAAGGCAGTGACACGTGTCTATCCCAAAAAGCAAGCCAGTGGCGGCAAAAAGGAAGAAAAACCCACAACAGCAGCAGCAGCCACTAACAGCCATGAAGAACCTGCCAATGTCTATAAACGTCAGGTGCACACCCACACAAATGTTAATAAAATTGCCAAAATGTTTGAAAGTGGTGGTGTCCAAAAGAAAATCAATCGTGTTACACCCACAATACTACCCGATTTCCGTAGATGTTCGTTGAATTTTGATGATGATGATCATGATTTGTTTGAGCGGAAAGAGGTGATAAGCACTAAGGTTTTGGAGGATCAGCACAGCACGACTACGCCCAGGAAAAGAGAAAATGTGGTGTTACGACGTTTGTCCAAACTTAGCCAAGAGTTGGAGGAGAATAATGAAAACTCAGCAAATGTTCTTAATCAAATGCCAGGTGGCCACAACGATTGGCACAGTGAAGCCATAAATATTGAAAAATCCCAACGTAGCCGACCGACAGCTTTAAATTTAAGTGATATCAATTCAGCAACACCCTCCACCATGTCACCAAATCACTCCTCCTCCTCACCACAATCTTCACCACATTCATCCAATTCTCCGTTAACATTATCGCCGGTGGAGAAAAATGTACCGATTTTAAATATGAAATCCAGTCTGGAGGATATATTTGCCGCCATAGCCAAGAGTGCAGAAGACTCGGATGGCTTCCTATATCGTGGTTGTAATTCTCTATCACCCGTAACCTCCATCGATGATATTCTGTCACAGCGTCGTTTATCACGGCCCCTATCGGCCTATTCAATAAGTGATCTGCTGAATGATGATCAATCCGCCAATAAAAGTGTCGACGAGGCAGCTTATATGGAGAACTTTTTAAAAGTCTTAAATAAAACATGAAGATCTCTATTTCGGATTAGGTAGTTAGTGAAAATATTGAAATTTATTGTTTCGAGTTTTTAAGTCTTTTAAGAATGAATAGAAACCAGCAGATTATCACGATTCGATTTGTAATAAAAAATGAGCCTAAAAATAATTTCTAAAAAAATTGTTACTTATTTTAGATTTTTCTATAATAATAAATTTGAAATAGCATCCATTTTTATTACCAAGTCGAATCGATATTAAAATATGTAAATTTTGTGCCAAGCCATCATTTCAAGGATTATTATATAGATAAATTGTTGGAGGTCTTGGGTGAAACGATTTATTAAATATAAAATACAGAGAATTTATAAACATATATTCTTTATTTATTTGAAAATGTATTTTTATATATAAAATTATAACAATACAGACATTTCTATTTTTTCTCCACCTGCCTTATATCAATTTAGTGTCTCAAAATTATAGGTTTTTTCAAATTTTAATATTGTACATATATAATATAAAATAATAAAAACGAATATAAAATGCATAGGCAGGACTACCAGGACCCTCATTCCCCCAAACAAACCACCCACCCTTTTTGTATTAAAAAAAAAAAAAAAAAAAAAAACAATAAATATTTATTTGTCTCAAATAATATTCAGAAAATGGTTAAAGTGTTCCTAACACTTTATGCTTTAAATAATTTTATATAAATATTTAAATATTTTTTTTTATTTTGTATAAGAAAACATATTTGAAATTTTTGATTATTTTAGTATATTTTTTTTAAACTTATCGACTAATAATTTTAGTTTTTTATATAATTTGTTAAGTTGTTGTATTTATTTAATAATAAAAGACTAATTAACTTATAAACTAATTTTATTTTATGCATTATATAAAATGTTTTATTTTGCAATATGTATGCCAGTTTTATTATTTTTTATGAAAAAAACCTCATTATTTTTCTTAAGTATAACATTTATTAAGCTAAACTATGGTATTACACTAAGTGTGAATATTTAGTTTCCTTTTTATATAATAAATAACGACCACAAGAATTTGTAAATAATATTTTAATAAATAATAAAAATAAACAAGATAAATTAAAAAAAAATCGAAACAATAAGACACATATTTTTTATTTATTTTTTAATATTTTATTTTGGAAACAAAGGTAAATACATTTTCAATTTCGAAGCATGGAATAAAAAACTATTTATTAGAAAATCTAGCAAAGCTTGGATTGTAAAAAAATGAGTATTACTGCAAAAAAAAATATTATTTCCCGAGGCGAGGATTTATAAAAACAATAATGTTTTTATACTCTTCGCCACACTGTGGAACAGGTTATTATGTCTTTGTGCATATGTTTGTAACAGGCAAAAGGAATCGAGATAAACCCATGGTTCCTTTTGAGAATATGCATAGAATCACTTTCTGAGTCGATATATGCATGTCCGCCCGTCCTTCCTCCGTCTGTTGATGTTAAATTCTAAACAAAGTACTGGTCGCATTTTTAATCCCATTTGGATGAACAGCTCATTTATTTGGCCCAAGGACGAACCCTATTGAAATTTAGAAAAATCGGTTAAGATTTAGATATAGCTCCCATATATATTTTTGCCCGATTTACGGACATTAGTCCCTGAAAATCTTTCGATTGGCACGAATTTTGGCATAGCGTATTGAATTAAGTCTAGAATGATGTGTGCTAAGTTTCGTGAAAATCGGTTCAGATTTAGATATAGCTCTCATATATAGTTTCGGCCGATTTTAGGTAAATGGTGCACCAAAGTCCCTGAAAATCATTCGATTTGTACGAATTTTAGCATAGTTCACTAAATTAAGTCTAGAAAGACGTGTGCTAAGTTTTGTGAAAATTGGTCCAGATTCAGATATAGCTCCCATATATAGTTTTGTCCGATTTTAGGTTAATGGTGCACCAAAGTCCCTGTAAATCTTTCGATTTGCACGAGTTGTGGCAAAGCGTACTGTATTAAGTCTAGAAAGACGTGTGCTAAGTTTTGTGAAAATCGGATCAGATTTAGATATAGCTCCCATATGTAGTTTCGCCGATTTCAGATAAATGGTGCATCAACGCCCTTATATATCTTTCGATACACGTCTATAAAGACGTGTGCTAAGTTTTGTGAAAATCGGTTCAGATTTAGATATAGTTTCGCCTGATTTTAGGTAAATGGAGCACCAAAGTCCCTGCAAATCTTTCGATTTGCACGAAATTTGGAACGGTGTACTCAATTTAGTCTAGAATTGACGTGTGTTAAGTTTCGAAAAAAATCGGTTCAGTACATAGTTTTGTCCGATTTTATGTAAAGTCCCTATATATCTTTTATGACAAAGTCCCTTTATATCTTTCGATATGCGGGCAATTTTGCATAGTGATTTTCGTGCCTTTGAGATGAAAATCTGTCTCTACCATAGCTCGTGTGTTAAATTTCGAGAAAATCGGGTTCGATTTAGATTTAAGTTCATTCAATTTCATGCCAATGTTCCTTCGAGGAACAGGCGACGTCTGTAGAATATACCCAACGTGGTGAAGGGTATCATATAGTCGGTTCAGTCCGACTTTACAACTTTCCTTACTTGTTTTTTTGAAAAATTTCCGTAGATTGAATGTATGTTTTTTGAAGTTTTTTCGTTTGAAAATTGTTATCGTGATATTTTTTTAATACAGCTGGCATTTCTGCAGTGCAAACTTCATATCTATCATAGAAGCAAAGACTCTCCCTCTCTCTATCCACACAAAACATCGAATTTTCCAATTTCAAATTTTTCAATCTCTTTGATGTCTATCAAAAATTAGTTCTATTTAAATTCAACCATATTTGCTATTTTGATGAACAAGGAAAGGTGCCACCCACTAATTGTTTCGTTACGCTTCATTTCATTTTCGTAGTCATATTTATTTATAAGAACAAAACAAATTAAATGGCGAGGGGGAAAAACTTCATTTGTTTGTAAACAAATTCGTACAGACGACGAAATTAACAAATGGATACGTGACACAGACGTCATCATCACTATACCTAATATACCAAAAATCGATAACTGTTATATAAATAATTATTTGACAGGTATCGGGAATCAAAATATTTTGATTTTTTTTTTTATAAATTTGAAAAAATAAAAATTAAAAAAATTAAGAAAATATTTCAAAATAATTTTTTTATCATCAAAGGAATTTTATCTGAGATGTGTTATCAAAATGTTTAAATAATGTAAATGGTTGTAAATTGTAAACTCTAGGTGTACAGGTGTGTATTTTTTAGTCATTCTGGAATGTTGTGGTTGTTGTTTTTATTTCGAAATAAAAAAAACAATAAATTTTTATTGTTCTTTTTTTCTGTGCAAATGTATTTGTAATTATATCTGGGTCGTGATATGAGAAAAAAAAACAAACACTACAAATATTCGCACTCAAAGTTAATGGAATGAAATACGAAGGTGTGTGTAGATGTCACCCATTATTGTCATTAAGAACAAAACAGAACTTTAGCTGTAGATATAGATGAGAGCAAAACAAACAAATTATTTGTTTAAAGCAAATATATATTTTAAATACTATACGGTATATTTTAAATATAGGAATATTCATTGTGTAGTTCTTCCATAATATAATGCCTTTTTGAGGTCTTCTATATATATAGAAGAACTTCTTCTTAAGACCCCCTTCTGTAGATCAACTATAGATAGAAAATCTTTTGTAGATATTCTATAGATAGGCGAACTTCTGTAGATATTCTAAAGATGTTCGACCTTCTGTAGTACTTCTACAGAATTTCGACCTTCTATAGGTACTCAATAGATAAAAGACCTTCTATAGGACTTCAATAGATATAAGACCTTCTATATGCCTTTAATATATAGACGATCTTTTATAGGTCTCCAACAGATAGGAGACCTTCTATAGCTCTTCAATTGATAGAAAACCTTCTGTAGACTTTCCTGTCTCAAGTCTTCTATATTTATATCTACATCTCTTCTATTTATAGATTATAATTGCAGATCTTTATTGGTGGATGGTCTTATATAGCAAGACGATTCTCTTCTCATATTAAAAAAAAAAAACAATATTTCAGACCTTATTCTGCTTTGAAGATTTTCTTTAACTCTCCTCTAGTTAACTTCCTTATTCCTCAAATCGATTTGCCTAGTAGTTGTTAAACTTTAAATAACAATAACATAATTTATTCAATTACAACATTATGCTACTCGTAGGAAGTTTTGCGCATCTACTCATATTATATTAACAACAAGAATAATAAAAAAATAATAAATAAATAAAAAACACAGTTGTGTAATAACAATAAAAATTAATAAATCTCAATTGAGGCAATCAAACACTTTAGCCTATCATCGTGATAAAGTATAGCCGCGGGTTGTCTACCATCAACAATGGATAAGATTTTCCAACCCTCTGTAAATGGAATTAAGAGAATATCTTTTTGTATGTGTTATTGGATCTCATTACTATGCTTATCTTTTTCAACATAGACAAGAAGAGAAGCTATGCTTCGAAGACACATGAATGTGGTCAGTACACCCTAAGCTTGCTAGCTATAATAAAATAAAATATTTTTTATAAAGTCAAAGGTCATTGGCTTTTAATGCACTGAAAATTTCAATTGTTGAGATGATCTCTCACTCTTTGGTTCTCTATTTGTCTGTCTCAGTTATTTTTCGGTCTCTGGGTCAACGAAAAAATTTTCGAAACTTTCAACATCACAACAAAGAAATATGACATCATTCGGAAACGCAATTTGTAATGAAGACAATGTGACACACAAATGGGTGTAGGTCATGAAAATGACCAGTGACATACACAATCATTTTCAAATTGCTATTAGTCAAGCAATTTTTAGTACGATTAGAATTGGAATGAAAGAAAAACAAATGAGGGGTACTCATCATCATTTTCTGGGATTTTCGAAAGCATTGATTTTTGAATTGATTTTTCGACAATTTTTGTAAATAAATAAAAAACCAGAGAGCGGAGCAATATAGTCGGACAGGGCCGACCATACGTTACCCTACACATCTATTACGGAAATCAAACTTTCTGTGAATTTTTATTCCGAGCCTGGCAATATTTTAAGGATAAATAAAATAATAATTTTTGAAGAAATAACAAAGCGAGGATTTAGAAATATTTAATTGAGGCATAAACTAAGCGTAGTTTATTTAAAAAATATTTTTGTAGAATTACAAAATTGTGGATAAACAAATTTTAGAATAATTTTCACCGTGGGTTGTGTTGTGATATTCGGTTTATAATTGTGGCCTATAGATCGACTCAAAAAAAAAAAAACACACACACACACACAAAAAAAAGTTTTTGAAGCTAGAATCTTGAAATTATTATCTGATCATCTTGATCCAAATGTGACAGATAAGGCTGGGTTTTTGGAAATTCGTACTAGAACGGTAAGAAACTTACTAAAATATACTAAATGTGATACTATTTGATGTACCAAAGGGTTTTTGGAAATTCGAACTATAATTATCCGAAAAGTACGAAAATTTACTAAATTTGATACAATTCTGTAGCATTTTTCACGGATACGGTAAAAACTTGAAATTTGAAGTGTGAATTAAGGTTGAAAAGTAGGGTCCATTTAAGGAGATGGTTTAGTACTCATGTGTACGAAAAATACTGTATGGTACTATATTTGGTACAAATTTAATTTGGAGATACAAATCGAGCTGGAATCCTGGAATTTGAAATTAAAATTACCGTCGGAGTGTAGAATTGGGATATGAGCGTAGTTTTGGAAATTTGTTACTTATGTGTACGAAAAGTACTAAATCATACTATAATCGGTACAGTTTGGATTTGGGTGATCCTAAAGAGCGGGAACAATGAAATTTGGAGTCAGGATCACTGTTGGGGTGTGGTATTGGGGTCAGGATTCAGGTAAACCGAAAAAGTTGGAATCCTGAAACATGGATTTAGGATCACTATGGGGGTGTAGGTTTGTGGTAAGAAGGAGGCTTTATTAGTACTACTGTGTACTAAATTTGGTACAATTTTAATTGTGAGTGAAACGATAGAGTTGGAATCCTGAAACATAGATTTAGGATCAGTGTGGGCGGTAGGATTGGGGTATGTAGAATGTTTTGGAAATTTGTACTACTGTGTACTAAATTTGGTACAATTTGAATTGTGAGTGAACTAATAGAGTTTAAATCCTGAAAAATGGATTTAGGATCACTGTGGGTGTGTTGGTTTGGGTTAAGTTGGATGTTTTTGAACTTCGTACTACTGTGAACTAAATTTGGTACAATTTGTATTGTGGGTGAACCGAGATAGTTTGAATCCTGAAACTTAGATTTAGGATCACTGTGAGGGTGTTGGTTTGGGTTAAGTAGGAAATTTTGGAAATTCGTACTACTGTGTACAAAATTTGGTACAATTTGAGTTGTGGGTGAACCGATAGAATTGGAATCCTGAAACTTATATTTTGGATCACTGTGGTCGTGTAGGTTTGGGGTAAGTAAGAGGTTTTGGAAATTCAAACTACTGTGTACTAAATTTGGTACAATTTGAATTGTGGGGTGTGGTATTGGGGTCAGGATTCAGGTAAACCGAAAAAGTTGGAATCCTGAAACATGGATTTAGGATCACTATGGGGGTGTAGGTTTGTGGTAAGAAGGAGGCTTTATTAGTACTACTGTGTACTAAATTTGGTACAATTTTAATTGTGAGTGAAACGATAGAGTTGGAATCCTGAAACATAGATTTAGGACACACAGGATTGGGGTATGTAGAATGTTTTGGAAATTTGTACTACTGTGTACTAAATTTGGTACAATTTGAATTGTGAGTATATAGAGTTTAAATCCTGAAAAATGGATTTAGGATATATGGGTGTGTTGGTTTGGGTTAAGTTGGATGTTTTTGAACTTCGTACTACTGTGAACTAAATTTGGTACAATTTGTATTGTGGGTGAACCGAGATAGTTTGAATCCTGAAACTTAGATTTAGGATCACTGTGAGGGTGTTGGTTTGGGTTAAGTAGGAAATTTTGGAAATTCGTACTACTGTGTACAAAATTTGGAGTTGGAATATGGAGTTGGAATCCTGAAACTTGGATTTAGAATCACTGTCGGGGTATAGGTTTAATCAAATCATAAAATTTGATACTAAATGGTACTCAAATTTATTTATATATATTTATATATATAATTATATATATATTATTTATATATATAAACGGTGAAATTTTTAAATATCTATTTTCGATAACAATAATTGTATATTCACTTTGTTTAAAATGTTTTACATTATAATACATTTTCAATAAAAAAAAATATTATTGTGGTTATAAAACAATCCATGAATGTGTTATATATTGTTTCGGAATTTTTTTATGAATTTAACAATTCATATTCATTCATAAATCTGAGAAACTATAAGTCCAGCATTCAAAACTATAATTTATGTAAATTCCGTTTCATCCAATATTTATCGCATTTATATTAAAACATACGTAAATGCTCACGTCCACAATATATTACATATTATTATTAAACAATGGCAATGTTGGACAGACAGACAGACATACATACATTAAAACCGAAAATATGACTCATTAATGGCCACTTTGATTTCCTTTTGTTTATTACTGGCTGACTGGAAGAGAAACGTCCACATTCATATGCTGAATATCTTTTGAGGTATGGATCGTTCAGTGAATGGGTTGGTTGTGTGTTTGGATGTGAAATCATTTTTTTTATTGTCTGTGAACAACAAGGAATTCCATAGAAATGATATAACTTGATTTTGATTGTATTTTTTTTTATAAATGACATGGAAAGTTTTATTTTTTGAATTATTATTGGATAATGGATAGGACAGGCATAGACTGGATTTTTTTTTATAAATAGACAAGGTTTGATTGCTCTATATGTTATGGGACAGGCTTCAATAAACGAAATCTATTCTGCGATAGCCGCCTTGTGGAAATCAATAAGTCCAATATAATTTACAGCGTAATTTTATTTCGGAAGTTTTATTATGGGAATTTAGACATAAATTCGTGTTGTTATAAAATATGCGAAATTTTTGTTTTCTTCCACGCCCACAAAATATTTTTTTGCTACGGCTTGTCATTTGAGAAATTCTATTACGTTTTTTCTAAATATTGATAGACAAACCTAACGTTCATTCATCTTTTCATTTCTAAAGGTGTCATCTGCTATTTTTACTTTGATATTTTTGTTGTTGTTGTTTTTCTTGTTGTGTGTGGGCTTACCAATCAGATTTACCGCTTAAAAATTCTACCAAAAAGGAAATGAAAAAATTATTGATTGAAATAGCAAATATCAATAAATATGTTCATTATAGACGTCTAACTAGAATTAAATAAATTTATACAGTGAGTGTCAAAATTAAGTACAAAGTTTATTCAAACAGTAAAAGACTTGGGATTTTTTCAAGTTAAAAAGACAGACTTAAAAATAATTTTAGGCATACAATAGTTATATGGGTGATGTTTTAAACAATATCAGAGATTTAGGCGTTGTTTTTTGAAACATTAAAAAATATGAGGGCCAGGGCTAATATGCCAATTATTTTTACATTTTATTTTAAGGGAAATAAAAGTTTTTTTAAGGAATAAGCTTTAGGCGCTGATTTTTAAATATTTCTGTCAGGGAATATTAAAGCTTGAATGTTTAAATATTTGTTAGTCTGGGTTTAAACATGCAACTTTCCTAAGCAACTCTGCTGAGTTCTTAGAAGTTAGAGGTATAAAAAGTGACAAGGGGGAAGAAATTCAAAGAGAATCGAAGAGAGCAGCAACAGAGTTGCTTAAAAAAGTTGCATGTATAAACCCAGACTTATCGAGTAAAATGAAAGTTTTTGATTCCAATGTTTTTAAAAATTTTTAAGGGATATAACAGCTTTAAGTTCGAATGTATGTAAAACTTTAGACAATGATCTTTTAAGGAAATGTGTTTTTATAGATTAAGCTTTAGGCTAAGATTAAACTAATATTTTACAAACGGAATATAAAAGCTTTGGGCGTGAATCTTTTTTCATAAATTATTTTTTAAGTAATGTCAAAGTTTTAGGCCTGGATTAAATTAATATTTTTTAAAAGGAATATCGGAGATTCTATAAAGCTTTTTTATATTTTCTGGAATATTTAATCCTGGCTTTTTATAGAAGTAGAAGTTTAATTTTTTCGATGAGCTGTAAGCGTGGATTTTATACTTTTTACGAATATCTAAGCTTGAAGAAATATTTATAAATTTTTTAAGTATCATTTTTTACAAAATTTTTAGAAATATCAAATCTTGAAGAAGCTCGCACGTTGTGTGCCAATAAAGACGGCCCCACGTTGGGCGCCAATGAAGAAACTCGAAACAACAAGATTTACAAGATTAGCTTTTTACTCCGTGTTTAGGAATTGCTTTCAGCTTATGATCTGAGTCCATCAACATGGGCAAGCGTGGGTAATGATCTTAAGCCTTCAGTGTTCGCTAAACAAATTAGAGTCGGGGGTCCGGACTCGGAGTGTAGCTGATTTGATTGAAATTAGATTGAGCTTAGGTACTACTTATGAGAAGCGTAGTATTGGTTGTGCAATAATGAAGTCATATCAGTGATGTAGTTTTTGGTACTTTTTACAAAATATTTACATAGTTAACCGTTAATTTCAAATGTTTAAAACAGAGTTGCATGTAAATCATAAAATCAATAAAATGTTTTTACACTAAAAAATAAAGTACATAATTAGAATTCAGATAAAAATAATTCAAAATAGAGATGCTACGTCTCAATCTTCATTTTTTCTTAAACATCTTTCAAGGTGCTTCGGTATGATTTTTTCTTAACCCTTTGAGCCCCGAATTTTTTTCCGCAATCTTAGAACAAATTTCTGTTCACAGATTTAAAGCAACTATCCTAAATAGGATATGCACAAAATTTGGCATCGATATATCCTTGCATTCGGGAGATACAGTACATTCTTTCGGAAAATTTAATTTCCAATATCAAGAAAACCAAATGCAAATCAAATCCAAATCAGAAAAATCATTTTAAATTATCCTCTATATTAAATTTTACAAGAATCAAAAATAATTCTGAGGGTAGAATTTGTACAATTTGAATACGAAGCGATTTAAATAATTTGGACTGTATACACAAATTAGTACTGTACACAATTTTACCTTCTTCTGTATATTAAAAAAGCTCATAACATTACCAAAATTTTGAATATTTTTGATTTTTCTTTTGATATGTGTCGTCCATAATCAGGTATTGACATATGAAGTCCAAATAATATATATCTACTAGCTGCATATAAAATATAAGCTCTAAAACATTTTGTTGCCTGTGGGCAACATTGGGCCACAATGGGTTAAATATATTTTCAGAAAGCATTATGCGTGGATTTTTCCTAAATATTTTCTGGAGCTTTTCAAGAGCTTTAAGTTGGGATTAAATATTTAATTTTGATTTTCTATTATTTCTCCTATAAATTAATTTTTTAATTAAAATAATGGATTATTATTTTTTTTAATTTTTATTTTTTTTTCAAAGAATTTATTTTTGTTTTTCTGAGGATATCAAAGTTTTTGGTTTGGATATCTGATATCTTTAAGGATGCATTGTAGGTTTCGGATATGTCTTATGACTCCTTATTATTAAAAAAGACTACAATGTATTCTCCAACTATATCCACACTTGTTTATTTTAAAAAAATCGCGTTATAGTGATGTTTTCACTAATTTAAATGCGAATCTCAAAACTGCTGAGTATAAAGCGAAACTGATGTCTTATTTGGACAACTTTTGCAAAATCATATTGGTTTATTAACAAATAAATAAATAAATAAAATACCAAATATTTGTCATTGATAAACACTTCTTTCATAACACATCGTCCAATATAAATCCATACATACATACACACAATACTTTTTTCGACTTTTTTATTGTACGTAAATTCGAATCTGTATGTTCATGGCGGTAGTTGTCGTTGTTTTTGTTTTTATCAGTAATTTATATGAGTCATTGGATTTATTTTGACGAATTATTTGCGATGTCCACAAGTATATATGTATGTCTGAATGTCTGTATGTAGCCCCATTTCTTTATACATACGTACACATGTCGGCTGTCTACACAGTTGTATTTGTCTGGCTGTCTGTTCGTTTGTATATCTGGTTTCTTTTGTTGATAGTTTTTAATCAATTTCATATTTTTTGTTGTTGTTGTTGTGATATCCTCCTCCCCACTATATAGGAAAAAGGGTGATGAGCGTAAAAGAGAGTTATTGCTGATCAATGTTATATGAGAGCTTTTTTTTTATTAATTTTTAAGAGAAATTTAATGTTAAAATGAGAGTTTTCTGTTGGCAGATCAAGTGCATTTGTGTATAGGAAATAAATGCATTTCATTTATATTGAATCCCCACAATATTGGTGTGTGAGTAGGTATCTGTGTGAGGGAGAAATATGAAAGAGGGAGAAATATTTCCTGGCACAATTATATTATTATTTTTGTATGTGTGAGATAATTCTTCTTCGGCAAAACAAAAGGAATTTTAGGTCGTTTGCAATGTTAACCCCATACAGTGTTTGGAAACAGAACAAATCGAAGAGAGATATAAACTTATAATCCCAGAAAGGAATATACAGAATTAATTATTCAAAAACTCCAAAATGTTGTGACATATAAAATATATGCTAAAAAATGGTTGACAGTTCTTGAAAACATACAAACAAATCTATTTATTTCTCTTTATATTTGCAATACAATAACTTTGAATGTGTGTCTCCCAATGTATATATACAATAAACATCATTTTAAAATACATAAAATATATATTTTTTCGCATTTAAAATATAAAGAGACGACCAAGTGTGGTACCCCTACCACAACAACAAAATATAAGAACAACAACAATTATTTTACACCATGTTCTTATCTTATCAATATTTGATATCTATAGGCAACACTTGGCATATCCGTCTTAATTAATGCTTTTTGGCAGGGATGGGAAAGTTCATTTTTCAGAAGAATATCTTAGAATCAAAAAAAGAGAAATTACGTACATATATTAATATATATATATATACAGTGGTGGCCACAGAATTAAAACATTTACTGTGGTAAACATTTTTTGATCAGCCCTCGATTCGTTTGAAGTATTTTTGAAAATTTTTTAATTCAGAACACTTCGATATACTGCACTTAAGAGATTTAGTGTGGAAATGGAAAATTATTTCATGCAATTTTTCCATAAATAACGGTTTTTATGAAAATACATCGACTTTGAAGTGGCCATATAATTAAAACATTGTGTAATTTTTTACTTTACTGCATTTTTTTTTAAATATTTTTTAAAAAAGCTCTTTAATTTAGTTAAATTATGTAAAGAAGCACCGATAAAATCATTTACTGATAAAAATTTTTGAAAAAATCTGTAAAATCTATCAAAATCGCCAACATTTTGTACAGTACACCTAACATTCAGAAAATCACCTTTATTATAGAAAATAAAGGTTTGAAATTGCACCAGAAATTATAGAATTAGTAAAAAACAATAAATAATTCTCAAAATAAATAAATATTTGAAATAAAAACTCAAAAAATGGGAATTAACCTAAAGGAACGATTCAATTTCAATAGCCTTTACTGAAGAAGGCCGGAATATTTTTGCAGTATGGCAGAAAATATCGATTGATATTGGTATTTATTATATCAAATCGATTGTTCAATATACAGAATATATTTAATCAAAAAATTTATCAGTCACAACAGAACGAACAGAGATCAACACCTATGTTGACGAGAAAACGTTTCTGGTACACATATATATATATATATATATATTGACCCTTCAAATCTATTGAACATGACAATATTTTTCCAAAATAATATTTTTTGGAGAGATTTTAATGCCCATTTAATCTATTTTAGCCTAAAAGAAAGAAAAATTTTACAATTTGACAAATATTTAAAGTCTTGTGTTGAGCATCAAAAATGCTGCTGTGTGGCGGAATATTTTACACGTCAACATATGCATTGATCTCTGTTCTTTCTGTTGTTACTGGTATATTTTTTGATAAAATATATTTGTACTTCGAACAATCGATTTGATGTAATAAATGCCAATATCAATCGATATTTCCTCACATACTGCAAAAATATTCCGGCCTTCTTCAATAAAGGCTATTGAAATTGAATCGTTCCTTTAGGTTAATTCCCATTTTTTAAGTTTTTATTTCAAATATTTATTTATTTTGAGAATTATTTATTGTTTTTTACTAATTCTAGCAATTTCTGGTGCATTCGGACCTTTATTTTCTATAATAAGGGTTATTTTCTGAATGTAAGGTGTACTGTACAAATTTTTGGCAATTTGATAGATTTTACAGATTTTTTTCAAAAATTTTTATCAGTAAATGATTTTATCGGTGCTTAGTTTACATAATTTAACTAAATTAAAGAGCTTTTTTAAAAAATATTAAAAAAAAATGCAGTAAAGTAAAAAATTACACAATGTTTTAATTATATGGCCACTTCAAAGTCGATGTATTTTCATAAAAACCGTTATTTATGGAAAAATTGCATGAAATAATTTTCCATTTCCACACTAAATCTCTTAAGTGCAGTATATCGAAGTGTTCTGAATTAAAAAATTTTCAAAAATACTTCAAACGAATCGAGGGCTGATCAAAAAATGTTTACCACAGTAAATGTTTTAATTCTGTGGCCACCACTGTATATATATATATATATATATATATTATTTGAATGAACTTCCTCAGAATCTGTCTATTTATTTGAATATTATTAACATATACAGTTATTTTCAAAGATATATTATTTTTACATACATCTGATATTCCTTTCTAGAACTGATGAAAATTATAAACTTTTTTGAGAATAATATTTTGAAATTTTATATAGATTTGAGTAAACCATACGTAATTTCCAATGGTTTTGGGTGGGTATCCGACGTTTCTTACGTATGTATTATACGTCGGAAATGTCACTGTTTCTGACGGACTATCTTTGGATGCATCCGAATTTAACCAAACTTTGTCCAATATTATATTTTTACCAAGGTACTAATGGACCGATAAGCCCTATATTCATACAATATAAACATGAATATGGGGCTTATCCGTCCACTCCGTCTAGCACCTCCCAAAAACGGGTCAATATTTTGAAAACTTGCTAATTTTATATGAAGCGAACAGAATCTAATATCATTAAAACGTTGCCAATTGTTACTAACCTACATAAACCTAACATACTAACTTACTAAACCTATATAAATTTCGAAGATGGAACCCATCGGTCCCCTTCCTCTGATACCGCTCCACAATGTGTCTTAATGTTGAACATTTTTAATTCCAATATCAAGAAAAGGAACTGTTCGATTTGACCCAAACGTTACATATTAATATTTAAATTAAAAAGAATGTAGGTTCTGAATTTCTCATAAAATTTACACATCGGTTCCCTCCGATGTAATATTTTTTTCATCAAAAGTAGATGAAATCCGAAGATTAGGTCTAAAGAGTAAATTTTTGTAAATGTTCGATATAAGTATATGTCTAGACAAAGTCTCCAGCTGGACCCCTGTTTGGATTTAAATTGTTCTAGTCATATTTTCTAACTTAGGATGATGTAATTTTCTAGTTGTAGATAGGAATACCTCTTATATGATTTAATTGATTTATTTTTAGAAGCTTGTGCAGAAAATATTTCAAAAATATTTCTCTAGAAGATTTCTTATCCTTAGAAGTCTTTCGATAGGATTCTAGCTGTCGAAACATAAGGATTTAATGACTGAGAATTTAATGATTGTTGAGTTCGTATCCCACATCCCAAGGCCGACAATCTGCTGAATTTCAGTTCAATTTTATTGCTGTTTTATTTGGATGTTATATTTTTCAACTTCGAAAGATATTTCACTAGAAGATTTTTTATTCTTTGAAGTCTTTCGATAGGATTCTAGCTGTTGAAACATAAGGATTTAATGATTGTTGAGTTCGTATCCCATATCCCAAGACCGACAAATCTGCTGAATTTCACTTCATTTTTATTGCTGTTGGATGTCTTATTTTTCAACTTCGATACTCGGCTTTTTTTAATTTCAGAACAACGTGAAACTTCAAAATTTTATATTGTTAGTCTCAGACCAGTTCATGGATTATACTAAGTACATATATCCATAAAAGCAGTTATATTGAAAACATTTATTATTGGTATAAAATTTTGGAATGGTATAAATCTAGAATTATTCGCATTCGTTGACCCAATTAACATACAAAATTCCTTTTTTTATACCTTCAAGTAATTCCTAGCTTCCATCCCTGAAATTTGATATTCATTGTACACCCTCTCCCATTCTAGCCTTATTTCAAAGATCTACTCTTTTAAATGAGAATAGAAAAATTAGTTAACAATTTGTTATTGTTTTTTAACGTATCTTTCGCCGAAGTACGAATATGTGCGGTAAACCCCAAAAAACAAACTCAAACAATAACTTGCACAAAAAATACGAAATTGAAATTGTTTAGTGTTTTGTTTATAACAAATTGAAATAGAAGTCATTATATACTCTTGTGTTTTTAGTGCTATTATTTTCTTTTTTGTTAATAATTTACATTTAATTGTTAATTAAAATAATAACAAACAACTAAAATTATATATAAAACGTGAATAATTTTATTTACATTGTAAATATGTATTAATTATTATCTTAGCCCGGGTGTGTCATTTATCAGTAGTTGGATAATACAACAACAATTTAGTTTTTTTTATTTTTTAATTAATTCTATAATTTAAATGGATAATAATAATGAACCGAATAAAAAAATTGTTGAAAATAAGGTGAGCATTGAAAAAAAAAATAATTATAAAACCGTACACACAGCTACATACATTTGACATACATACATCAATTGAAAAGAAACGCAATTAATTTGTTATTTTGTTTTAATAAGATAACAAATTTGATGACAAATCGATTAAAATAGAGGTGTTTGGTTTATTTGTCCCCGAATAACAGTTGTATTTTTTAAAAAGCTGACCTCCATAGATTTCCCCAATATCATCAACAACACCTTGAGTTGTTTAGCTACTTCATTCCATCATTTCCACCTGCACCAACAAGTCTATATATTGCACAATCCATAAATGCTAAAATAATCTGTGGCCCAATGTCCATTAATAACAAACAAAAATTGAAAATAAAATTTCCATAATTGTATGAAAGTGGAGTCATATCATATAATGATTTAAAAAAAAACGCTTTAAAGTGCTCTAGACAATTTGATCTATAACATTATGCATACATACTGAATATTAAGGTGTGTCGTGAATTTGTTTATAAATACAAATCAAATGAAAATAATTGGAATTGAAAGAAATATTTATAGTTGGTAGAAAAATATATGTCAATATATGTCTAACAAAATGTGTGGTAGATCTACATAAAAAAATGTGCTTCAAACAAAGGAGGGCCTTGTATTTAAAAATCTATATCTATAGAAGGCCTATAGAAAATCTTTCTTTCTTTCATTAGCAGATTTTATTTATAAAAAAACTTATATCTACAGTGACCATTAGAAGATATGGGTCATTAATTATAGAAGATCCTTAGAAGGTATGGACTAAAAATCTGTAGAAGATTTTTTGAATTCCTTATATGTGTAGAAAAATCATATTTTTCTATCCAGATATAATCTGTACGAAAAATCTTCTTCTTGGCAGAATAAATACCCAAGAAGAAGCCCGCTTACACTTTGGTAGGTATGTTATTGGACTTTCTCTTTCCAAAATGTGATTGGGGTTAAAGGATTTCGCAATCAAGACATCTTTGATGTTTTTTAGTATCGGAGTCGGATATAATTTTTCTGGATAACGGTTAATTAAAAAACATTCTTTGTGTCAAATCAAAAACAAAAAACCTAAAAACCAAAACCCGAGTCTTATTCGGCCAATATCTGTCACCTCAGCCCATTGTGTAAAAGAAATAGGTCTGCTACAACAACAACACAACCCCATAAGTCATTTTTTAGACATTTTGACGAGGAATATGAATAGCAAAAATTTTCTGCAAATAAGTCTTTATTACTCGGAGAACCCTTAATAAAAAATTACAGCATTTTTCGTTTGAAAAATGGTGCTTGGACCTTCAAAATTGTAAGAAACAAGCACATAAGATATTTTATGCTCTGAGAATCTGAATTGCCAAATTGCGGCCAGGGCCATCAATGGCCATTATGTGAGAGTTTTTCAAAATAAATTTATACAAATTTTCAGTAAGGTGGACTTTTATCCTCTGAAATCTCGTATTACTTATTAGAGCCACTTAGCTAGGAAAATAAGAGAGCTATGCCAAAATATAACCCTTTATTAAAAATATTTTGCAATGAGGTATTTATGGCTTGGACATTTAAAATTTCTTTTATATAGGACATAGTCACGAAAGGTATTTTATCTTCAGGAGGTATTTAATCTTCTGAGAATCCAAATATTGCGTTCACTTCAGTTGGAAAATGCGGGCAGGGAGTTTTTCAAAATATACCCATTTATTTAAAAAAAAAATGCAGGGAGGTCCTTTATTCTCTGAGAATCCGAAATACCATGTTACAGCCATTTCGGTAAGAAAAACACAGTCGGATCGGATTTCGGATTTCTTACATGGAGGTAAAGTCGCAACATGGAATTATATTGACATTTTGGTAAGGAGCATAAAAATACCTAACATAAGGGTGAATATTAAAAGGGATACATGTCGAAACATTTCAAAATTTGAGTTGGTTGGGAGTTGGAGTTGCTTGGAAGATGAGAAGATGCGTTTCTTTTACAAAAAATCATACAAAGCACGAAAAAACTATGGATTAGTTCCACATTTTGGAATACATATTATATTATTATTTTCTAAATATTTTTACAACCACCCTAATGTATATATTTTAGTAATCTAAATATTAATTGAATAGTTAAGTCCTCACATATAAGGTATGATTGTTATTCGAATGTTGAAAGCAATCAAATTTTAATGTTTTCAAACAATTTATGGTTGCAAAATGACGCAATTTGTTTACCCAATTGATATAAGTGGCCCTGGACTATATTGGGTCGAGTAATTATCGACATAAAATGAGCATCAAAGCTGCAATAAAGAAACTATTGCCGTTTATATCCTTTCCTTTGTATGACATCTAAATTCATAATTCTAAAAATTGTCCCCAATATTATTATTATTATAACGATATCGTTTTTTCAAAATTAATTTAATTTATTGTATACCAACTGAACTAATTTGTTATTCTTTAAACAAATTGATAACATTTATTTATACACCATTACTTGAGTACCTTTTTGTATTGCAAATTAATCATTGTTTGATTTTCTTTGTTTTTTTTTTCATTCCAGGAATCCATATCATTGGCACATGATCTCTCAGATAAACCCTTACCACCATCACCCTTCATAAAAACAACAATTGAGGGTGGCAAAGTATCCGATCGTTTGGGTAAATTAAAATCCTCTTCAGAAAGTTGGAAGACACGCGTGGGTAAGTACAAATGTCTAACAACCATTTCGAATCTCTTCTAATTTCTCCAACTTAACATTTCAGAACAATCGGATGCCTCCAAATTCACTGTCGCTGGTCGACTCCAAAAGAAAGCACAATCACCGGTCGAATTACAATTTGAACGTTCAGCAAATGCGGCGGCTAAAAAATGTCCCCTACATATCATACGCAGTGCCAATCAACCTCTATTGGGTTTGGCCAAAAGTCCTTCAATGATGACTTCGGGTAGTGCTCGTGTACCCGGTGTTGGTCATCATTTAGTTCAGCGTAGCCTTAGTATTAATGAAGGAAATGTAATTGCCGAACGTAGTTCATCCAGCAATTCGGATAGTGATAATGACAAAGATGGCAAAGAGAAGCGAAGCAACATGACAATTGGTGTTAGTTCTAGTCAGGGTATGACTGGGACCGGAGGAGCACGTGTTGCCATACCCAAATTGGATGATGAAGAAACATTTGAGAAATTCTTTGCTTCGAAGAAATCACCCACAACACCGGTCACGCCAGAAGAGGAGGGAATTAATATTGAAGATTTCGATCATATTAAATCGACACAAAGGTAAATAAAGGTGGATACAAAAAGGATATAAAAAATCGGTGTGAGACGATAATCAGGACCTAGAACAAAATGGGAATTCTTGTCCTATGAGAACCCAAAATGTGAAATTGGTTGGAAAAAATTTTTGCTCGGAATTAAAAGTATCTAAAATCGGTCAGACTTAGGCCTATTTTGAAAACTGCAATCAGAAATGTGTAATTATTATCTCTACGGTTGAAAATGTGGCTAGGATCATAGCCTTCTGGGCGGATCCTTTATGAAGGGATATGTTGAAACCTATCTTCCGACTAGTACCTTCAAAATTCCGATGGCTCTTATAAAGGACTTGAATTTTAGACCTGCACACTTCAGATGAAAATAGTAGCTAATGCAAAAAACTATGCCGGCCTATGAGGGCTACGTCAAAATATATAAAATAATCACGAAGAGTTTTTTATTCACTGAGATATACCAGAATGCCAATTTACAACCACTTCTGTTGAAAAAAGCTAGGACCTTCAATATAATGAAAATGGTGCGGGACCTTTATATGAGAGCTATATTAAAATATGCAACTACGAATTGAATATTTACCGTGAGGAATCTTTTTGTTCTCTCAGAATTCGAAATGTCAAATTACTGCCACTTCGGTTGGAAACTAGGTCGTGGGTTGTATTAAAAATCTGCAGAGTTAACGGTTGACATTTTTTAGGTAGAAATTGTTTTATTGTGGTTTTTTTAGTTGCCAATCTACTTTATTTTAAATTTAATCGCATCCTCTTTTCCCTCTTCCTGCAGATTGGCTGTCAAACGTAACATACAACTGCCCAAAGGACGCCGAGCTGCCCGCAATCCTCTACGTAATTTGGCCTCACGCACAGATCTCTCCTCCGAATATACTGAAGTAAAATCCGGCATAGCTGAAAGGGAAATGCGCCGAATTCGTGCTGAATCATGTAAGTTTGAAACAAAGTAAGCCGTTTTATTAAATCCTCTCTTAATTCAAATTCCCTCTAAATTTCAGATGGTGGTAGGGTTAATTTAGCCGCTGAAGCAATTGCCGGTTTAGCATCTGTTGAAGATTTCAAATCGGTTTCATTGAAATCTTCCTCATTGCCACTGGTACAAATGTGGGTACCCTATAAACCGGTTATGTTGCTGCATGTCAAAGGTCGCACACATGTACAAACACGCCTCGTTGAACCATCATATCTCTCCCTGAATCGTGGTGATTGTTTCATTTTAATAAATGGTCCCAATTTATACCGTTACGTTGGCTCCTATGCCAATATCATTGAAATATCACGCAGCAAGAAGATCTGTGCCTACATCGTGGAAAATAAAGATATGGGCTGTACAGCCACCTCCGAGGTCATACTCACCGATGGTAAATTCATGAACGAACATCATTGGAAGAAATTCTGGGACATTTTGGGTAAACCCGAGGCCTATATTATTCCCGACAGTGGTCATGCCGATGAAGATGACTTGTTCGAAGCCAGCCTGATTGAGACGAATAAAGTTTACGAATTCCAGGATGATTCCTTGGTGCCATATGAAAAATATTGGGGCTGCATACCCAAGGTGGAAATGTTGGATACCAAAAAGGTGTTGGTATTCGACTTCGGTTCTGAAATGTACATATGGAATGGTAAGAATGCACCATCAGACTCTAAGAGAGCTGCCCTCAAATTGGCCCAGGAGCATTATGAAGACGCCATGGTGGATTATTCCAAATGCTATGTAAATCCCATGCAGTATGCCTCGATTGTGGGAGCTCGTGACAATTACAGTTTCCCCAAACGTTGTGAGAAGCGTGGTGATTGGTGTATTTTGGGTAAAATTACACAAAACATGGAAACTGCGTTGTTCAAGGAGAAATTTGCTGACTGGCCGGAGGTGGAGAGAGGAGATTTGGAAAAAGACTATTTGGTGAACAGTGTGAATTCTGTAAAACCCTTAGATGGCAATGCCCTCTTCAAGGGCAACCCCTATGAAGAACCCAATCTCATTTTGGAACAGGCCAATTTGGGCCGTGGCAACTTTTACTATGACACCAATAGCATGCGTCACTTCGAAATCATTTCCAAATCCTGTGACAAATGGCAAATCAATGAATTCAATTTCGATAAAGTGGACCAGGAAAGTTATGGCCACTTTTATACAGCTGAAAGTTACATTGTCAAATGGATCTATCAAATCAATGTTACCGTTCGAGAACTTTCCGGACGTATTTCAAATCGTAGTACTGTCGGCCGAGATCGTTGTGTCTACTTCACATGGCAAGGTAGTGAAGCATCAGCCAACGAAAAAGGTGCTGCTGCCCTGCTCACCGTAGAATTGGACAAGGAAAAGGGTGCCCAAATGCGTGTAGCCCAGGGCGATGAAACCACCGTGTTTATACGCCTGTTTGGTGTAATGTGTCAGCACAAGGGACGCCGGGAAGAAAGTTTGTCTCGTCGCAGCCAATGGCGTCTCTATCAAGTAATCGGCAATGATCCCGAAGAGACTCTACTCAAAGAAGTTGATTGTCATGGCAAACAGTTGCGCTCTCGTGCTTCCATGCTCCTGATTCACGGTGAAAAGGGTATTATTTATGTATGGCATGGTTGCCAATCTGCTGCCCATACTCGTGATGTGTGCCTTAAGGCTGCCGAAAAACTGAAAGACTTGAAACCCAAAGATTTATTTGAATGCGATAGTGTAGTCATTGAAGTAATGGAGGAAACCAAAGAACTTCAAGATTTCAAAGAAAGTCTCAATGGCGACTTTACACAACCAGCCCGATTATATGGTAGTCTTTGTGATGAGAAGTCGAAAGGGTTTAACTACACGCCACGTCTCTTCCATTTCTCAAGTACTCAGGGCGGGGTATTCAGTGCCACCGAAATACAGTCGCCCTTGAGATGTAAAGATCTTATAACGCCATATCCCTTCAGTCAAGCACAATTGTATAATGCCCGACAGCCGACTATTTTTATGTTGGATGATGGTGATTCGTTGTGGCTTTGGATGGGCTGGTGGCCATTGGAGGATATTAAAAGTAAGTTATTAATTTATTTTCTTGGTGAATTATATTTATTGTTTGAATTTGTTGCAGTAAATACTGATGAACGCAGCAGCCCCACAAATGAAAATCGTGCTGGTGTCAATCGTTGGATTTCCGAGCGTCGAGCTGCTCTAGAAACGGCTGTATCATATTGGAAAGCGAAATTTGGTATGTTTTAAATTAAGTTGAATAAACAGACATTTGCGGACAATGTCAGGATTGAAATTTGTATATTATTTTTTTATTGAAGGACATCGATTTAAAAGATAAGCAATGTCTATGTGATGCATAAGCTTGGGGGTTTTACGAACTATTTTCAACGAATTATAGTTCTAATTTTTTTAAGAATTTAGAAATAGTCAAGCGTGGATTTCTTAAGAATATTTACTTTAAAAACTATCACAACAACAAGCTAGGATGTTAAATGACTATTTTTTGAGTTAATGTCGGAACTAAAAACGTGGATATTTTTAAAATACATTTCCATTATTTTTCGAATTAATATCAGACCGTTAAAGGTGGATTTTAAGGCATTCTGGTGTTGAGGTGTGAATTATTAAGAATATATTTCGAAGTAGCATGAATCTACAATTGTGGATATTTTTGGAATATTTTTCAATTTAATAACAAATCTTCAACCGTCACTCTTTGAATGTTTTGAATTAATATATTTTTCGAAGGAAAGTTATATGTTAGGAATATTTAAAGGACTAAGAGGTCTAAAAACATAGGCTTTTTACGATATTTTCGTTACGTGGATTTTTGTATGATAATTTATCACATTTGTTTTACATACCTTCTAACAAACCTGATTTTAATTTTTTCCAGGTGAAAACAATGAAAAACAATTCCATGGCATTAAAGGTTATGTCGTGTGGGCAGGTTTGGAGCCAATTGCATTCAAGGCTTTATTCCCCGAGTGGAGTGATAGAGATGATATTAAGGATATTAATTTACAAGTAAGTAATAACAACAAATACTCGTAGCACAAAGTTTTTAAAAAAAAAAAAAACCTTTTCTTTGCTTCAGGATGGTCGCACCGATGAACCCCTACCCATAGCCGATGTTTTGGAACAACTCTCACAAACCGAATATCCTTTAGAGGTGCTAAAAGCACGTCCCTTACCCGAAGGTGTTGATCCAACACGCTTGGAATTGTATTTGAATGCGGACGATTTTGGAAAAGCCTTGGGTCTGCAACGTAGTGAATTCGAACAAATGCCATTGTGGAAACAAACAAATCTTAAAAAAGAGCGGGGACTATTTTAAAACTCGCATGAAGACCCCCTAAAAACACTCGTTTTTTTAATAACTGATATACGAACAGCACAAGCTTATACACTCATATTAGTATATATACTTACACTTACATTTATCATATATCATGAATATTTGAATAATCACTACCCCCTGAGTTGGGGTACAACCAAACATAATCAGTCTTACAGAATTTTGATAACAATTTACAATAGAAATTTAAGTGAAACAAAATATAAGGCCTTAACACAAAATTTATAAAAAGCTAATACTAATACACAAGCTAATTTTTATATCTATATATATGAAAAATATCAACATAATAATGCGCTTTATTAACACACATACATCTATTTCAAAAAAAATACATTTTTGTGCAATGAAACAATTTTTGAAAGAAAACAAGCAATTGAAAACTTTTACATTTACTCATAAATATGTAACACTCATCGTTTACATTCATCATCAACGCTTTATTATGCTAATACACACACATACACATTCAATCAGTACATAAAACCTAAATTATCAGCATCATCATAAAATTATATTTTTTATTATAATTTGTAAATATTCTCTCTCCCTTTTTCCTCTACTCTGGAAATATATTTTTTAAGTTAAATCATATTATTGTCTTTATTTTGTGATTGTAATATTATTTTTGTTTAAGATTTTCAAAATTTTGTTTGAATAAAATATAAAAAAATTGTGTAGTTTATTTTTTATTAATTTGCATTTTTTGTTTTAGTACAATTTTTATTTTTTAGTTAATTAAATAAAAAAATACTAATGCTCCATATGGTTTCATTCATAATTAAGTTTCATTCATTTTAAGTTAATTATACCTGTAATAATTTTAAACTCGTACATACACAAAGTTTTAAAAATGTGTATGTATAATATTTTGTAATTGTATTTATCATTTAGGAATTTGTTATATTATGCAACAACAATATATATTATCATTTTTTTTTCAAATAAAATAAAATTTTTAAAATGTATATTCTATTTAAAAAATATGTGTTTATGCTTTTGAAAAAGGTTTTATATTGTATAACAAACACCCGTCATGGAGGATTTTTATTGAATACTAGCATATGCCCGCAACTTCGTTAGCGAATGTAGAAAATATTTAAACAAGTATTAACATATTATATTATTTTATATGTCAGAAAAAAACAATCCACACATTAATATAGACCATAAATGAAATATGAGCACCATTTAATAATTTGATGTCTAAAGGTTCACCCAAATCCAAATTTTCCATTTAGCACACATTATTTCCAACCATCCAACACCCCCATAATGATTCCAAATTCAAATTTCAGGATTCCAAATCTATTGTTTCACCCACAATTTAAATTGTACCAAATTTAGTACAAAGTAGTACGAATTTTCAAAACTTCCTACATACCCCAATCCTACACCCCGATAGTGATTCTAAATCCAAGTTTCAGGATTCCAACTCCATAGGTTCACCCACAGTTCAAATTGTACCAAATCTTGTACGCAGTAGTACCCAAAACTTCCTATATTCCCCAATCCGACACCAACGTCATCCTAAATCCAAGTTTCAAGATTCCAACTTTATCGGTTGATCCACAATTCGAATTGTACCAAATTTTTTACACAGTAGTACGAATTTCCAAAACTTCCTACTTAACCCAAACCAACACCCCCACAGCGATTCTAAATCCAAGTTTCAGGATTCCAACTCTATCGGTTCACCCACAACTTAAATATTTCAATCTTACACCTCCACAGTGATCCTGACTCAAATTTTCATGATTCTAGCTCTATTGGTTCACCTAAAATTCAAATTGTACCAAATTTAGTACCATTTAATACCCAATGTATAAATTTGTTAAACTGAATTCTGACCCTAATCCTACATCCATACAATGATCCTTCCTGCAAATTTCATTGTTCCAGCTCTATCGGTTCACCCAAATCCATATTGTACCAATTATAGTACGATTTAGTACTTTTCGTACACATATGTAAAAAAATTTCCAAAACTACGTACACATCCTAATCCTACACTCTGACGGGTATGTTACTTTCAATTTTCAGGATTCCAGCTCGATTTGTACCTTCAAATCAAATTTGTACCAAATATAGTACTTTCGTACAAATGAGTACACGCTTTCCAACTCTCCTCATATCGACCCTACTTCTCAATCTTAATCTGCATTCGAAATTTCAAGTTTTTAGCTCAATCCACTCACACGCTAGTTCGAAAAAACCCTTTGCTACATCTATTCTACACTCCATCGGTGACCCTTAATCCAAATTTCAAAGTTCTAGCTCTACTGGTTCGCCAAATACAAATATCACATTTAGTACTTTTTGTACCGTTCTAGTACAAATTTCCAAAACCCAGTCTTATCTGACACCTTTGGACCCTCACCCAAAATTTCAAGATTCTAGCTTCAGCCGTTTCGTCTGGGCGTTGATGAATCGTTAAATCAGTCAGTCAGTCACTTTTATTAGTAGAGATTAGTATAGGTTAGGTATAAGGCTGAGGGTAAAACAATTGAACAACAAAACTCTCGCATGCAATAAAATTAGGCTCAGTTGGTTTCAAAGTTGACTAAGTGATTGGCAATGCGTACATATTTTAATGAGATGCATGATGTGAAATCTAGATGTCGCCCATATACTTATAGACAGTGGATGCTACATCAAGAGTATGTTTGAAAACAGTTTGCTCACATTTTCTGCAGAATTTCAAGTATTTTAATGATCATATGCTCATTTTGCCATTCTGGCAGAAAACTGTTAAATATGGTCACATATAACCAATGATATATATTATTTTAGGTCTCGCTCATTTTAGGTATTTTCTGCCATTCCGATTTTATGTTAAATCCGATGTTGGGGTTTATAAAGCAAACTTTTCTGATACTTCTATACAGTTGATAAATTCTTTGATAGAAACATATACCTCATATAAAGCGAAATAAAATCTGTATATTATTCCGTAGACCTCCCCAAACCATAGGCTTATTTGATCCAAAAATTCTACAAAAACTGCTATGTCATTGTGATTCAAATTAAATAAGTAAAACCTCTGGCTTATCTAATTTTATGGTTTGGAACAAATGCATGTGGGCAATATTGCCAATTTTTTAACATAGCTGAAGCGGAGGTTCACCCCTTTATAACTCGGGAACTACTTAAGTATATGGTATAAAGTGAATAGTTTTGGGTTAATTGATCTGTCGTTGCAAACTGTTCATGATATTGACCTCCAAACTTTATTTTGGTGGAAGCTGTGTCTACTTTAATGTAAAAAAATGTGTAAAAACAGATTGAGGCGAACCAGTTTTTTATGTTCTATATCGATTTGTGACTAAGCCACTCATTGCACGGTCTTCGTGTCAAAATAAAACTGGAAGCCAACAAAATTGGGACTACGCCCCTTATGTATCATTATTCAAAATTTTAACTGCATCTACCTTTAAATGATGCTGACATTTTGAAGCTCGATTTTGAGTGTTTTTTTAATTTTACTTCTAGCTTTAATACGCAAACAGGAATTTCTAAAAATCGATTATATAATTTGATTATTTTGTGTATGTAGTATGCACAGCTTTGTAGCCAAATTTTTAGATCTGCTGAATGATATACCCGCGACGTTTTTTACGTTTCGGATGATATAAAATCTTCTTCGTGAAAATCCATCTACTAGAACGGCGGGAACTGGTCTTCCAAAAACACGAAATTTGGCAAAAAATGTTTTTGAAAATATCGCGGATTTATTTGCGTTTTCTGTGTATCATTTCCGCTTTAATAAATGACCTCATACGGATTTTGATCTTTTTCGAAAAGAGAACTTTAAAAACTTCAGCCGAAAGAGAGATGTACGCAATTTATCTCAAAAATAGATTTTGCTGGCACATCCATGGTTCTTAATGGACCACATTGAAATGGTATAGATCGATGTATTTTTTTAGGGTGCACACCGAAATCTGATGCGCGTTAATGGCATATCGAGTTTTCGGAAATTATTCGCGTTTTACGATTTTTTGGGTACTTCAATGTAACGTGTGGCACATCTTAGCCGTCAATTGAAATTTCGCAAAATATATATGGATTGGAAGATAAACTTCAGTACTTCCTTGAAACCGCATGCGCATCAAATGATTTTGAAAATTATGCGATTTACACGCAATTTAAAATGTATATTTTATAATATTATTTTATTTTAAGATTTATACCTATTTATAGAATTCTAAGATTTATCGGAAGGGTCTTGATATAATCCGCAAGGCGTATACTTATACACAAAAAGTGATTATTATTATATACGTCAATTTTTCGGCGAAATTCGGGTAAAATAGCAGAATAACCCCAACATTTTTTTCTGAAATTTCTTGTATACAATTAAAAAAAATAAATATGATGACATTATTTTTTCGAACCAAAAACAAATATTTTTCCTCGATATCTTGTTTTGTTGTCGCTGTGATTTAGAAACCGCTACACGGACTTGTGTGATTTTGATATCATTTGATTCATCATGGTGTTTAGATTATGTAGATATTTTTAAATTAATTTTTAGGTGTGTGTATGTCATTAATATGATGAAAATATTGATGTAATCTGCTATATTTTTTTATTTTTCTCATATTTCGCGAATATGTGCAACTTTATCGTGATTATTATAATATATTCATATTCTTATTTTACGGAGGAAAATATATATCAACGTTTTTGGTCAATATAATAAACGGCGTAATTTTAAGATTTTTTTCTTATGCCCAAAATTAAAACCTCGAAAACTTTTGCGCGCATCAACCCAAAATTTGATCGCGAACGGTTTCGGAGTCAGAACATTTTTCTCTATATGTGTACCAAAAATCATTGATGTGCCACAAAAACAAAAAAGCTGATTTTTTGAAAATGGAATATTAAAAAATTGGCAATATTGCCCATGTATAAATCTCTTTTAGAAAATTTGGTATAACTCTCTCGAATGCAATAACCCATTTGATACAAGCTTTGAATATTTATTTCCAACCCTTGATCAAGTCAGAAAATATCACGTGAACAGAGAATACTTAAATCATCATCAATTGTATTGAGATTTTTATGTATTCCACGGCTACTTGTATTTCGATCTTTTTTTCTAAAAAATGGAAATTTCTGGTAAGGAAAAAAAAAAACTATATTTGGTTTTAGCTCACTTAATTTGGGAGTTATCTGTTTTGTTTTTATTGCAATATTTATAACTATATCTATTAAAATTGAAAAATCTATGTTTATATACATAAATGCTAATTATTCTATATACTATCTACATAACTATTGATTAAATACACTTAAACTATAAATGTGTTGCCTAAATACTACAAAAAAAAAATTAAAATAAAAAAAAATGATGCCAATAAGGGAATTTGGCCGAGAGGAAGAATTGCAAAAAAATAAAAGTCAGCAATTCCATTCTCAAATGGCATTGAAAATAAAAATAATTTTGAAAAATCAAAACAAAACTGAGATTTAAGAAATATTAATAAAAAAAATGGGGAATCATTACAATCGAATTTTTCACATAATCCCAAGAATTATTAATTTACATTTGATATCAGAACTTAAACTAATCGTGATATTACAGATGACCTGAGATTTATTTCAATTGTGCCTTATTGGGACATTCTTTGGCAATTTCACGAATGACACGGCACAAAAGTTCTCCACAGACGGCTTGGCGGGAACGACCCACTGTCACAACTTCTTCGTGATTGGCCTCATCTTCACTGCTGTCATAGCCGGTGGCACATTTGTTGGTGATCAAACTAAAGGCGAAGACTGTCAAATCACAATGACGAGCTGTGATAACTTCATGGACGGTACTCATGCCCACCGCATCAACACCCATGGTCCGCAACATTCTCAACTCGGCTACGGTTTCATAATTTGGTCCACCCAAACAGGTGTAGACACCCTCGTGGATTTCATTCTCAATTCCCATATCTTTGGCAACTTGTTTGGCAATTTTAATCAGATGAGCATTGTAGGCATTTGTCATGGGAGGGAAGCGGGGACCAAAACGAGGATCATTGGGCCCTTGCAGCGGCGAATTGCCGGCAAAGCCCATAATATTGATGTGATCACGTACAAGCATAATATCACCGACCTTGAATTTGCTGTTGAGACCACCGGCAGCATTGGTGGCCATCAAATAACGGACACCGACCAATTTCATAACACGCACCGGCATTGAACACTTGGCCAAGGGATAACCCTCATAGTAATGGAAACGTCCCTGCATAGCCATAACAGGCATATTTTCCAAATAACCGAAAATCATGCGACCAACATGTCCCTCCACCGTGGACACTGGAAAGTTGGGAATATCTTCATATTCAAAGATTTTCGTATCGGTAATCATATCAGCAATGGAATTTAAACCGGAACCGCAAATAATACCAATTAGGGGACGAATAGTTGTGCGATCCAACAAATAATCGGCAATATCTTTAATGACTTCATAGGAATATCTGGAAATAGCAAAAAATAAAAGCAACAAAGTTGTAATATTAATAAAATGTTGAAAACAAATCGTAAATATATATTTATGGACAATCATAAAAAACACGTCAACAAATTGTAGTACACAGTACGAAAAAGATGAATAATGAAATATTGTAACAGTTCCTCGAAAAAGATAAGTATTACGGTAAGTTTTAACACACAAAAATATATAGCAAGAAACATATATTCCTGAAAATATATTCTTAACAATTTGATATAGTTTTTCAGTAAGAATTTAAAAATTCTCAGCATACGCCTTTTTAAAATAATTTTTGCTCTGAACTTTCTCTACCTTATAGGCCTATATGTTATATTCTTTATATCCATTCATTTATGTTGCCCTTAATATGTTATAGTTTCAAAAGGGTTATACCAGTCGCTTAGTGGTTTAAGTCCATATTTCTAATATTGAGATATTTAATTTTGTTTGTGACCTTAAGTGGACTTAAAGCACTTTCAAAATTAACCACTCACATGTTATATTTGGATCAATACGGCCCCGATTTTATATAAATGGTTCAGCAATGAATCCACATCTGTCAGATTATTGATATTTGAATATTTTCATTTAAAATTTGTATAAATCTAATTGAACACTACGAATTGAAGTTGTTGCACCCTCCAAAATATTTTGAAATATGTACATATAATACACCACAAACACGAAATAAAACCAGTAAGGAAAGTAGCAAAATCGGACTGGGCCTACTTTTGATACCCTTCACCACTTTAGGGATATTCTATAAAATCGGGCGAAAATATGTATGTGGGAGCAATATCTAAATCTGAACCGATTTCAACGACACTTAAGCACACAATTTAGATAACATCGGAATAAAGGATATTTGGGAGCTATATCTAAATCTGAACCGATTTTCACGAAACTTAACGCACATCATTCTGTGTTAACTTTGGTGCCAAATTTCGTGCAAATCGAAAGATATATAGGGATTTGGTGCACAATTTACATTAAATCGGAGGAAAATAGGAGCTATATTTAAATCTGAACCGATTTAATTCAGTTCGCTGTGCAAAATTTGTATACATCAATCTGGACAAATATTCGCTATGCAATAGTTTCATTAATATAACATTTATATAAAATTAGATATATAGGATCTATATTTAAATATAAACCGATCTTCTCCAATTTCAATAGGGTTCGTCCTTGGACCAAATAAGTAACCCGTACCAAATTTCATCCAATTCGGATAACAATGCAACCTGTACTTTGTTTACAATTTAAAATGGACAGATATACAGACGGACGGACATTTGGGACTTTTAAAACCCTCAAGTAATTGAAGAGAAAAAAGGCACTGTCTGATGCCCTCTTTGGCCCCAAGGTGTGATTGGACCTACACATTTCATCGAAAACAATGATGGAAAGACTGTCGCAGTCAATTCGGAGCGTAATGATCATATGACAATGGAATTTCTTTATCTTCTATTGAAGGAAATGACTTGGAGAATATTTGGTTGTTCCAGTGAGGAGTTATCATGCCCGCCATCAAAAATAAGGACTTTTCTTTAATCACAAAAAACAACAACAAGACAACAACAAAAATGACACAAATATATACAGCTCAAGCGAATATGTTTAAAAATAAAAAATGTGGGGGGGGGGGGGGGGGGGGGGGGGGGGGGGGGGGGGGGGGTATATCAAAACAATTTTAAATTTCCAAATGATTAATGTGGAATACCAATTGTGTTCGATTTTGATCAGATATTCATTTCTGACGTTTCTAGAGGTATGAACTACGTCGTCGTATTATTTCATGTGTTATCATATTTCCAATGCAAAACGTCAATTTCGCATTAAAACTTAAAATTAAAAATTTGTTAGCCGATTTTCAGTGGTATTATAAACGCTACAGTTTTGAGTGCGAAATAATAAAATCAACACTGCAATTTTCATCGAAATTCTTGGAAAATATGTAGAAGATAAGGCGAATGATAAGTGAAAGTAAACATTGACGAAACATTGCACAAAACAGGTGATTTTGTTGTTGAATCCATGACAAACGTGACAGTCGTTTGATTGTGGAACAATATATATATATATATATATCAAGAAAAGTGTGAGAATAAATAAAATTATTGTTGAAATAAATGTAAAATAGTCGGATATTATTAGAAGGGATTATAACTATATTTTCCCATATATATTAATTTGTTTTTACCATTCTGTTTATTTATGGATTCAGTGACTCAATAGGAGTATATAGGTATAGTTACAAAAATATGTTTATACCTATGTCAATGGAATTATCCTTAATATTGAAAACAACAAACCAAATACACCACAATACCATACTAATATTATATCTCAATATATATATTTTAATAATTTAAAATATATATATATATTTTTTAATTTTCTTATATAAATTTCGTTCAATACTCTTTTCGCGCATTTACATTTTTATTTGACTGTGATATAATTAAAAAAAATACAAAATTAAAAAAAAAAAATCCAATTCACTTACTTTTCGCAAATTTCCGCTTCAATTTTGTTCTTTGTTATAGCCACATTAGTTATATTATTATTGTTATTTCTGTAAAAATTTATTGTATAACAGTCATAGGATTTTGTTATATTTCTTATTTATATATTGGTTTTGTGTTGTATACCTTTATAAAAAAAGACCCTCAAAGAAAATCCCACTGAAACTTGCAGGCGTTTGTCATTCTGTTAAAAAATAAGCGCAAGCCAACTGTCAGTCAGTTTAAGAAAATAAAAATGTTATTTAGAAATATATATTTAATATGCAGTAGCCACACCACTTCTATAACTATTTTTAATTCGGAAGAACATTAGGATAAAATTTCTCTTAACTTTAAAAAAAAGTCATTCTGTAGGTTGTAAAAAATATATTGTATTTCTATGGTAAGACTAATCTATTTCTATGTTCTGGCTAGTAGAGTACATAAAATGATTTCTACCTTCAAAGAAGTAAAAACATCACATAGTTCAGGGGGAACAATTTTTTACTATCTATTATCCACTTTCAAAATAACTATAATCGGTCAGGTCAGGATCTATATGCAGCCTGTATCGAGACATTATCCAACATTGGTTACAAAATTTACTTCTGACAAAATTTACTTAACCTTTACAGGGGAATACATTTTAATATCAGGCCTTGAACCTGATATTAAAATCCAAAATGTTGAACCATTCACTCGTATGGAAAATGCGCCTATGGCCATTAAAATAGCTTATATTAGGTGAGATATTTATATGGGGACTATTTCAAACATTGACTTATATTTACAATGTTTTGCGAATATGTTTAGTACTCAACAAGAAACCGGAATTGCGGAATGAATTACCTAAAAGTTGGGGGATTTATTACAATGTCTCCTCTTGAAAATGCGAAGTTGGACGTAACCATTATAAAAAGGCTATACCAAAACGTGGAACGATATATTATATATGTATCTCATTTTCAAAATCAACATTCTAGGAGTAATTGCAGAATATTTCAAGGATCTATTTTAAATGTTAGAATATATATCGTGATTTCAACTGACGGACAAGGATACATAGAGTACATTTATATTCCGGCATATTGGTTTTAACGACCAAATCCAAAAGTCCCAAAAAATTTTGTCATTATACCCTACAAAACTAGGTTGTCAGGGTATTATAGCTTTGTGCAGGCCAAGAGTTTGTAATGCCGCGAAATATTAGTCCTAGACCCTCCTTTAAGTATACTAATCATAGTCATATCTCGACTAGCTGATTCGATGTAGACATGTGTTTCCGTCCGTCCGTCCATTATAATTTGTAAACACGATACAGGCCACAGTTATGGACCAATCTTCACCAAATTTTGCATGGAGGATAGGTTCGGCCCAATGAAGACCCCTATTGTTTTTGGTAAAGATCGGTTAGTATTTAAGAGATGAAATGGACCAAATACTTAATTTTTGTTGGTTTTTCTGGTCGCTCCAGAGGCCGCAGTTATGGTCCCAACATCGTGAAATTTTACATGGAGAAGAGGATCGTGCCAAAGAATAAGCATTCCTGTTTTGATAAAGATCGGTCAATATTTAGCGGGTCAAATGGACCCTGACTTTTGTGTGAAAAAATTACAAAATTTTTATTCTGGGGCGTATATACTTGCTCCTGAAGGACATATACCCGAGAAGTTGATAGTATATCCAAGAGAAGTTGTTGACCTTCAAATTGATACCAAACTTATGGCTGCATGTACTCTGATGTGGGAGTTATACGTAATTAGGTAAAGGTGACTATGTGCATAGTATTACGATTACTCCATTAGAGGACGGAAATGTCGCGCTGATACTTTTGAAATTGTACATGAACTTCCGATTATGGTCAAGCACGACGCCTATAGTTTTCGGTGAAGTTGAGATTTCATTCAGAAGGTGCAATGAACCGAAATCTTTAACTTTGTCAGATTTTCTAGTCGCTCTAGAGGCAATTATTATATGCAGAGCATCACATATTTTACAAGGTGAAGGGGATCTGACCAAATACTTAGAGCGGCTGTTTAGATGATGATCGGTCAATCAACCAAAACCTAAAGTGACAAAATTTTTCGTTGATCTATAATTGGTGAAAAGGGTGCAAATATCTCGAAATATTGCCCAGGCTCAGAATATAGAACCGCAGAAAGTTTGATTTTCGTGGTGGTTGTGTAGGGTATCACGTGGTCGGCCTCGTCCGACTATACTGCTCCCCTCACTGGTTTTTATACCATTATTAAAACCAATTTAGTCGGACCCTTGGTCATTATTATAAGTGATGACACCAACAGTACAGTCAAATTTTCTTCAATTTAAATATATGATATATGAGACCCGTTATATTGACACTATATCTGACCATGCATATTTTATGAACCAGCAACGACTTTAATAAGTAGTTAAAATACATTACATACTACTACGTGTATTTTCGACATCTCCTTAAGAAAAAGATAATATTTTTGTAATAAACATTGAAATATTGCATGTTTGCTCTTGAACTTTTTTTTACAGCACAACAATTTATTTTTTAGTAAAATATTTAACCCTCTTGCCGTTATGGTAGTTGGATCTTAAAAACTAAAACCCCAATATTGCCAGTAATAAATCTTATCAATACTTCTTATCAAATTGCAGAGAATTGCCAATAAATGTTAAAAATTAATAAATCGTGAAGAAAAAATAAAACAAGAATAACGCCACCTTTTAGTATGGGTTTGATGAATCAGCAACATAATTGATGTTTAATTGACATTGATTACAAAATAACTGAATGATTTAATGTTAGAATTCTTGAGGGGGTGGAAACAAAAAGAAAAAAGTGAAAATAAAAACAAAACATAATTTTCATGGAAATGTTTAATCGAAAGCCATAAACCATAATTGAAATAAAATGATAAAAGAATTGTAAAATAACATACAAAAACAATAATCGATAACTTTTTCCACACGAAAAAAAGACAAACCAAAAATAAAAATTAAAAAACAATGGAAGAAACAATGGAAGAAACAACACAAAACACAAATATAATTTAACAGAAAAAATAATAATTTCGATTTTAAACGAAAAATCAATTTTGATTGACTACTAACTTTTCTTCATTCATCACCATTTCAATTTGTGATAATTGTCTTTGCATTCTTGATGTTGTTGTAGCTGCTGATTCTGATGATCTGGAATAAGAAATAAAATGTTTGGAGATGATGTTTAAAATGGATCGGATATTGTATAAATTTTGTTTTTTGTTTTAATTATTAAGAATGTGGCAATTAGTATTGCTTTGCTTAAATGTGAATTTAGAATATGAAAAAATAAAAAAACACTGCTTAAAAATTATTGTGGGAGATCAAATGTGGAGATTTTCATATGTTAGGCAATGTCGACAATTTCATAATGTTAATTGTGTAAACAAATCGTAAACAAAATAGTTTTAGAAATCGTAATCAATATGCATTCAAAGCAGTTTATTTTGCAAAAAAGCAAACAAATATACCCTAATGCACTTGCCCACCTGACCACTTATCTACTCAGATTACTTTTTGTCAAGGGGTTCGTTATGTATTCGTATATTATCACATTTTGGCTAATACAAAATACAGTTATCAGCAAAATAATAACAAAAAATGTGATATGACACACCTCCTGACAAGGTGTTTTCGTAATAATCAGAAAAAAAAAAATGATTGCCGATTTTTGTACGCACACTAATCAAAAAATGCAATATTGTACAAAGTGCAATTGATATATTCGAAAATATTTCATTGCTAAAAAGCTGATTGATTATTTTTTCAACGAAATTTGGGCAAATAAATGAGAGTGTTCAAAGGACATATATTCAATAATTATCAGATAAATAATAATGCATTATTTAAGAACAGTTTTTTCGAGAATTAACATAACTGCAATCGTATATTTTTAAAAAATTTTAAAAAGGGGATAATTTTCAACAATTTTCAGAAACTTATGCTACTAGCATCGTTTGTAAATATTATTTATTAGTAAATAGCACAGATATAGACGAGATTTTTTTAATAATTTTTCAAGAATATTCAAAAAGTGTTTTTAACAATTTCTGAAGATTTATCAAAGAGTGAATGTTTTAAAATAGCAATAAAATAAATAATGTTGGACATTTAAAAAAAATATATTTTCAAGTTACAATTTTCAAGTAATTGAAGAGAGGCAAATACACTCAGGAAAAGTCACAGTTTAGTGTTCGTTTTCAAGTAGTTCTTGTAAAAAATTACATATACCGCACAAAAACCCATTAATTTGGTGCTAACATAATTAATTTTTGAAAATTTTTCATAAAAATGTTTTTTAACTTGAAAATTTATCAGTTTTTAAAATTATTTTTCTAGGATAATTTTGAAATGCTTATATAATAATTTTTATGATTTTTTTATGAAACGTAAAGAAAATTTCCAAGAAGTCTTAGTTTTTATAAATAGAACTATATTAAAAGCACGTAGTACGTAGATCTATATTAAAAACAGCCTTTTTTGTCGTAATATTTATACCCTACACCACACTGTGGTACAGGATATTATGTCTTTGTGCATATGTTTGTAACAGGCAAAAGGAAACGAGATAGACACATGGTTCCTTTTGAGAATATGCATAGAATCACTTTCTGAGTCGATTTATGCATGTCCGTCCGTCTGTCCGTCTGTAGATGTTAAATTGTAAACCAAGTACAGGTCGCATTTATGATCCGATTTGGATGAAATTGGCACAAGTCACTTATTTGGCCCAAGGACGAACCCTATTGAAATTGGGAAAAATCGGTTCAGCGGTTCAGCTCCCATACATATTTTCGTCCGATTCAAGGTAAATGGGGCACCATTCGATTTGCACAAAATTTTGCACAGAGTACTGAATTAGGTCCAGAATTATGTGTGCCAAGTTTAGAGAAAATCGGTTCAGATTTAGATATAGCTCCCATATATAGCTTCGTCCGATTTAAGGTAAATGATGCATCAAAGTCCCCATAAATCATTAGATTTGCATGAAATTTGGCACAGAGTATTGAATTAGGTCCAGAATTATGTGTGCTAAGTTTCGTAAAAATCGATTCAGATTTAGATATAGCTCCCATATATAGCTTCGTCCGATTTAAGGTAAATGATGCATCAAAGTCCCCATAAATCATTCGATTTACGCGAAATTTGGCATAGAGTATTGAATTAGGTCCAGAATGATGTGTGCTATGTTTCGTGAAAATCGGTCCAGATTTAGATATAGCTCCCATATATAGTTTTGTCCGATTTTATATAAATGGTACACCAATGTCCCTATATATCTTTCGATTTGCACGAAATTTGGCACAGCGTACTAAATTAAGTCTAAGTTTCGTGAAAATCGGTCCAGATTTAGATATAGCTCGCATATATATTTTCGTCCGATTTAAGGTAAATGTGGCACCAAAGCCCCTATATATCTTTCGATTTGCACGAAATTTTGCATAAAGTACTCAATTAGGTCAAGAATGACGTGTGCCAAGTTTCGAAAAAATCGGGTCAGATTTATATATAGCTCCAATATATATATTCTTCCCATTTTAGGTAAATGGGTCTCCAAAGTATATCTTTCGATTTGTGCGAAATTTGGCATAGGGTACTGAATTGGGTCCAGAATGTTGTGTGCTAAGTTTCGTAAAAATTGGTTCAGATTTAGATATAGCTCCAATTTATATTTTCGTCCGATTTAATGTGCACTAAAGAACCAAAGATTGGCCGACCCGCACACAATTTTGGACAAAGTACTGAAGTTACTATAACCTTTCGTGTGTCAAGTTTTCTTGAAATTGGTTCAGATTTACATATAGTTCCTATATGTACTTTCGTCCGATTTTATATAAATGGTGTACTAAAGACCTTTAGTAGGCCGATTGTCAAAACGTACTGAAATTAATATAAATTAATCTCGGGCAAGTTTTCTTGAAATCGGTTCAGATTTAGATATAGCATAGCTTCCATATATAATTTCGACCTATTCATGTTGATTTTAAAACAAATAATCAATGGATGTTTGATTGGTATTACATTTTAAACAGTGAACTTATAGATAAAGATCGCATTTTTATGTTCGTTCAATTTCATGTCAATGTTCCTTCGAAAAGACGACATCTGTAAAGATACATATGCGGAATATCCCCAAAGTCGTGAAGGGTATCATATATAGTCGGCCAAGTCCGACTTTATTACTTTCCTTACTGGTTTTATGAATAATTATTGAGTTGTGCAATTTTTTATAAAGTTTAAATTGCTAAACAAATATTTTATACCCTTTTTATTGAATATTTTAAAATTATTTTTTGTCTTTTTATAGAAAAAAAATTTTTTGAGCAAATTTTTGAAATGAAAGCTTCATGTATATTTAATTAAGAATTATTATTAGCAAAACACATCCCAATAGAAATTTTAGAAATACTGTACTGTCGCTTGTATTGAATGAAGTGTTGTTCTTGTTGTTGGCAACATTGCCATGATTATCTACTCAAATGACAAACCGTTTTTTTTTCTTGTATATTAAACTACGTTGTTTCTTATCGGCTGTGATTCTCTTCTTTCATTAATTTCATCATCATCATCATATTCTTCATTTCGTTTTTTCTGTAGCTTTGATGGGTAAATGTTTATTATTCGCTTCGTACGCTAGCTGCAGACAACCTCCTTATTCACAAAGTAAATATAAAAAATACAGTTCTGCTATTATTCTGCGATATTTTTTAAATCCAAAAATCGAAAACTTGTCAGTTATAACATGCAAATCATTCATTGTCGTATAACAATTGATATATCGGACACATGAATAAAATCTATATTGCCTTAGGCCACATTATGGCAATAGCCGCCATAAAACAATTCTAAAAGGTTATTCATTAATGTATATTTGTCAGCACATTAGAACATTTGAGTGTATGTAATAGATCTGAAATGGAGGTGTGTATTACAAAATGTATCCACGTGTTCGATCTGCTCTGAATTATAATTTTTTGTTTTGTTTTGATTTGAAATCAAATATTCTATTCCATGGAGGCTTAACGTTTTTTGTATTGAGATTTTGTTGAATAAACATTTTGTTTTACAATTTCTAATCTAATATTATATTTAATTAGATAATATGTAAATTGTTGTTTTGTTTGTTTAAGGAAAATATTATTATTAAACCATATTCGTTGTATTGGTATTTACATTTGATAATGTAATATAATTAATCTGACATTGGCCATGAACAGTGTATTGTCGCATTCCAGCTGGGATCAACACACAACAATATTTTTTTACAAGGCTTGTTTTGGGGGTATGTTGGTCAACACACCCCCTTAATTAAACCAATGAGAATTGGAGTTTCGGGTTTTTTTCAACAACAATATAATGATGTTGTTCCCTCCCCTTTGATATAACCAAACACTTGAAGTATGTCCATACGAATACTTGATCTTGATTGTGGTCAAATGCACTTGACTGTAATATCTATGGGTTCATATGTGCGTTTTCTGTAAAAACCGGTTAAAGGCAAAGCTTTATCAGTCATTATTAACTATTTAGGTATGTTTGATAAAAGCTTCATATCTGCTAATCAGAAAAAATTGAAATAAATTTAAAAAAATCGAAAAATATATTAATTTTTTTTTTTTTTTTTTTTTGAAAATATATCGAACAAATAAATCGAGAAAAAAATCGAAAAATATTTGAGCGTTTATTTTTTTGTTTATTTGCTTAGATTTGTATTTTGAATATTAACAAGTTATAACATGAGCGTCTTTTTTCTCTCTGTTATGCTAATAATACCAACATCACGCGATATAAACCAATTATCTATGATTTTTTTCTATCTGCATATATATGTCGAATTCATAATATTGTGTATACCAAAAAAGAAATTAATACAACAATTTCTAGATTTGAATTTTTTGAACTTGTTATCTCTGATTTTGGGTTTGGCTTAAATTTTGTTTTATTATTTTTTTTATTAATAATGTATGCATATATTTCTATTGTTGTTGTATTAAATTATTATTGATACACATAATTTTGTTTGGTTTTATTTTCGTTTTTTTTTTTAACATGAAGATTTGTATATTATATTTGATTTTTTTTAAATACGTTCTACGGTAGAGAAATTTCTTGAAAGCAAGAAGAACACATTTTGTTTAGTTTTTTTTAATCTATTTAAGGTGTTTGGTATGATGTAGGATTATTGACTTCGGTTGAAAATTAGCAAAATGACAAACCTAGGAAAATATTTTTTTTTGAAAAAAGTGTCCGCCAATCGTAACAACAATGTTTTAAAAAACGAATTAAGGTTTTGAGAAGCACTCTTGCAGTCGCTTTATGCTGAAACAATAAATCGATTATATCTTCAAGAATTTTTAGATTTTTCTCTTGAAATTTTAAAGCAACATTGAGAATTCAAATTAAATAAAATTAAAAAAAAAAACAGTGAGCGGAGCAGTATAGTCGGACGGGGCCGACCATACGATATCCTACACAACTATTCTATCATTCTGCAGATTTTTATTCCGAGCCTGGGTAAAATTTCGTGATTGTCGCACCCTCTTGCCCGATTAGAGGTCAATAGCACCTCTTCCATACATTGACATATTTTCCGAATATTACTAATGTTCACTACAGTCCTTTTAATTACTTATCCAGATTCCCTATCTGATCATTAACGAAAATTATAGGCGTTGTCCTTGACCATAACTGGAACCTCATGGAACATTTCCAAGCGATCAGCGCTATATTTTCGCCCTCTAGTGTGGTAATGGTTTATTAAATAATATCTGAATACGTAAGCACCTGTAAATATTTACGTGTAATTCCCACATCCGAGTACATACGACAATATAATTGGTATCAATTTAAAGGTCAACCACTCCTCTTGGATATACTATAAACTTCTCGGCTCTATGTCCTTCAGGAGTAAATATATACGCTATAGAATACAAATTTTGTACTTTTTCACAAAAAAGTCTGGGTCCATTTGACCCGCTAAATATTGACCGGTCTTTATCAAACGTCTATTGAACGTGCCCAAAATGACCGTTTGTGCATTGCATGTCACCCAAACTGCCCGCGAGCGTATCTTGAAGGCTGGCGGTGAGGTAATCACCTTCGATCGACTGGCTTTGAAGTCGCCCACTGGCAAGAACTGCCTGTTGTTGCAAGGTAAACGCACCGCTCGTACAACCTGCAAATATTTCGGAAAGACACTCGGTGTACCTCACTCCCACACCCGCCCCTATGTTCGCTCCAAGGGACGTAAAATCGAACGCGCCCGTGGTCGTCGTTCCAGCTGTGGTTATAAGAAGTAAACAATTCGAGAAAGATAACACCTCCGAATGTTTATTTGTAATTTACGTCTACTCTTCTCTCAACCATTTAAAATTGTGACTACATCGCTTGAGAAAATTCCAACAGACGTGAATAAACAAATCAATCAGTTGGTTGATGGAATTAAAAAAAAACAGGCATGCATATTCTTTGGCCCAATTCCCTCCATGTAAAAATTCGAGATGTTTGGACCAAATTTCGGCCTCTGGAGCGACCAGAAAAACCGACAAAAAAATAAGTATTTTGTCCATTTCATCCCCTAAATATTAACCGGTATCTATCAAAAAACAACAGGGGTCTTTATTGGGCCGAACCCTCCCGAACCCTAATGTCATTTTAAAGCTAACTTCATAATGCATCTCTCATAGAAGTCCTGCTCTCTATTTGGAAAAAACTATAGTAGTCGATTTTCACAATCCTTCCTAGATACCAATTTTTGATCATTAAAGAAATTTAGCAGAGCAAGAAAATGATGATAATCGCTTTTTGCCAAGTCCGGACCGAATTTTTTGAAGATGTGTGTGGCCTAGTGTTGTCCTTGTGGCACACGACACCTCTCCTGTTGGCCAATTCTGGCCGTGTCTAGTCAATTGTAAATGATTTTAAACAGTATTAGCTCCTGGGCAAAATAATTTTTTTTTACTGCGAAATGTCGCCTTTCCATCGAGCATAAATCTAAAATTGTGTGATCGATGATTTACGAGAAATCTATCAGTGCAGCCATATCCCGAAAAATAAAGGATATATTTTCCCCAACCTAATATTATGATCCCAGAAGGGCAAATACGTCATATGTCATGTTTTTTTTTTTTTGGAAATCTAAAATCGCAAAAAAAATCGATGTGTGTAACCCCTTCAAAAAATTGCATAAGACAAATTTCACACAATTACCTAGAATTTAATATCTTATCTTTAATTCTCCAACCACTTACAAATAAATATTGCAACCCAGACAATGTTTTATCTTTAAATAGAAATACTTGCAATAAAGCAAAAAAATATTGGGATTTTCTACTAATGCCGACTACTACTTTATTTGGTTGCAGACAACAGAAGCACCACAAACTTTCCTTAACAATTAGTTAACATGGAGGGTTAGTAACCTAGTGTTTTTATACAAAGTTTTCTTTATTATTATTTTTCCTTATAATAATTCATTTCTATTGTAGAGTGCATAGAAATGGATAAGAAACCAACCAAGTTGTAGGGTTTCTAGTTGGTTTTATATTTTGGAAATACCAACAAATGCAGTCCCATCAGTCCCAAGTAGATATCACATCTTATCGATGGATCACATCTTTGAACATGATCTGATGTTAGTACAAATATTTGTTAAATCAGTCATTATAGCCGAGATACTTACTGGCGTAGGTACGAACATGACACCGGTTTGATGAAAATATTACGAAGTTAAGATTGAATCCATCCAGATATTTTCAAAATTGTGATAATATTTAGGAGGTCTCGATTGGCCCTTCCTAAACTATTAGGTTTTGGCGCAAAGATTGATTTGTTATAAAATTAATTATCAGCAACATTTGACCCTTTGTGGGAGACCTACAAGAAGGAGTGATCCGAACTTCCTCTCCTTCCAATAAAATTTATGTTTGGATGAAATTGGTAAATAGACTTCAAATTGTCGGCAACGGATTTGGTCCGAATAAACTTGGGGTCTAAATTAGCAAATTTCTGCTGTAGAAACGTGTGCTGAGAATATCTAAAACAAAACCTCAAACTACTCTGTTCGGGGACAGAAAACAAATCAGTCAAGACTATGACAAAATCAATTAGATGCTACATTACTCATCCAAATTTAACTAATGGAAAATATAAGAAGACAATGTCACCCTCGTTTATATTTTCTTAAAATTGGCAGCAATTTTTGCAATCGAAATGGTTATACGCTCTTCTAGCAAAAATTGCAAAGGTAGTACTATATTGCATGTCTGGCAACACAGATTGCATCTCACCTTTCAGTTTGTATATTGCAAACAAATATATTATACAATATATATATTTCCGGTTTATAATCGATATTTTGAATAGCTGACCTCTTCGCATAACAATAAACACTGCTCAATACCCACGTGTACACAGTATTCTAAAACCAAACAATAGAAAACTAGAAAATTCGATGTCACATTTTAATGATCTACATTGGCGCCCAACAAAAATACAGTTGAAACCCATTTGTTTACATTATCTTTCCATATGAAATAAAACAACACCCTTTAATTAATTCCCTTCTGGAATTTTCCACATACTCATTTGTCTTCTATTGGTATTCTTATCATGTTTTTCCATTGATTGGACTTACAAGACAATCAAGTTTAGGTGCTGCTGCACCACACATTCCTTCATTCATTGATAATACCATCTTCATCTTGTTTACAGATTTTAACAGATCATTAAAACTTGTTATGATGTACGTTTTGAAACAGGTCATCAATTCGAAAATGGGCAAGAAAATTACAATGTTTTCCATTGAAATGGAATGTTTGTCTATGTACCACATACGTACACACATAAATCTGTGCAGGACTAAAAAAGGAAACTAGAAAAGCAAATGGAAATACTTACGAATTATTTTCAATGGCGGTATAGGTATTGCGGGTAGCATTGCCATTCATTTCACTGCCATTGGTCTTGGATTTGGCAATGAGGCAGGCGCTGTCTGTTGCACTGGAGCCGGTCATGTTGTTGTTCTTTTTTGTGTTTTTAAACAAATATTTGAAATGGATTTACGAAAAAACGTGGTGCTTTGCTTAATTTGCACACAAAATTTCAATTCAAGTTTTTTTTCTTTCTTTTTTATATTTCGGCAACTAGTTATGCTAATAAAACTCTGCTTTTGTCACAATCTTATCTGAATTTCTAATTAAATACAATTTTGTATATTTCGCACTATAAACCCAGAATAGACAAAGGTCTGGACGCTGTCAATTCACAATTTCTTCAAAATTAAAAAAAAAGAAGAACGCAAAATAGTTTTGATGTTGCCTGCTTCAAGCGTTTTTGTCAACTGATCGGTTCGCCTATTTACTGGGCTGTATTTATAAGAAACCTGTTGTTGTCCATTGGGCCGGTGTTGTGTGTCTCATCATCATCATCATCACCATAGTTGTTGTTTTTGTCGTCGTCGTCGTCGTTAACCAAACATCAACACAAACTATAATACAAACAAACAATCGGGCAAGCACAACAACAACCATCACCTCCATTATCATCGTCATCATCACCATCGTTTTTGATCGTGTGGTGAGAGTTACGGTTTTTTGATAGATACGCTTGATTTTCATTTACGTTCGTACACAATTCATTGGCCCTTTCGGATTGATTCTCTGTTTTCTTCTCCTGCGTTCACATTTCTCCCATGGAGAAGAGTATGCCAGAGTTTTTGTTTTGTTGCTCAAATTAAATTTTATATTTTTATTTTGATTGATAGCAAAAACGTTTAAACATTTGCATGTTCGTTAAATCGCCAACAGACGATGTTGCCAGATGCGATAAGAATTTAGAGAGGGCATATTGAACCCTTAAATTGAGCATTTATGAGGATAACGCCAGAGATTTGTTTTGTCTTAAATTTAATATTAAAACTTAAATAATTTATAAAAAAATATTTGTAAATACAATTTAGTGTTAACACGAATGTAGGAAACTATAGAACAAGATACAATAAAATATCATTTATAGAAATTCATTGATTCAGTTGTTTTCTAACATTTTGATGTTCTTCTAAAAGAACGGTGGCGCCAAATGAGTTAAAATCGCTTATATATGGACTTAGTTTCTTTAAAAAAAAATAATTTTTAATGAAAACTTTGGGCCAAAACTTGGAAATTGAATTACACTGAAACAAAAAATTGAGCTTATGGTCTGGTGAGTGTAAAATTCATTATGTCAATGGTGAGTATATTAAGAACCCAGGATATTTCTGAGATGACATATTTTCTGTCAAATCGAATAACCAGAGTAACTTCGGGTAATGTATGTTGTGGATTGGTTGTGATAAATTTCAATTTATTGCACTCTTGGTAGGAATGAATGCAAAAATATATGGGTTAATGTTTTGGAATAGCCCCCATTTAAGGGAACCCCCCCATTCTCGATTTTAATTTTTCAAGATTTTCAATGGGCTGGTAAATGAATACAAATGCATGTTAAGGTTTGTAACTTTGCACATATATAATTGAAGATTTAAAAGAGAAGAAAAATACTTTACAAAAAATTTTTGTTATTGTTTTGTTGTTGTTTTTTGTAATTGAAGAAAAGTCCTTATTTTTGATGGCGGGCATGATAACTCCTCACTGGAAAATCGGACTCCGAAAATTCCAACGGTGTTAGAAAGAGTACATGTCTGGCTCTCGTATGAACTAGGATTATTGACTTCGCTCTAAAATTAACAAAATGGTGGACCTTTGAAAAAATATTTTTGGAAAATCGCCGATTTTTGAGCAAAAAACAAGTTAAAAAATAAGGAATATCTTCACCGATTGGCTTTATCCTAGTTCATACGAGAGCTATACACTCCCAGAGAAACGTTGCAAAATTTGGAACCGATTGGATTATTAGTTTTTGAGTTATCGTGCCCGCCATTCGCAAAAAAATGTTTAGAGAAAAACGCGTTTAAAGTTTGAGAAGCCCTTCAGCCGTCACTTGATGCTGACACTATAAATCGGCTATATCTTCAAGAGTTCTTGAGATTTTCACTTGAAATTTTGTAGAGTCATTCTTTAATCAGTGTAGATTCGAATTATATCAACAAAAATTTTGACCCCGAGAAGTGGGGGTCCCCTTAAGGGTACCGCCCCATTTGCTGTATTTTGAAGGTCCTTGCTTCATTATCCAACCGAAGAACTTGTAATTTCACATATCGAGTTTCGAAAAAAAAAAGAATGAATACGTCCTCCCATAATAAATGAGCCCATTTTACGAACTCGCCTTCATGAAAAGGTCGCGCTTTTCTTAGATATGGGGGGTGGTCCATATTAGACGCATAGTCCACATTACCCGAAGTTACTCTAATATTTTTGTAAACCATATCCTCCTTCTGTTTTGAGTTCTTGTGAGTCTTTTTTGTTCTTAGTTTCTAGAACCGTAAAGTAAATTTTATACAAAAAATAAGCTCATATGATTTGTGATAGTGTCTACATAGACAAGAAATCGATATTCGTAAGTTTTCGTCGCCATATTCCACTTTTACCCGATGATTGGTCAGAAAACATTTTCGGAAAATAATTCTGAACAACGACTACAAATGGTAAAAACGGTAATTACCTTCAAATTTGATTTGATGCTAAACTTTACTCCTTCGCTCATACGAGGGCAGTTCGGAAAGTTCTTAGCCTAGCACAAAAAGCGCGGTATAAACAGAAAAAGCATAAGTGGTTTCGAAACTTCCATCTCTCTTATGAACACATGTTAAATTTTGTTTTGATCTGGCAACTCCTTCATATAGACACCGGTGTTCAAAAAAGATGCATCCGCAATTTTTTACAATGGAACGTCTTTTTTGAACGTTTTGTTATAGCTCATATTTTTCTTACGATTTTTCTATTCCCGATTCGTAAAGGCAAATAAACCTTCATGTCAGAAATGGTGAGAATAACGTATCTGATTTAATAGATAATAGGTTCAATTTTAGGAGCCGAATGTCCTTGCACAAATATTGGGTCCGAATAGGACCTCTTTTTAGGATTCCGGCCTGGAAGTAGAAGCTCCTAATTCAAGAATGTCCCTTTAAAATTTGAAGTGAAAAATATCGTCGTCTTTTTATGTCAGCATGAAGTGACGGAAGGGTGCTTCTGAAACTTTAAATGCGTTTTTCTCAAATCTGTATTTTAAGGTAACTCAAGAACGGATAATCCAATACATTCTCAATTTTAACACGTTCTATTATATATACATAGCTATCGTATAAAATAATGTATAAGTAACCGATGAAGACTTTTCTTATTTTCTAATATGGTTTGTTGCAGAAAGTCGTGCCCACCGCCGAAAAGAAGGACTTTTCTTTATTTGCAAACAGGGACCGTAACGGTTATAACTTATATCAAATCAGGTAAAAAATAACTGTTATTATGTGACCTAAATAAAAAAAATCCACTTTAATTAATTATTTTTTAACGGAAAAAATAAACGTTGATTTATTTTCTGACGGAAAAAAATACAAATCCCAAAAAGACTTTTATTTTTGACGGAAAAAATAAAAGTCCCAAAAAGACTGTTATTTTTGACGGAAAAAATAAAAGTCCCAAAAAGACTTTTATTTTTGACGGAAAAAATAAAAATCGCAAAAAGACTTTTATTTTTGACGGAAAAAATAAAAATCGCAAAAAGACTTTTATTTTTGACGGAAAAAATAAAAATCATTTTTAACAGTTAAAAATCACCGTTTATTTTTTCCGTTAAAAAATAATCCTTAACATGGGAACTGAGAGTGTTTTCTCAAGATCACTCAATATCCTCAATGGGCTCCTCAGTACGAATCTATTGGTATATGACACTATTAGTGTCCCATGTCTCTAACATGAAGATTTTTTTGTTCGCATTTTAAAAAATAACTGTTATTTTCGGTCCCTGTTTGCAAATACTTACATGCAAAGTTACAAGTGTTCAATATAATGTATGTTAATTTCCCAGCCCATTAAAAATCTTCGAAATTTGAAATCGATAGGTGGGTCCTCTTAACATTATTTTTTTTAATGGAGACGAATGATATGTCCATTGTAAACTATTTTGTTAAAATTTACATACTCGAGAGTATACAAAATTCCATCCCATACAATTCAGTGTAATTTTCAAAAGTATAATCCTTCCAGGTCCCAAGAGTCAGCCTTATGGCATTTAGTATAGTTGTGTTTGAATAGCACCAACTAGACAGGACCGAAGGTAACCAGGTAATCTCTCTGGGCACAAGAGATTCAAATACTACCATCGAATATACAATTCTGAATTTCGGCTACCGCACACAGAACGAGGCCAGTTGAATTTTTTGGATGTCACTAATATGTATGAACTCACTCACACAACCACTGTCACTCATCTTTATTTTTAAAATTGTTACAAATTCTTTTGAATGTCAAGATGCTCGCTGAAAGACTCACAACAATAATTACCAATGCAAATATTTTTTATTTAAATATAGTCGTAATAATTATAAATTGATATTATAATATTATACGAACAGGCATTATCGCATTATCTTATTTTTATTATTACATGTCATATTGAAGTGTGCAATTTATTGATCAAAATTTTCCATTACATTTCTTTAAAGGGATTCAACATATTGTGTCGATTATTTTGACTGTTGTTTGAGAGCTCTCCCTGTGGCCACACAGATTGTTTCTTGTTATTTATTTAAATTCTTTAGGTAAGTAAATAATCGATTTCCCATTCACAATATACAAGGGCTTCGATTTGATTAAATTTTTCCAAGCACATCTTCGGAATAAAAGGGTATTTTTGTAATTACAGAAAAAAAATAAATAAAAAATATTTGTTTTGTTTTCATCTTTTAAGTCTTAAACCCCACAAAATAGTTTATTTACAAGTCTATAGGAAATCGCCGAAATTTAAATAGAGAATAGAAAACTAGGATCCAAGTCTTTTTTTTTTTGTATAAAATATCTTTAATTATTATGTCATATATTGAAGACGCCAGTCTATTAAAAAATATAGCACTATCAAGATTTATTAATCGCATTCTTCTAAAGGAGACAAATTCCTGGTCTTTTATTTCACTTCAGTTACTGTTTTCTATTTAAAGAACATTTTTTCTAAAAAAAACTGATTTTTTTACTTATTTCCATGTATATACATTATTATTTTCATCCATTTAATGTAATATTCAAATCTGGCAACGAAGAATTTACATAAATTGAGAGCCGCAAACAAAACGATGCGACAAAACAATTACCAATTAAACTGTGAACTACTATGCAACCGAAGATGTTTATTACGTCAAAATTCAAGTGACAGTTTTTATCACCTTAATGGATGAGCTAGAGGTGATCGATCTGTATGAAATGCTACAAATATTCTCATATTTGAAATATTTTATTCGGTTATTCTCTTTTGCCTATGGGTTTTGATTATCTTGTTTTTCTATATAGTCATATTTTTATATGTAATAAGCAATTAAATATTTATGTTTTTGATGCGATTGTATATTGTGTGCGTACTATTGTCACAAACACATTTTAAAAAATTGTCACAATTCGTTTGCGTAGTATTTTTTTTTTTTTTTTTTTTGCATTCCAATTAATTTCTGAAGGTGCTGATTAAAATTATGGGATATTCATTACCGAAAGATTCATTGTGCTTGTTTTGATTTGCTAAAAAAAGATTCTAACCACAATCTATTGTGTTCTTTTTTAGTTCAGTGTGCAATTTACAAATGATTTACATAACTGTAAGTCTATCCCATCCGCATACAGGTAATATGTAAATTGATGCAAACAGTAATAGTACTTCCGTCACCAAAATTAGACAATCCGCAACACTTTTCCTCATATATTATAGTAGTAAGAATTTTTGGGATTATGAGGAAGAGCAATAAACATATTCAAATACATTTGGTAAGTAAAAAATGTTATTCTATAGATAAAAACATTTTTGAGATAAAAAATTTTTTCCTGAGAGAAATTTTTTCTATAGAAAAAAGTATCCTCAGTAACTGAGGAATGAAGATTTTTTTCTATAAAAATTTTTTCCATAGGAAAATGTATCCTAAGTAGCTGAGAAAATATTTTTTATAGAAAGAAAATATCCTCAGTTCGTGAGGATTTTTTTATAGAAAAAAGTATCGTCAGTAACACAGGATTTTTTTAACAGAAGAAATACTCAGTAACTTAGAATTTTTTCTTATAAAGTATACTCAGTAAATGAGAAAATTATAAATAAAATTATAAATATAAATATAGATAAAAATATATTCTGTAACTGAGGAATGTTTTTTCTATAGAAATAACACAGTATACTTATTTCTATAGAAAAAAGCATGACAAAATTATTTTCTATAGAAAAATGAAGAGATTCCTATAGAAAAATGTATCCTCAGTCACTGAGGATTTTTTTCCGTAGGAGAAACTTCTCAGTTACTGAGGATACTTTTTACTATAGGAGAAAATCCTCAATTACTGAAGATACTTTTTTCTGTAGGGAAAAATCCTCAGTTAGTGTTACAGTTATATTTTTCAGTAAGTGAACATTTTCTCCTATTGAAAAAACTGAGGATTTTCTCCTATGGAAAACATTTTCAGTAACAGGATACTTTTTTCTATAGTTACTTAGGATCCTTTTTTCTATAGAAAATAATTTTCTCACTTGCTGAGTATTCTTATTGTTATAGAAAATAATTTTCTCAGTTACAGAGTATATTTTCTTCCATAGAAAATAATTTTCTCAGTTACTGAGGATACTTTAGTCTAAGATTATATAGATAGATTTTTTCCCGATAGAAAAAAGATCCTCAGTAGTATCCTTTTTGTATAGATAAACCAGTAAGGAAAGATCAAAAGTCGGACGGGGCCGACTATATGATACCCTTCACCACTTTGGGTAGCAACCTGAAATTTATGAAAAATGTAATGTCAATGTCTGTGCAAAATTTTGTCTCAATCGGACAAACATCCATTTACATGGTACAATTATAAAAGGTAACAGCAAAACTCAGTTGATTTGATTCCAACGTAATACTAGTGTCAATATGAATTTGACAAATTATGTTTTTAAAAATCACCCAACTGGAAAATTGGGAACGCATACAATTTTAAATTGTTCTTTATTAAATGTCCTCCCGTATTCAATTTACTCAATCTGCCTGCTGGGAAAGTTGGAGGAAGCAAATCTGTCTTCACGGAATAACTCGCCATTCCAAGCATTTTCATATGCGTTACACATACATATAAGTTGCAATTATAGGAAAGATGTGAAAGCGATAGAAATATAAATTTGGTAGATTTTCAATATTACATTTTAAAAATTAATATATTTTTTTGAAAATTGGTTTGTTTGCATTTTTCTGTCAAATGACGTTGCCACTACAATAACTTACAACAACAAATTTCCATGTGTTTGTTGTATAGATTGTTGTACAACAACACTTGCTGTTACCTTCTATTATTATACCATGATCCATTTACATAAAATCGGAGGAAACTATATATGGGAGCTATATCTAAATCTGAATAGATTTCAACAATACTTCGCATACATAAATTTGGACCTATTTCAGTACTCTGTGGCAAATTTTTGTGTCAATCGGCCTAAATTTGACTATTTGGTGCCCCATTTACTTAAAATCGGACGAAACTATATATGGGAGCTATATATAAATCTGAACCGATTTCAACAAAACTTGGCATGTATTAACCTAGACCTAATTCAGTACTCTGCGCAAAATGTTGTCTCAATTGGACCAATATTGGGAGTTGGTGCACCATATACCTAAAATCGGACGAAACTATATATGGGAGCTATATCTAAATCTGAACCGATTTTCTTCAGTTTCAATAGGGTTCGTACTTGGGCCAAATAAGTGCCATGTGCCAAATTTCATTAAAATCGTATCATAAATGCGACCTGTACTTTGCTCACAAAAATACATGGACGGACGGACAGACGGACATCCGTAAATCGGCTCATAAAGTGATTCTATGCATATTCTCAAAAGGAACCATGGGTCTATCTCGATTTCTTTTGCCTGTTACAAACATATGCACAAAGATATCATACCCCGTACCACAGTGTGGTGAAGGGTATAAAAAGTATCCTCAGTATTAGGGAGATTTATTCTACTTTTCAATAGAAAAACGTATACTTAGTAACTGAGAACTTTTTTTAGACATTTCTTCTAGAGGAAAATGTATTCTCAGTAAGTGAGGATTTTTTCTATAGAAAAAAGTATACTCGGTAAATGAGGAGATTTATTCTATAGAAATAAGTATTCTCAGTAACTGATAATTTTTTTTATAGAAAAAGTATATGCAGTAAAATTATTTTCTGTAGAAAAAATTATCCTCAGTAAGTGAGGACCTTTTTTCTATAGTTAAAGGATATTTTTACCTATAGAAATAGATGAAGAATTTGTTTATATAGAAAAAATATCCTCAATAACTGTGGAAATTATATTCTATAGAAAAAAGTAGCCACAGTAACAAAAGATTTGTTTCTATAGAAAGAAGTAGCCACAGTAACAGAGGATTTTTGTCTATAGAAAAAAATAGTAACAGAGGAATTTATTTTCTGCAGAAAAAAATATTCTCAATAACTGAAAAAAAAATATTTCCTATATTTTCTGTAACGTTTTTTCTACAGGAAAAGATTCCCTAAGAGAAGTTGAAGAGTTTTTCCCTCAGTTGCTGAGGAATGTTTACCCGCTAGTCAATCACACTTATTATTTTTCCACATTCCCATCCCTGTGTAAAATTACATTGCTTTCGAGTCATAAGTATGGCCTGTAGAACGTTTTCTAAGCGTTCCACATCCAAAATATTAATCAATCACATTCAAGTATTGTAGTATATGCATTGGACATAACCTGATCTATATGCAAAATTCTTGACGATTGGTCCATAACACATATGCATTGTTTCAGGGCCAGCATGAATCTACTATCAATAGAAAATTATAAAAAAAATATAAAAAAAATTACCAGTTTATTTATTATTATTATTTTTTTCTTTGTACGGCAACAAGAACATGCTTAGATCGATTCAGCAAGATTGGTATACCAAATAGTGTATATCAGCAACGTACACAGGATTTCATTTCGGGTTCATTTATAGAGGATTTCATTTATGCAAACATAAATTTACTGTGAAAAAAATTCATTTCGGGGGGGCCCCCAGGGCCGCCCCCCTGCGTACGTCCCTGGTGTATATAGTACCAATATTTTGTGGCGTTACAAAATTTCTGGGACCAAATAACCTATAATATCCTCATTATGATTTTATCGCCACATAAAATGCATCATTTTTTCAATTTGCCTCGATTTTCTTTAAATTTCAGACTCAAACACTTGTTCTCAAATATTTCAATTAAATAAATATTTCTTTTATTTTGCATTGATAATAAAATGTATATAATTTAAATAAATTATTAAATAAATTATTATTAATGCATTATCTGTGTATTTTAAAGTCAATGGCCAAATTGTATATTTTGTGAATGCATTTGAATTCGAACGGTTTGACATTGAGTTTTTAGGCTCAAACATATATTATTGGCAATCGGAAATCTATTGTCTCTTCGAAGGATTTACGACAACAAATTTAACTTATGTATATCCTCATATTTATTATTTATTTTTATATTACTTTACAACTATCTTAAAAGTTTCGTAATTCTGATTTTGTAAGCCCGGTCCGGCTAATATATGTATTGCATTCTCTTTGTTTCACAACTCAACTCTGGTACATTCTGTATTCAAGTCATTGCGGTTATCATCAAATCGAAATGTAAACAATTGCCACCTTTTTGTTGTTGTTATTTGTTGCAAGCATTGAGGGGGTCTAGGTTTACGGAAACTTTTCTTAAAAATAATAACAATAATATTTTTTATTATTATTTTTTTATTTTGCTTAGCATCTGATTTAGAAAACGAGACTATTTTGATGGCGTTTTACAGGGGCTATTTTTTTGTGTAAATATTCTGCTTATCAATTTGGCCCAGTGCTTGTATTGCTACATCTTTCTGATGCAATAATTATGGGAAAGTAGCTTAGAAAAATTTTATAAATAATATGTTTTTTTGCAACAGATATTAAAATGCATTGAATTACAACAAATATGTTAATAAAATAAGTGTATCAGAAAATATTAAAACGGATAGCAATAATTAAGATGGTTTATTCATCAGAAATATTACTACGGGTTTTTTAGTTTATAAATGAAATAATAACAACTATAACAAGCCAAATCACGCAATGGGATGGCGATAAATGTATATTTTGTTTTAGTTCATAAATAATAAAAATAGTCATTTTTTCAATTTTAAATTTCTATAAAGACATTGAAAACGATGTGTAAACAGTTACCTTATGCAATTTTACTAAGTAAAAATTCAAATTCAGTTTTTGTTCTGCCACAATAGCGGGCATATCTATAACCTCCTCTATAGGGTATTTTCGATAGGTTCCTCAGAAATCGATATACGTTCTTTTCCACATTTACCCAATCCATACAAGGCTTTATGAGCAAGCCTTGTATGTGCATTGCCCATTATGAAGAACTATCGATGTCATCTGAAATATTAACTTTAAATTGATATCAGTATGTCAAACACGTTAATACCAGTTATTTGCGGGACACAGATCCGGATCGTTAAATTTTTGAAACGGATTTCAGATAATAAAATCGATTATTATATCAATATCATTTGAAATCTAAAAACATTGCAAATAACCTACAATAAATTGTCTGTTTAAGAGCGGATTTATTCTGCAAATAAGTTTTCACCCCTTACAAATCTGGAATGCCGACATAAACATACTAGGAGTAGTAGCAATGTATGTGGAAAATTTCCAAATTTATTGCGTGCAACGCATTCGACTCTGGCTTTCCATTTTTATTGCAGTTACGATCATAATTTTCTAACATGCTGTTGTTTACAAATTTCGCATAAACATCCGATGTAGAATATAATTACAATATTACCGTATCATTAGTTAGCTACAGTATTCGAATTCACTTTTTTTAATTCAATCTCAATATTTGTTTATTGCAGAAGAGATAATAAATCACAGATATTTTTACAATCGCCCAGAAGGTTTTACAATACTAAATACATACATACATATTTATATTATTTTTATTATAATTACAGTAGAATTTCAAACCATTGGGGGTATATTTTGCCTCCGACATCTTTGTATGTGTGCTTGTCTCAGCTCTGTTATCATCCTGATTTCGTTCGAATTATTTTATATTATTAACATATTACTACGTAAACAATTATTACACATGCCAATTGTGAAAAATAATTGTGCTGAGTTGCTAGGGATGACCAATTCCAAATGATTATATTTCTCAACATAAAAGATTTTGTTGTTGAGGAATTTCTTAGTACGCCAGGAGCTAACACAATGTTGGTTAAGGGTTAGGCTTTTTTCGCAAGGAAGATTGCATACTATTGGACATATTATTCTCACAAAAATAATTATTAATTTATAAAGTCAAAATCCATCCTTTAAATACACTACCTTCTTCAAAATGTCGACATGGGTCCAGTTTTAGGTATATATTCCATAAAAAAAACTATAAAATCTCCTTACCGAATAGAGACATTTTCTTATCTGATATTCCATATATCGATCCACTTTTAGGTACCGGGAATTTTAAAGATATTTTCCAAACGAATTGGCTGTAGTGTTGAACCAGTAAGGAAAGTAGTAAAGTCGGACGGGGCCGACTATATGATACCCTTCACCACTTTGGGTATATTCAACAGATGAATCCTAACAAAGGTCGCATTTTTGAAGGACCAGTAAAATGATAGTGGATCCATAAACATGTCAGTCAGCAACCTATACTAAATTTTTCATTTGGTCAGATATAGAGTTTCTTCTTACAATGGGATAAAATTATGTAAATCAATTTAAGGGACCCCCCCCCCACATTCTCGATTTTAATTTTTCAAGATTTTCAATGGGCTGGTAAATCAATACCAATGCTTCTTAAGGTTTGTAACTTTATACATATATAATTGAAGATTTAAAATAGAAGAAAAATAATTTACAAAAAATTTTTGTTGTTGTTTTGTTGTTGTTTTTTGTAATTAAAGAAAAGTCCTTATTTTTGATGGCGGGCACGATAACTAGCACGATTATTGACTTCGCTCTAAAATTAACAAAATGGTGGACCTTTGAAAAAATATTTTTGGAAAATCGCCGATTTTCTACCAAAACCCAAGTTAAAAAATAAGGAAGATCTTCACCGATAGCTATACACTCACAGAGAAACGTGTAAAAATTTGAAATCGATTGGGTTATTAGTTTTTGAGTTATCATACCCGCCATTCGCAAAAAAATGTTAAGAGAAAAACGCGTTTAAAGTTTGAGAAGCCCTTCAGCCGTCACTTGATGCTGACCAGGAATGGTCCGTATGACGAATTTTTAGGCTTTTGACCGTCAAAAAGGTGTAAACGTCGAAAACGTCATATACCTGTATAAAATGTAATAAATGTAGTAAACGTCGTCTATTTCAATATTATCAGCATATAAAGTTATTTTCAAGAATATATATTATTTTTACATATATCTGACTATTCCTTGCTAGAACTGATAAAAATTTCTAAATTTTTTTGAGAAGAAACTTTTCAATTTTTTTATGGATTTGAGTAAAGCATGCGTAATTTCCAAATTGATTAAAGGAAATAGCTATTTTGTCAAAAACCTAATGGATTTGGGTAGGTTTTCGACGTTTCTGACGTATGTATTATACGTCGGAAATGTATGTCATTTACGTCACTGTTTCTGACAGACCATCTCTGATGCTGACACAATAAATCGGCTATATCTTCAAGAGTTCTTGAGATTTTCATTTGAAATTTTGTAGGCACATTCTATAATTAGTGTAGATTCGAATTATATCAACAAAATTTTTGACCCCGAGAATGGGGGGAGTCCCCTTAAAGCAAATATCAATCGGACACCCTTTGATTATTTGGATAAATATCTGATAAACAAAGGGAGTTTGCTTAAAATCGGACGAAAATATATATAAAAGCGTTATCGAAATCCAAACCGATTTCATCGAAACTTGTCACAGGAATTGAGTTCTTGACGCTTAATTTATTTAAAATCGGGAGAAAATATATGTGGTAGCTCTATCAATATTTGAACTGATTTTAACAAAACTTTCCACATGCTAGGTTATATTAACTTCAGAACGTTATATATATAGCTATATATAAATTGGAACAGATTCCTACAAAATTTGGCAAACGTTCGTCCAACTCGAAAGAAATATATGGACTTTGGTGTACCATTTACCTAAAATCGGTCGAAAATATCTATGGGAGCTATATCTAAATCTGAACCGATTTTCAGGAAACTTAGCACACATCATTCTAGACCTTATTCATTACGCTGTGTCAAGCTTCGGGCAAATCGAAAGATATATAGGGACTTTGGAACACCATTTACATAAAATCGGACGTATATATATATGGGAGCTATATCTACATCTGGACCAATTTTCAGGAAACTAAACACACACCTAATTCAGTACGCTGTGCCAAATTTGGTGGAAATTGAAAGATATATAGGACCTTTGGTACACCATTTACCTTAAATCGGACGAATATATATATATATATATATATATATAGGAGCTATATCTAAATCTGGACCGATTTTCAGGAAACTCAAAACACATCTTTCTAGACCTAATTCAGTACTCTGTGCCAAATTTCGCGCAAATCGAAGGATATATAGGAACCGTTTGCATTACATCGGACGAAACTAAATATGGGAGCTATATCTAAATCTGAAACGATTTTTCCCAATTTCTATAGGGTTCGTCCTTGGGCCAAATAAGTGACCTGTGCCAAATTTCATCCAATTCGGATCATAAATGCGACCTGTACTTTGTTTACAATTTAACATGGACAGACAGACGGACGGACATGCATAAATCGACTCAAAAAGTGGTTATATGCATATTCTCAAAAGAAACCATGTGTCTATCTCGTTTCCTTTTGCCTGTTACAAACATACGCACAAAGACATAACACCCTGTACCACAGTGTGGAAATCCCATTAGATATATTTTCTTAATCAAGAACAAATTCTATGTCGATTTAGTCATGTCCCCTGTCTATATTCCGATCGATGGTAATATTTAGCTGCATTTGTACTATCTTGACCGGTTATTTCCGAATTATGTTTTCCCGGAGTTAAAAATGACTCCATTTCAATAAAATTTATTGAAATTTATTTATTTAAAGGTCGTATATCCAAGAGGAGTATACTATGGGCGTCTCGAAGTAAATATATACGCCCGAGAATACAAATTTTGTCATTTTTCATAAAAAATGTGGTATCATTTTAACCGCTATATATTGACGATCTTCATCAAAACAGTGATGGCTATTCTATAGTCGGACACCTTTCTTTCACCTTGTAAAAATTCGTGATGTTCGATCTATAATTTAGGCATATAGACCAGAAAAACTGATAAAAATTGGTGAGAACCCGTCCTACATGCAAAATTTCGTGACGATTGCATGTAGGACGAAATTTCGAAATGTTGCCATGTCTACAAATTATAATGGACAGACGGACGGACACACATGTCTAGATCGACGCAGCTAGTCGAAATATGGTATGATCTATACTAAAAGGTGGTTACAAACTCTTAGGTCACACCATACTAAAATACCCTTACAACATAGTTGTGTAGGGTATAAAAATCTTGAATGGTATAAATCATCAATTGAGAAGGGCTGGACCTATTTGACTCAAAATTGCATAAAAGTAGCAAAATCGAAACTAGTTTGTATACCCTATGTTGTCAGGGTATTATAGCTTTGTGCAGGCCCAAAAGTTTGTAACGCCGCGAAATAGTGGTCCTAGACCCACCTTTAAGTATACCGATCGTCATATCTCGACTAACTGTGTGGATCTAGACATGTGTGTCCGTCCGTCCGTCTGTCCATTATAATTTGTAAACACGATACAGGCCACAGTTATGGACCAATCTTTACGAAATTTTGCATGCAGGATGGGTTCTGGCCAATGAAGACCCCTATTGTTTTGGGAAAAGATCGGTTAATATTTAGGGGATGAAATGGACCAAAAACTTTATTTTTGTCGGTTTTTTTGGTCGCTCCAGAGGCCGCAATGATGGCCCGCGAATTTTTGCATAGAGAAGTGGATCGGGTCAAAGAATAAGCATGCCTGTTTTGATAAAGATCGATCAATATTTAGAGGGTCAAATGGACCCCAACTTTTGTGTGAAAAATGACAAAATTTGTATTCTATAGAGTATATATTTACCACTGAAGGACAAATACCCGAGAAGTTGACAGTATATCGAAGAGGAGTGGTTGACCTTTAAATTGATATATTGTCGTAGGTACTCGGATGCGGGAGTTACACTTAAATATTTACAGGTGCTTACGTATTTATATATTATTTAGTAACCTATTACCACACTTGAGGGCGGAAATATAGCGCTGATCGCTTTGAAATGTTCCATGTGGTTCCAGTTATGGTCAAGGATAACGCCTAAAATGCTAGGTGATGATCAGATAATAATTTTTCGGATGAAGTGGACCGAAAACTTAATTATTTGTACTTTTCGAGTCGAAAGCCGAACATCACAGCACAACCCACTGATTATTAGTAACATTTGCTGACCTCTAGTCAGTCAAAAGTGTGGAAATATCGCGAAATATTGCAAAATCTTAGAATATAGAAGCACAGAATGTTAGATTTTCATGGAAGTTGTGTAGGGTATCGTATGCTCGGCCCCGTCCGACTATACTGCTCCGCTCACTGGTTTGATATTGAATTTTGTGTGTCTTCTAAGAAACTTTACCTTTGCGGCGTAATTTCTCGCCGTGGCAATATCAACCAACAAAATCATGGGATTTGACACCATTAGACTGTTCTGTGGCAATACACGAAGAACAGTGTTTATGCATATAAACCTTCAACTCTTGAGCACTTAAAACCCAACATTAATGAAATTATCACTGAGATACCGGTCAATATGTGCTATTTACGTTTACTTTTCAAACTACAAAATGGAGTACCCCAATGTACTAAAATGTCTCCCTCTTTTAATATATAAAACTTTTAGATCTCCCAACTCCCAAAAAACGTGTCAGGACATATTATTGACATCCCTGCCAAATATAGCCTTTAACGATTGTTGCTGTCGCCAATCATTTTTACGACGTCAATAAGTTCCGTTCACTATCAGTTACCGAGATCAAATATGGTAAACAACATTATTGTTTTGTCGTGAATTTTATTTTCAATAAAATACCAATATTCATACATATATACAAATTATACAAGATGCAGAGAAAACAGAAGAATACTCTCACATTTTTTAGTACAAAAACGTACATACATCAAAATTTTACTTTTAAAAGAAATACGTAAATATGTTTAATCAAAATGTGATGACAAACTGACAACAATTCAATAAAACAAAACAACAACAACATTTGTAGATTGTTTTCAGTTATTGCTGGTGAATATAAAATAATAAAAAAATGTTGGCATATATATAAATGTATGTTTGCAAATACAAATGTTTGTACTTAGTAACGTAAATTGTTCCCTTTAGTGTAAAAAATGTGCCCGGTCGATTGGTGTTATCAAAAAATGTGTTTGTCACGTGAATGCTGAAAGTTGCTCATCACCATTGTTATTTTCACACTCTTTTGGTCCAGCCCCCCATAAGTACTCACTTTGAGTTTGTTTTTTTTTTTATTTTAAATATTGAGCAACAACAAAGTTTCCAGATTCTTCAATAGCTGATAACTCAGTGCTTCTTTCATTTCTATTAAGTTCAAATGGCATATCACACATTATTTTATACCGATCGAGAAAATAAAATTATTTCAAAGTCGCCTTATCACATACGTTGATAAAAAAAAACTAATATCACCTAAATTGCCCCAATTGAGATTAGAATACCTGCCTTATGGGGGGTCTAAATGTGACTATTCGTAGAAATAATAGAATTCTTTTAAAATTACGTACACGCAAACTATTTTCATTCAAAATATAATTATTATTTTGAATACGTATGGTCCGACTATACGCGATAACACGGTATCTGAAAGACAATGGTATATTTCTGATATGGCTATATCGGGTTATTGTTGAATATGAAATATAAAAAAAAAAATAATAAATATACTTTACAATGATTTTTGCGAAAACGTTTTAAATAAGAACTATATAATCTTCATTAACATAATATATAATAATATATGTATTTGTAATCACTAACTTTAAATGGGTTATTGTAAGGTACGTACTCTTCTGTAGAGGACAATCATCTATTTTAACAGGTTGTCATCTATAAAATTTATGTCCTCTATCTGTCATCTATTTATATAATCTGCCATCTATATTTTTAAAACCTTGACCAATATTTATTTTTTGAAAACTAAAACAATTTAATAAATTTTATTAAATTTCAGTGAAGTATTTAGAATAGATATTTTCGGTATCTTCAAAATTTGACGCATTTTTCAACCGTATTATCTTTTTTATATTTTGAGTTCTAATTGCTAACAAGTTTCTATAAACAATTATTAATTATTAAATTTTAATATTTTTAGGGTTCCCGGATACGTTTTGCAACCGAATTGACAGTAATTAGATATTTTCGGTTCTGTGTTTCTAGGTGTCCTCAATAATTTAATTTTACAAAAATTTACCTTCAAACGTGGATGTAATTTACTTTTCCTTGTGGCTTATGGTTTGCAAAATATCCTTGAAAAACATAGTCGACATGGGAGTACTTCTTTGCTATATTTCTTATATAAAGATCCCAAGATTATTAGCATAGGACCAAAAATTTGCATGGTCGAATTACGACTTTATTTACTCATTTTATATACTTTTAAATAAATATAAAAGTAGGTTTTATATACATACTATTATTTTTATACACTACACCACTATGTTGTCAGGGTATTATAGTTTTGTACAGCTCCAAGAGTTTATAACGCCGCGAAATATTGATATACTGGTATATTGGTATACCAAGTATACCAATCGTCATATCTCGACTAGCTGAGTCGATCTAGACATGTGTGTTCGACCGTCCATTTTAATTTGTAAACACGATGCAGGCCACAGTTATGGGCCAATCTTCACCAAATTTTGAATGGAGGATAGGTTCGGCCCAATGAAGACCCCCATTGTTTTTGGTAAAGATCGGTTAATATTTAAGAGATGAAATGGACCAAATACCTAATTTTTGTAGGTTATTCTGGTCGATCCAAAGGCCGCAGTTATGGTCCGAACATCGTGAAATTTTTTTAGACGTACGGCAAGTTTTGTTGAAATCGGTTGCACAAAATTTTGCACAACGTACTGAAGTTAATATAACCTAGCATGTGGAAAGTTTTGCTGAAATCAGTTCAAATTTGGATAAAGCTACCATATATATTTTCTCCCGATTTTCGATAAATGATGCTCAATAAATGGTACACCGAACATTTACTTAAAATCGGACGAAAATATATATAAAATCTATATTTCATCGATACTTGTCACAGGTTTTGAGTTCTTGGAGCATCATTTATCGAAAATCGGGAGAAAATATATATGGTAGCTTTATCCAAATTTGAACTGATTTCAGCAAAACTTTCCACATGCTAGGTTATATTAACTTCAGTTTAACTCATGTTTATCAGAAATTTATTCAAATAAGCAACGGGTGTCCCATTGTTATCTGCTTTAAATTGATTTATATAATTTTGTCCCATTTCAAGAAGCAACTCTATATCTATATGAGCAGATGAACAATTTAGTATAGGTAGCAGAATGACATGTTTATGGTTCCAATTTCATTTTACTGGTCCTTCAAAAATGCGACGTTTGCTAGGATTCATCTGTTGAATACACCCAAAGTGGTGAAGGGTATCATATCGTCGGCCACGACCGACTTTACTACTTTCCTTGCTGGTTAGATATAAGGGTCTGGCTTGAATTATTAGAGGATTCTCAGAAACCGAAAATCAATAATTTTGATCACCGAGGGGAAAACCCCTTCCCAAAACTAACACCGTTCGTTGTCGATTTTTCATAATGCGTTGTTATTTTGGTTTTGACAACGCTTGTCTACTTATTTGTCAAAAGCGTTTACAATTCTTAGTATTTGACCACGATACGTTGTAATGTTTGAGAATGTGACAACGGACGTAGTCAAATTTGAGAATATGACAACGAAAGTTGTCAACTTGTATCCGTATGTATTCAAATCAGCAGCAACACTTGCTAATCGAATGCATTTTATTTTTATCGTGTTTCTAAAAGTGAATAGACGCATTGTACAAAAAAGAATTAAAAAAGGGAAATATTCAGAAAATAGATTTTCAAAAGAAAATGCAATAATTGGCGATTTTGTGCCAAAGTTCCACTTTTAAATAATTAAAAGTTTAGTAAATTAGATTTACTACGGATTCAAACATGTTTTATTTATTGTTTTTGTCAATCTTTTAGTGGCACAGGTAATATTTCGGAGTTTGCAGTATAAAAAAAGATTTAAAGGAGGCAATACTACCATTAGGAATATGTGCGGTGTTTGCTTGGAGAAACAAAGGTATTATTTTTGTATTGGTATGAAATGTATAACTATATTTATAGCTTGGAATATACGATGAAAGAATGTCAGTGGAAACGCAATGAAACAACCAACAGCACTTCTGGTTTAAATTGTTCCAGGGTCGACGGAATTCTCTAGAAGCTACAATAACCTAAATATAGTTGTTATGTAGCATCGTAGAATCGAAATTGGTTAGGTTTTACTTATTACTTTTAATAAAATATGTTTGAAATACATTAAAATATTTGTTTTTATTGGCATTACTCTAGGAACAAAATGAGAATGGAACGGTATGGTTATTTCAAAATTGACGCCAAAGAATGTCCATTCGACAACGCTATGGTGACAATTTCTGGCCACAGATGGTGTCAATTTGTACATGTTCGTGATCGAAACTGTTGTCAAAATCTCGGTATCAAATTGACAACGCAGTGTTCAAGTTGACCACAAACGATTTTGCTACATTTTTTCTATGGTTGTTCATTAACGTGTACACCGAGTGAGAAATGTGTTCCATCGCCGAAAAAAATTTTATTCGAAAATTGTTTAAGCACCCATTCCACGTATCTATGACATTGTGAATGGTAAGCTAGTTACAGTTTTTGCGTAAGCTAAGTCCCTTCAAAGTTCTTCTCAATTTTTGTAATTGCTTGCGTAGTTGGATTAATATGTAAACCATAATCTCCTCTCAAAGCACTAAATGTGGCTGTGGCAGAATCACCATTTTTGTAGTAGGGATTCATAATTTTTATGCGTTGTGAAATGGTAAAGCGATCCATTTTCATAAGTGTCAGATTTTCAACTGAAAAGAAAAAAATGGTTTACCACTTAGTTTGACAGTTTGAATTCCTGTAACCACGAAATTTATAAGCTAATCTTACGATGTTTGATATTGATTTAAGGGTACTTTTGGATTTAACCCATGTATGAAGTTTTATTTTGGGTTTTCAGAGGAAAAAATGCCTCAAAATAGTTGAAGTTGAATTTAATTTTTATAGAATATAAAAACTAGCCAGTAGACAATTCATAATTTAGGCTTATAACACATGAGAATTGATATTTGATAGTAGGCGTTCATCGAGGTACAAGTGGAAAATTCCATAATTTCGATACAGGTTTCAAAACATCAACAAATTTTCCATGACACCAGCCTATTTGTGTGAACTGCGATTGGTAAACCATTGTCTCAACACATTTTCCCACCATAATCCCTCCCATTCGAATCACTTTAGTTACCAATTATTGTATTTTACCTGTTGTTCAATCAAAGGAGGACAAATATATGTTTGTCATTCATGCAACACAGGTAAAAATCATAGTAAGAGACTAAGAACAAAAACATTTATTTAGTTTTTAACAATTAATCATTGGATTTGAATGTGTACAGGCCGACTGGCTTAACGGATTATGGATTATTCTCGAATCCAATGTAATGGAAAATTTTTTCCGGTAACATATTGAACTGAATACAGGCACCAGCATTGAAGGGTGTGTATAGTGCAGGCTCCTTTTAACACAATTTGTGGCTGTTGTACCACTATAATAGAAGGAAAACTATGTTATTCTTAGGGTAACACACAGAACATTTGATTGTACACATCATTCCGAAGTTATAAAGGATATATGGGTAAAGGATAAGTTGATCGATTTTCGACTAATCGACCTTTTGTATTGAGAAGTTTAAAAGTAGTCGTAGTCGACTTTTGATCTTGGGAAAAATCGCAAAGTAGGCTTTTCAAGGCTTTCGACTTTCTTCATTAATAACACTGTGCTACAAAATAAGAAAAAATATTTTTCAGGGGTTCTAATGTACCAATTCTATTTAGTAGGAGTCCCTGGATCACGAAAATACCTTTGGTTTTTCTGGGTCACTTCGAAAATTAATTTTATAACGGTAAATATAGAGAAAAACGTGGTTTCATGGATTTACCATTTGAAACTTGAATAACTTATTTACTTTATAACGGATTTATATTATTCTTTTTTCTTTCGAAGAGTACAATTTCTCCTTTCAAACAAGATATATATTTGGTAAATCGGTAGAGTATTGGCTGAGTTACAGCGGTTGAATTGTGAAAAAATACGCATAAAATGACAATTTTTTTTTTCTTCGGACTGTACGATGAAATTATGATATCAAGCCATACAAGTTTTATTATATTACGGGGAAGAAAATTAAATTAGCTTTCGAAAATGATAAAAATCAAAAAAATCGGTTACAAAATGGATGATTTATACACATTTTTGTATTGATTCTATACATATTCTCTAAAGGAAATATGGCTCTGTATCGTTTCCTGTTACAAACCGTTATGTTTGTAACAGGCAAAGGAAACGAGATAGACCCATAGTTCCTTTAGAGAATATGCATAGAATCAATACAAAATGTGTATAAATCATCCATTTTGTAACCGATTTTTTTGATTTTTATCATTTTCGAAAGCTAATTTAATTTTCTTCCCCGTAATATAATAAAACTTATATGGCTTGGTATCATAATTTCATCGTACAGCCCGAAGAAAAATCAATTTTGTCATTTTATGTGTATTTTTTCACAATTCAACCGCTGTAACTCAGCCAATACTCTACCGATTTACCAAATATATATCTTGTTTAGAAGGAAAAATTTTACTCTTCGAAAGAAAAAAAGAATAATATAAATCCGTTATAAAGTAAATAATTTATTCAAGTTTCAAATGGAAAATCCATGAAACCACGTTTTTCTCTATATTTACCGTTATAAAATTAATTTTCGAAGTGACCCAGAAAAACCAAAGTTATTTTCGTGATCCAGGGACTCCAACTAAACAGAATTGGTACATTAGAACGCCTGAAAAATTTTCGTGTCGCACAGTGTAATTGTTTTATTAAATTTCCCAAAAATTGCATGTTCCAGAACATTATTTCGTCTGTTGACAACAATTCATATAAAAAAGTAAGGAAAGTAATAAAGTCGGACTGGGCTGACTATATGATACCCTCCACCACTTCGGGTAATATATATGAAAGCTGTGTCTGAATCGACTAAGAAAGTAATTCTATGCATATTTTCAAAGGGAGCCGATTTTCAGGAAACTTAACACACATCATTCTAGACCTAATTAATTACACTGTGCCAAATTTCGTGCAAAACGAGAGATATATAGGTATTTTGGTACACCATTTACTTTAAATCGGACGAAAATATATATGGGAGCTATATCTAAATCTGAACCGATTTTTCCCAATTTCAATAGGGTTCGTCCTTGGGACAAGTGATAAGTGACCTATGCCAAATTTTATCCAAATCGTATCATAAATGCGACCTGTACTTTGTTCACAAAAATACATGGACGGACGGACATGCGTAAATCGAATCAGAATGTGATTCGAGGCATATTTTCAAAAGGAACCATGTGTCTATCTGGTTTTCCTTTGCCTGTTACAAACATATGCACAAAGACATAATACCCTGTACCACAGTGTGGTGAATGGTATAAAAAACTAATTCCTTAGTCGATTGCATAAGTAAAATGTCGACTTTTTAATCAGAAGCAAAAATCGAAAAGTCTAAAGGTTGACTATTTCTTTCGACTACCCTACCCTATATATGGACATGTTGGTGAACAATGAACTTGTCTATTAAACAAATTGGATGTTGCAGTTTTATATACCTTCTAACATAAGGTGGAAATATTCCCAGATTTAGCCAAGTCCCTCTGATGATAACACAGGGTCTCGATATTTAAGATAGAGTTTTGAAAATTTGCGCACACTTCACTACTACTCTCAGAATATCGGTCCTCGATTTGGTACACACCTAATTATCAATATATATACTGCAGCATGTTCGGTATTTTGAAGGAACTACCAGAACTTTCCAACCGAAATACTTGTAATTTGGTATTCCTGGCGAATCAAAAAAAAAATTCTTAGAAAACTTCCAATATAGGTCTATTTCCCTCGTGAGATTTGGAAGCTAAACGTTCCGGGCCAAGTTTTCCAACCTAAGTACCTGTAATTTAATTGTCTCAGAGTATATATAACATATTGGTAGGTATTTTACAACGACATAGATCAATATAAAGGTCCCTAATGCTATGAAGGTTCCTTTACAAAGTTTTTTTTTTGTTGAAATGCGATTATCTGTTCAAAAGTTATACGCTTGGAATGTTTACTTAAAAACTAATATGTATGAATTGATTCATGCCAATCAATAGATGGCGCTGATAATGGGTTTATTAAAAGGTCATACCTCCCTTTTGTTTGCTATATTTTTTCGTATTGCTGATATTCAAATGAAATTTTGTGATATGGAAAGTATTGTATACTTTATTGTGAAATAAAGGTCATTTCAAAATTAGTTGAATATTAATAAGAAATTGGCGTTTCAAAATTAGGTTTATAAAGTATGGGATATTAAATTGTGTGGGAGGTACTAAAAGGAGCGAACCGAGCCCCATCTTAATTTAAGTTTGAAAGAAATCAAATTAGACATTCCATACATTTTAGAAGTAATGCGTCTATAAGTCCCACCGTCCAACAATACAATACAAATTTAAATTGTACCAAATGTAGTACAAATTAGTACGAATTTCTAAAACTTCCTACATATTTCAATCTTAGACCTCCAAACTTCATTGTTCCAGCTCTATCGGTTCATCCAAATCCAAATTGTACCAATTATAGTACGATTTAGTACTTTTCGTACACATAAGTAAAAATTTTCCAAAACTACGTTACTATCCTAATCCTACATTCCGACGGTAATGTTACTTTCAATTTTCAGGATTTCAGCTCGATTTGTACCTTCAAATAAAATTTGTACCAAATATAGTACTTTTCGTACACATGACTACACTCTTTCCAAACTCGCCTCATATCTCAACCTTAATTTGCATTCCACATTTCAAGTTTTTAGCTCTATCCATTCACATGCTACGAATTTGTACCAAATTAAGTACATTTTAGTACTTTTCGGATAGTTATAGTTCGAATTTCCAAAAACCCTTTGCTACAACTATCCATCATCAGCGACCACCAATCCAAATTTCAGAGTTCTAGCTCTACCGGTTCGCCAAATACAAATAAATATCACATTTAGTACTTTTCGTAGCGTTCTAGTACGAATTTCTAAAAACCCAGCCTTATCTGCCACCTTTGGACCAAGAGTGACCCTCACCCAAAATTTCAAGATTCTAGCTTCAGCCGTTTCGTCTGGGTGTTGATGAATCGTTAAATCAGTCAGTCAATCACTTTATTCTTTTATTAGTATGGATTAGTACTTTTCGTACCGTTCTAGTACGAATTTCCAAAAACCAAACCATATCTGTCACATTTGGACCAATATTGACCCCCACCCAAATTTCTAGCTTCAGCCGTTTCGTTTGGGCGTTGATGAATCGTTAAATCAGTCAGTCAATCACTTTACTCTTTTATTAATACAGATTAATAAGAAATTTGCGTTTCAAAATTAGGTTTATACAGTATGGGATACTAAATTGTGTGGGAGGTACTAAAAGGAGCGAACCGATCCCCATCTTAATTTATGTTTGAAAGAAATCAAATTAGACATTCCATACATTTTCTAGGGAAAGTATTAGAAGTAATGCGTCTATAAGCAGAGCTCCGAAATGCTCGCTCGAATTCGAGTAAAGAGTGAAACTCGCTCGAATTCGAGCGGGAGTACTCCTGCGAGTAGAAAAAGTAAATAGAGTATACTCTATTTTTCTCTGCCACTCAAATAAGAGCGCAAGTGCTTCGCTCGTTTTACACTCTTGCCGAGTACTCTTTTATTTTTATTTTTGTTTGTGATACCGTTGTTTTACTTGATGTTGTTTGTGTGCATTGTTTGTTTTGTTATGTTTGGTTTGCAGTATTGCTGGGAAAGCATGCATCAACAAGTTCGTTCTCTGCGTTCTCTCATTTCATATAAGATTTTTATTTGTACCTCACATGTGTAAACATTTTTAATAAACAAAATAATCAATGTCCTTTTATGTTTTTAGAACATGATCTATCTCCCCACAGCACACAAAAGATCAACATCAAAAAAAATTTTGCTACTACACACACACAAATAACCAAACAACCAAATTTATTTGTCCACTCGACTTCACTCTTAGACTGAACTCTTACTCTATTTCGAACATTTTGACTCGCACTCTTTTTCTTCAACAAGGAGTACTCGCGAGCACTCCCAAACAAAATAAAAGAGTGGAGAGTATACTCCCTAAAAAACTCGTACTCTTTACTTACTCCTACTCGGGAGTATTTTTCACTCGCGAGTAAAATCGAGCAAATCGGTGCTCTGTCTATAAGTCCCACCGTCCAACAATACACATGCTTGGTAAAATTAGGTTAGATTAGGCGTGAGTGGTACCAGAAGAATTGCACCGATCTTTCCCATCTTCGAAATTGATTTAAGTTTGGAAGAAATATTACGATGTGAAATGTGTTTTCGAAATCGGAAGTTGTAGGAAGCAACTGCTCCACAGAGTTTGGTCCAAAGCAACATTTTGTCTAAACCAATATATCGATGAGACCCATTTTCGCCGCATTAAAATATTTATTGAGAATAAAAATCGATTATTTTCGTTAGCATTTCTTTTATTTGAAAAACATTACTTTATTTTGGAGTTTATTATTAAATATATTTACGACTTAATTTTGGTTTCATTTATTTTTTTATTATAATATTTCATTTAATTAATGATGATATTCATTGTTTTCAAAATTGTGAATGATTTCAATATTTGTTGTTGGTTTAATTGTTTTGTTATTTCAATTTTAGTTGAGTTTCAAATGCAAAGTCTTTTTAGAAATGTTTGTTGTAATTCAAATTTTGTTTTTAAATAATTAAATTACTACAAATCTAAGAGAGATAAATAAAATTGTCCTCTTGATCTCTCTAACTTTGTATTCAAAATACAATGCATCTATTTCCTGTCTATGGATTTGTAATACTTTTGGGTTTTTTTATTGCATTTACTGTTGTTGTTGTTTTTTAGATTTAATACAGGTGCATATGTGAAAATTTTCTATTATATTGTTTTTTTTTTTTGTGATGTAATGGAGAAAATAATTAATATTTTTTGTTTTTATTTCTGTTAATATTGACTAGTGCAGTCTCCTTTTCTTCTTTGTATTTTCTTTATTCTTATTGTTTGTTTTTTTTACTACAAATATATGTCTAGTCTTGCCTTAACTATAAAAAAGACATTTGTTGTTATTTGTTTTACTTTTATATATATTTGTGTATATTGGGAATCTTGATCGGTTCTGATAGATGAAATCGTTAAATATTTCTACAAAAGACGTTTTGTATCCATAGGAATAAAAAGTTTTGTTATTGGTTATATTTGGCAATTTTTAGGGGAATACATTATGCTAACATGAAATCCATATAATACAAATAGATAATATACTATATTTATGTACTAATTAAAAAACAAAATAAAATAATTAGAAAAAAATAAATTTTACAAAAAATTTCGATATTGAATGTTTTATTAAAAAAAACTTGCATCGAAATTGTCCAGAGGCTTTATTACAATTTATTAATATCGAAAAGGAAATTACTTATTTCCTGAGTCCATCTGGGAAAGATGGGTAATTAAAATAACCCAGGTAACAAGGGGTATCGGAAAAATCTTTTTTTTTCTAGAAAAGGAATGGGCCATTTATATCCTCAGCTTTATGGCCAATGAGTAATTTCATTGTAATTTTAAAAGGTATACTTTAAAACATTTTCTTGTATATAAAATTCCATTTTTATAAATTTCTTACCGTTCATATGATACCAATTTTATTACTCTACTCCAAATAGTTCAAAATTTATTGAACATTGAGAAAACCTTAAATATTTCGATTCTCTACATCAATATGTGGCTTCCCAGTAGCAACATTTTTAACCCTTTGAGCTCCGATTTTTTTCCGTATTCATAGAATAATTTTCTGTTTACATATTTAATGCAACTATCCTAGATAGGATATGGACAACGTTTTACATCACTAAATCCTTACATTCGGGAGATACAGTACATTCTTCTGAAAAATAAAATCCCGGTATCAAGAAAACCAAATGAAAAATCGACGAAAAAATCATTTTAAATTATTCTCTATATTCTGTTTTACAAGAATCAAAAGTAATTTTGAAGGCAAAATTCGTACATTTCGAATACGAAGCGATTAAAATAATTTGGACTGTATACACAAATTAGTACTGTACACTTTTTTGTCCTCTTCTCTATATTGAAAAGCTTATAACATTAAAAAAATTGAATTTTTTAGATTTTTCTTTTGATATGTGTCGTCCATAATTAGGTCTTGACGTATGAAATGCAAATAATATATATCTACTAGCTACATATTAAATATAAGCTCTAAAACATTTTGTTGTCTGTGGTCAACATTGGGCCACAAAAGGGTTAATCATCGGCTCCATTAACACAAGTAAGGTGTCATATTAAAAGCGATATATTTCCCATATTATAGAAATGGCATATTTATTCATTTAAATCTAGGTTAACGGGAAAATGTATAAACGTATCCTTCAAAATAATTTTTCACATAAAAACCTTCATATTTATGAAATACCGAATGGGTTTTGAAAAAAGCCAGATTACTTAGCTTTCATAGGACACAAATTTTATTACAATACCATCAGTATTTCTGAAAATTATATCTCAATCTGGGATGGGTAGGTGTGAAATATGAGTTGAATCTTCGCAGACAAATTTTATATGTAGGCCCAAGTTTTGACATAGTCCTCTCATATAGGTCTTGTTCCACTTTTTGATATTTTGAAGGATCTAGTCCCATTTTCCCATTGAATTGATGTATTTTGGCATTCCGAATTTTTGGAGTGTGAAAACATATCTGCCGAAAATATTCAATATCGGTCTATGTTTGGTCGTAGTCTCCATATTTTCTCATTTTCCTACCAAGGTGCTGTAATTTGCTATAGCATCCATATGAAAGACCCACCTCATTTTTGGTGATTTGAGAGTCTTAGCGGCATTTTCTAACCCGAGTAGCTGCAATTCACCATTCCAAGTTCTTGGAGGGTGACAAATATTTATTCAGAAAAGTCTGAGTTGTCTTTATTATGCTATTTCGTATTCCTGGTTTAAAAAAACTTCTTACCAGAAAATGTGCAGAGGAGGTCAGTGTTTATACTCTCAGCCAATTTGTATGGAGCCAAAGAATTCGATTAAATCCAGCTTCTAGAATGTTGCTATGGAAAATTCTAAGCAACTTTATAGGGAAAAAATAATTTTTTGAAAAGTGGAAGACTCGATAATCGAGATAGACCTATGGTTCCTTCGCCAAAGTTGCCTGGAAGTGTCTATAAAATCATCCTAGGGGCTGGATTTATTCGACAAAAATTTGGCCCGCCCTAGCTATACACTTTGATAGGGCAAAAATTTGTCATATAGAAATATTGTTTTTGGACCCCACGTTGTCCATCCGTCCATCTGTCTAGCTGGTGTTTAAATTTGAGTCGTATTTTGCTAATTGATAAGGTCACCCAAGCCTACTCAAGTTCGCTGTCAAAATGCATTATTGTACATTGACTTACATTATGAAAACGTAAACAAAGTCGAACTTTTTGACATTAGACTTGAGAAGCTGTTTTCCGATTTCGATTGCTACTTGAGTGACCTAATTTACAGATCCTGGTATTCTTCATGGCACAATAAATAGGTAGTCCATTTAGCGCAGCTGATGTCTCGAATAACTGTCAAATTGGGTAATTTTACTTGAATTCGATCTGCAGTGTTGCCAACCATTTGAAATATTATAAGGAAAAATTTGACAGACAAATCGAGACAAAAACAAATGTTTTTGTTTTGATACATCACCTTATTATTGCATCATGGTATTCCCTATGTCGTTATCGACATTTATCGAGAACTATTGAAAAATGTTTGGTATTCCCAAAGCAAGGCCTATAGATAAGGTCACCCAGGGAGACCAGCTTGATATCCCAGCTACTCAAGTTTGCTGTCAAAATTCATTATTGTGAATTAAATACCATTATGAAAACGTAAACAAGGTTCAAATTTGTGACATTATACTTGAGAAAAAACAGCTGTTTTCCCATTTTGATTGCTACCTTGGTGACCTTATTAATAGATCTTGTCCGTAACAAAGTGTGACGACGACGATGACGAAAATTTCTTCGTCATATTTTTTGTAGACGAACGAAGCGTTTGAGCATTTTTAAAATTTTAAAATTTTTTTTTAAATAAAAACAATGACCGGACAAGAACAGGATACATTATTCTAGAATCTATTCAATAAGTAATGCAAAATTTGGTGTTAATAAAGAAAGACAAATATATGGGATCTATATATAAATCTGAACCGATTTTGACCAATATCAATTGGACACGTCTATGTGCCAAATAAAATTTCATCACAGTTGGATTGAATTTTCCAAATTTCATCCCGTTCGGATCGTAAAGCTGGCTTGTAACTTGTTTAAAATAATACATGGACGGAGGGACATGCATAAGTCGACTCCAAATGTCATTCTATGTATATACATACTAAAAAGTAAATATAGGTATATCTCGTTTCTTCTTGGATGTTGCAAATACATGTACCAGGACATAATGCCCTGCGCCACAGTGCGGTGAAGGATACAAACACATTTTTTGCAATAAATAAGAAATATCAAACAAAATAAACAGATAACTACAATTTTCGACATCGACGCTATACGACCTTCAACACATTAAATAACTAGTATAGATACAACTTTTTAAATTAATCCGCTTCAGTAGATCTCCATAAATTAAAATAATTGCATTCTACACATTTTCTATGTCATCGACATCTTCAGTAAATCAAAGTTTATATATGTTCTAAAACAAAAAATATTTTTAATTTTAAAAACATATTGAATGTATGAAATACTTCCCATATATGAAATACTTCCCAAAAAAATGGTATTCCGTAATGGCATCAAATTAATATAATAATATATATTTTGTATTTGTTTTTGTTTTTAATATAGAAATATTAATGACAAGGCAATATTAAGGCCATTCGAAATGATTATCCTTAGATGAGATGATTTGCATTTCAAATTAAGTGAACATAAATAAAAAAATAAAATGTCATTAATATTTGTATATTATTATGTGAATAATAGAGAATTGTTAAATGTGTGTTTTTTTTGAGATGATGTCTATAAAAATGTTTTATTTTTTGTTTTAAATTTTTGTTTTTTTGTGGGACGGGTTCAAGTAACGATTTTGGTTTTTTTGTTTTAAAAAAGGCACGATTGTGTTGAGGAGTTTTTATTTCACTCTTTTTATAATCGTATTGTAATTTCGGTATTTGATTTCCTTTGAAATTGAAGGCATAACTGTGATTAGGTGAGAGTTCAAGGATCGAAATTTTATCATTTCTATTTTTTTTATTATTATGTGATATACATACAAACACACAGCGGTGTGTGTGTCAAGAAAATGCTGCAACAAAGTCAGTTGTTTCAAGAACAATATTTCAAACCAGATTACAAAATTTAGTTTATGTTATTCTAGTTTGAAACATACTTTCATAAGAAATTACTTTTTTACAAACATTTTTTGTTTTTGAAAAATTGTATGCATCATTTAATAAAAAAAGTTTAATAAAGCATTGTTTTTTTTCTACAATATAATTATGTTGTTGTTGTTTGTGTTTATTTTTTAGGCAGATGCTAAGGCATTTGAAATTAAGGTTTTTTTTCTGTTTATATTTACCAAAAGTATACTTTGATTTTGGTATTTGTTTTGATCGGGAAAATTAGTTGCATCATCAGGAGAAGGCTTTTCGAAAAATTTGGTTTTTGATAGCCTTTTGTCCATTTCGACATAATTATGTATAAATTATTTTTGTTGTAGTGTAAGAGTACGTGTATGTGTAATAAATATTATTGTTGGTTTTCTTTTTCATAAAAAAATAAAATTAAATTAATTTTGGATTTGTTGTTATTTATGGCACTATATTTAGGCTAGCTTTCATAAAGCGTAGATTCTGATCGATTTAAAACATCGCCATCTGTTGGTGTATAGCATAAACTACACAGGCGCCAACATAACAGTCGATGTTATGTTAAATAAATCGATCAGTTAAAGTTAACATAATGCACAAGTGGTGAAATTACTCAGCCCATCAAAGATGCCAAACCATTTACGGGATCTTGAAAAGGAATCGAAAATCCAATTCACCTTTGGTATGGTAGCTTCTTTGATTTTATTTTGGCGAGTGCATATCTAACTAATGAACTAAGGGGATTTGGATTTTTTTTTACAAAATTGAGGAAATAGAAATATTTTTTATAAACTAAGGAAAATAAAATTGTTATATAGTTTTCTGGTGCGATGATAAGGGCTATGCAATACAAACAATATTTATTTTGAGATGAAATTAATTTAAAAATTATTTTTATTTTTTGGTAAGACTGGCAGTTTTTAAATTTGCAGAAAGGTGGATTTATTTTTAGAAACACAAAAGATATGGGAGAGAATGACATTTCTGAAAAAAATCTTTAATAATGCATTTAGGACGAGAAGGTTTTTATAAAGAACCCAGTAAATATTTAAAAATCCATAACATAATTTATGTTAATAAATCCAGTTGTTAAATGAAAGTTCAGATTTATTATTCTGAGAAGAGAATTTTTCAAACAATTTGAAAGATTTTTTTTAATATATATTGTTTGTTGCATAAATTTATCATCTTCCAGCTTCATTATATTAATTTGATCCATTACAAATTCTGACTTCTTTTAGCAGTAAATCGAAGTTTCTAAAAATCTATTTGTAAAAATTAAAATATTTATTCAACGCATAAAACACATTTACAGAAGATGTATTAATTATAGAAGTTTATCTACCTGATGAATATGAATTAAGAAAAGTAATTAAGGTAAAGGTGAAGGCGTAAAGAAAGATATTCAGAAATACATTTATTTAGCGATGATATCTATATATTGTTTTCCATCTATTGAATTTATTTTATATTGAGCTATTTCAACGTTTATAACAATATAGAAAAGAAGAAGTTATATCGATTTTCTATATTAAAAACACACCTTTCATAAGGAAAGCGTTATAGAAAAGTGTCATATATGAAATGCTTAAAGTGTTTAAGTATAAAAAAACATTTGGAAGGTCTTTTTTTTAAACTTGGTTTCCCTAGGAAGCCTAAATATGATATGTTCATTCATAATATAATTCGTTTCAGACAATTTAGAGTCGATTTATAAATATTCGTCAGTCCCTCTGACTGTCAGCTGCACATGATGACTCTCGTAAGAGTAAACAAATTTATCCGAACTCTGCACATCGTAATATTTCTTCCAGACTTAGTATTAGTTCGAAGATGAGGAATATCGGTCCTTTTCTTTTGGTCCGAAGATAGAACCCATTAGTTCACTCCTTCGGGTACATCCCCCTTAAAGGGTCAACATTTTTAAAATTTGTTAATACAATACCAAGCGAATGGAATGTTCGATTTGATCTTAACATTTTTTCTGTCCTTTCAGTACCTCTGACACAAATGGTATTCTGATGAATATTAATTTTATATTATGCGAACCGATTTTATATTATGAAATCCGAATTAAAAAAAAAAGAAAAAAAAACATTGCATATCCTAATATTTTAATCACGCCTGTATATTGGATTAAATAGTGTCACAGAGAATTAAAAATTTGAAAACATTTAAATCTTGTACGGAGCTTGTGCTCCGATAAATTCCTTCTGGTGTTAATCCAATCTGAAGATAATGAAATGTCTGATTTGATCCAAGCTTCACAAATCGTAATATTTTTCCAAACCTACATAAAATACTAAGATGTGGTTTATAGGGCAACATATTCTGGTACCCCTCCAATAATGGTCATCTCTTTGATAAAAACGTATATTTTGTATAAATTACATGTTAAAACTTGTGTTTTATTCAATAGACCTCCGAAAATTAAAAAATCGGCCAAGGAGATTTGAAAATTAATAACTAATTATATATATATATATATACATATATATATATATATATATATGTATTACATATATATATATATATGTATTCAAAAATAATATATAATATATATATATATATATATTTTTTTTTTTTTTTTTTTGCAACAAGTACTAGAATTGTTTTTGAAACATCTTTGCTCTAACTCAAATTGTTGCGATATTCTCCCTCCTCTTCGGAAACTAAATGGCATACCATCAAACGGCTGTTGACGACAAGTGCAGTAAAAATATGGAACATATTTCTGTTAACAGCAGAAACAATTATGTCATAAAATTTGTTTTTCTGATTTGCGCATCGCTTTCCACATATACTAATTACAGGATGGAATAAAATGTTACATTTTAGTTTATAATACAAATTGGGAAATCTGCCACTGGACAATTTCGATCGAGTTAATTCAAAAGAATAAAAAATATACTCATATCAATAAATCCGAAATATGTGAAAAATATGTTTCGAATTAATAACTTATATTTTGTTTTTGAGACACAATTATTTTTGTTTTCTTATTGTTTACTTTGGTTCAAAAATTTATAATTACAATTTAATTTACTATAATTATTATATAGGTTAAATTATTAATTTTATTTCCATTGAAATCTTATTTTAATTAGAGTAATAATTTGTGTTCTATACTCAGTTTTTTTATTTTTAATATTTTTGGTTTGATTTTCTATACAACAACTAATGAAAAATCAGTCAGCTTTGAGTTCCAAAAAATAGAAAACAGTTTAGAAAAAAATTAAAACAAATATGTATTTTCTTGTTTCTTTTCAATTTTAATAATTATTTTTTCTTTCTTTCTTTCGTTTGTAAAACCAACACTTAATACTAAAAACAAAACAAATATTTGAATAAGAAAAAAAAAATAAAACTAATGAAAAAAATAATAAATTGCAACACATTATAAATAGAATTAATGAGAAAAAAATAAAAATGGAAATAATACAAAAAATTCAGTTTGAAATAAAATAAGTTTCATAATAAGATTAGAAGAAAAATGTATATATATATATGTTTGTGTTATGTTTCAGAATCTACTGTGCGATTGAAAGGACTTCAACAAATAATTTATTTATATATTAAAAAAATCATATAAGAAATAACAAATGCTTATGGAATACACTTTTTGACCTTTTAAAGGCCATAAGAATAGATACTTAAAATGTTCATATTTACAAATACAATTTTAAAGCATTTCAATATATTTTGAAACACATAATTAGAATTTTGCTAACAAATCATTTTGTGAATCTTAATAAAAGTCTTATCTATAGTTGAAGTCCCTAGTTTGGTGAATTACTATGTGTTTTTTTTTTTACTTTTCGGTTGATTTAAAATGTAAACTAGTTCTCTGAGAGTTTTTTTTTAAATCCACTACAAGTCTGTTAAATCAATGAAATATCAAAATTGAATGTTGAAGGGCTCTCATTAAGTTCTATAGTTATCTATTGTTAAGAAAGTGTATGAGAGCCAAGAACAATGGTGCGTGCAGTGACTGAAAAAAGTAACAAATTTCCTATTCCAAAACACTGACTTCTGTATGAGGTCTTGAATTGTGATATATTACTAATCTTTCCTAATATTCTGGGAAAGGTATAGGACAGTGATATCGGAGAAAATCTAAAGACTGTATTAGAGGAAATTCTCACTTTCTCAGAGTTTTACTTTATAAAATAATATTATGTATAATTCAATTCATGTTCGTGTGTATGTGTCCTTAAAATAAATGTAAAATTCAATGACGGGCGATAGCATGGACAGATTTTTGTTGATTGCTAAAAAAAATGTTTAAATAAAATATATAGTTATAACAGACATATATATAAAACTAGTTACTTTATAATATATATAAAAATATTAAAAATTACATTTAAAATGCTTATTAATTAAATTGTATATTAATTTTATAAATTAATAATAAATAATTCATACACGTACGTACTATATATAAATTATAATTCATTTAAAATAATTTATGCCAGGTGTGTTTTACTTTTGTATGTTTGTGTGTGTATGTGTGTGTATAATGGTGTTAACCTTACATATTTTGGTTTCTTGGTTGGTTAAGTGTATTTTTCCTAAGTGTTGCAGTTGTTGTTGTTGTTTTTGGTAGAGCTTAACAAATAGTTTTCATTTATTTCTATTTATATCTGAATATAATAATTATTATAGTAATAATTTTAAAAAAGCTAATACTAAAGTTATGTATTTTTCTGTTTGTTTTCTTTTTTTTGTAAATTATCTTAGAAATTGTTTATTTGTAGGTTTAAAATTTCTTGTGTGTTGCTTTTTACTATCTGACATTTATTTCTTTTTGGCCGCCTTTTTCTCTGCTTTACGTATAGCTTTCTCACGTTCACGTCTTTCTCTCTCTTGGTCTTTGCGCTCCTTTTCTATGCTGGCCTTGAGATCTTTGAGACGTCGTTTCAAACGATGTTTATCATCGCCAGTAACACCCAGCGTTTTTAAGTCTTTCGAATCCAATGATAACAAAGCACCACCTTCAACATTGTGCTCCTTGAAGGCTGGTATATAACGTTCCATCTCAATGCCTAAAAGCCAGTGGCCAACCTATTGGGGGAAAATAAAAAGAAGATAGTTAGTGATTACATTTTGAGAATATTTCAGTTCAAAGGACTAACTGAGCTCTATGTGTGTGTGTGCGTTTTTTTTTATAGATTTGTAAAGAATATTTTTTAGATAATTTTATGTTATAGTTCTTGATTTTTTGAAGACTGTCGGAGGTAAAATCGTGAATTTTTTTATGAATATATTTTTAATGACATGTCCAAGACATGTTTCGAGGGACTGTCAGAGCTTTGAACGTGTTTTAAGGAATATATTGGAAGATCTAAGTCTAGGTTTTTTAGAAATATATTTGAAGGGCTGTCAGCGAATACATTAGATCTTTAAGCATTGATTTGTAAGAATATATTATAAAGGACTTTAGCGCAGATCATCATTTTTTTATTTTAAAGGACTCTCAGAACCATAAACATGAATTGTTTAAGAATACATTTTAAAGGACTCTCTGAAATTTACGCATGCATTTTTTAAGTGTATATTTTGAAGAACTAACAGAACTCAAAGTCTGTGACAGAACTATAAAAGTGAACTTTTCAAGAATATATTTTTTGAAGGACTTTATGAATTTTAAACGTGATTTTTTAAGAATATATGTTGAAGAGCTGTCGGAAATCTGAGTTTAATTTTTATTGGAATATATAGGAGATATTTGAAAGATTATAATTTTGAAGTACTGTTAGATCTCTAAGCGTGGTTTATTTAAGAACACTGAGTGTGAATTTTAGGAAGACAGACGATTACTGAGGAAGAAATTTTCCTAGAAGATGGAAACAATTTCTAGGTCATTAAGGAAAACCAATTCGAAAAGTTCATCTGTTACGGACATAAATGGGAAAAACTCTTTAGGTATTGAAAAAGACTTCATTCAATGGAAAGAAATTTCATTCAACAACAACTCGTTTTCAAATGGGTAAAAAATTATCAGTCAAAAAGGCATGCAATTTCCTATAAGAAAAATAATCCTCAGTCATTGAAAAAAATCTTTTCTAGCAGAAAAAATCCTCAGAGAATGTCGTTGTCCAATAAATAAACAACTCAAAGCCATTGTGAAAGAATATTTCCAATTAGAAAAATCATTAGCCACAGTGAATGACTTGTTCCAATATGAAAAAATTCTGATATATTAAAGAAAATTTCCTCAGATATTAGTATTTTTGCAATAATCGCGTAATTGATTAAGTTCTACATACCTGTTCTTTGGTCCATTCATGTACTGGTCCCCCTTTATAATTATAAACAGCTGCCTTACGATCTGAAAAACTTGAACTTGAACCAGATAAATCCAAGCCACGACTAGGTGAATAACCGGGTGATGAACAGCCCGATGACATGCTGGTCGGCGATGGAGGACCATTACTGTGTGATGATGATGTTTGCTGTTGCCACGGTACTGTACCAGGCGGAGATAAAGATTGAGGAATAACTTGTTTAACTAAAGTTTATTTTTTAACAACGAGATAATGTTGTATTTAATATAATATATTTATAATAGTAAGAGGTTAGTATTAAGTTACCACCAGATCGTTTCAGTTTTTTGCAGGCAAAGGCATGTTATTTTGTAAATTTAAAAATAGATATTGGGAATAGAATAAGAAAAAAAGGAGAGAAACACACATATCAACCATTAATTATTATACATAATTATTATTTAGAAAGGTTACTTATTATATATGTATATGTATGTACTATATTTAACAATATTATACAATAACAAAAAAGTGATTGTTAACAACAACTATGTTTAAAGTTTATGGGGAAAACTCCGGAATGAATTTCCAATGGAATTCATTATGGAGTTATTTTCCCTTATTGTAATTGTAATATTTAATCAATCAAATGCAGGCATTAATTACTAAATAATTAGCTATTTAAATTTTATAATTTATAAATTACAACACACCAATAAAATGTAAAACTCAGCTAATTACATATATTATGCATCAATTTGTCTCTGATGTAGGGAATTGACAAAGGAAAACAAAAAGAAGATGAATGAAAATAATAAAAAACCAAAGCATGTTTTTTTATTTAATATGTTATTGCTTTTGATGAATGTGTATTTTGTGAGTGATGTTCCTAAATAAAACGAATGGTTATTGGTTAGTTCGGGATGGGAGAACTACTATATATGCAGGTTTGGTTTTTTAATTTTATTTTTAGTGCTAATTTATATGTTTGTTTTTTAACATTTTTGTTGCATTTTTTTTTTGAAGTGATTCTATATATAAGTGTATGAGACTGATTGCTTTTTATTTTTAATTTTGGTTTTTTTAATTTGTTTAGAAAAGTAACAGGGTGTGTCACCTTTTGGTTGAGCCTCATTTACAGCTTGTCGTATTTCATTTATTAGTGTTTTGCAATTAATAGCTGCCGCCGATTGACTTTTATTTATTTCGGTATAATCATCGCTGGAATGTCGTGATGAGCCATCGCCCAAACGTCTGGAATAATAAAGAGGGAAACAAATATACACTGATTAGTAATTATTATTTACATAATATAAAAAAATTAATAATAAATTTATTGCAGTTAAAAATAAGTTTTAAAAACAAGTAAAAACGTCTTTAAAATATGGGCAGGCCAAAATTTGTATATCCTTCACAATCAGATGGGCATTCAAAATATCTAAAATCAGTCGGAATCTATAAATGGTAAAACATGGATCCGGTAGGATTATTATCATCTCTGATAACAAAACCAAACGGCGGATTGAAAAATTACAAGTTGACCTTTAGCTTACCGAACACGGATGGATCTTTATATGGTGGTCATGTCGAAACAAGAACCTACATTGAAAATGTTGCTTCATATTGGATGTATGTAACAAATTTACCCACATTAACTATTTTGTGCACAAATGTCTATTACCATACAAGAATCCAAAATACTAAATTAAAGACCTTTGGTTGGGTCAGCCGATATTGATAATGTCTGATAAGAAGATTTGCTACACACTGAGAATCCAAAATATTAAAATTAAGCCGAAAATAATAAAAAAACTTGTCTCAAAATATCGAAAATTGGAGGTGCTGTTATATGGGGGCTAAACGTGATACTCATTAATAATCCAAAATAAAGCGGATAAGTAATGTGTCCCATTTTCCCATTTTCAATAGCAATTAATCTAGGTCTAGTAGGGATGTTTTCGAAAATTGACATAGAATTTCATTCTGATCAAGAATATATATACTTTATGGAGTTTCCGACATATATTTCAAGCTGTAGGGAATGGAATCACAATTTTAAAAAAACAACATCAACTTCTGGTGGATGGTATAACAAATATTATCCGTTTTTTTTTTTTTTTTTTTGGCTTTCAATAATCAGACACAATTAATTTATAATCTTTGGTATCTCTTTAGACTTCCCGAAGAGACTACATACACGGAATACTCTATAATACTAGTACCAAATCTTATATATATATATATATATATATAATTTCACTTACCTTTCTCTTTCCGACAATGCTTGATTTAGCTGTTCGGTAAACGATGACGGCGGCATTTTACCACCAATTATTGCTCCTGTGGGTCCAACACGTCGCCGACTCGGATACATCCAATTATCGGATGAATGCTCATTCTCGGAGAGTTTATCGTTTGAGCCTAAAATTGAATCATACGAACTATTGAGATCACGATTGCTAGTACCGAATGTTGTCATGCCACCACGATGAAAATCATTGGGGCTAGCTGTTGTGGTATTGTTGGTGTTTGTGGTTGTTATTATTGTTGTTGTGGTCGCCTCACCACCCGGCGAACCGAGCGAATTCTTAAAGAGACCCGGCAAACCGGTATGCGAAGCAGATGTCTTATGATCTTTATGAACTTGGGCATACAACTGATTGATTTGTTGTTCCCGCGAATTAGCCGAGGATGCGGATGATGTTGACGAGGTTGAATTGAGCAAGATGGCAGTGGTGGTACCAGCTATGACAGCAGCACTACCATTGCCATTGCTACCAACACCATTGCTAGCGACATTAATTGCATTGTTAAAATGATGCCCGTTACTGATGAGATTACTTTGGAGGTGGTGTTGGTGATGATGATGTATACCATTGGAAAGGTTTAGTTCATGATTGGACGCTGACGTGCTGGTAGTGTTGTTTGTGTGAGCGTGATGGACATGGTTAGTGTTATTAATGTTACCCATAAGACCGGCCGGCAAGGTTCCTTGGTTATGCAGGGCGGGATCATCTTCGGCATCTTCCAGGGCACAATCGGAACTACTGTTGCTCAGTGTACGCTTCGATAAATTATTGGTGCTGTTACCGGCGGCAATTGTTACAGCGGTTGTGGTATTCGATGCACTCGAACTTGTATTGGAATTATTACCAGATGGCAGTTGACGATTAGCTAAACCACCACGGGAAGCTTTATTGTTATATTTGCGAATTTCATATATGATTTGATTTGTATTGAAAAGTAATGATGATTTCGAGATATAGAGCAAAATAAGATAAGCGTAGCAGCCAGCAGCAGTAAAATAATATCATGTCGGGTTCGGTCGAATTATGAAGATTTGTTTGGGATTTTAGATTTGATGAGAATTTTTACATGACATGAGCATGGATGTTTTTTTTGTTTGTTTTTTGGTTTGATTTCGTTTCGATCGCATTAGCAAACATATACAAAACATAAATTACATCAGTTCAATGTACAGCACAGTATGGGACAGCAAACATACACACATACAAAAAACGAATATAGTGCGTTTGGTATGAAATATTTTCACACAAGTGATTGGATTTCATCACATTCAATTTAATTTGCGTTTTGTTTTTTTTTTTTTTGTATTATTATAATATGTTTTGGACGCACAGAAAACATATATTTATGGCAGCAAATGTTGGACGTTCAAACAGTACGAATTCGATAGAAAATTGTCGTTTTTTTAAATTAAAATTAATTCGAGTTTGTATTTGATTTATTTGTTTACATAAAAATAAAAGAAAATAAAAAACAAGAATGTTTCATTGTAATTTTGTAGACATCTAAAAGAGAACTAAATTTCGGGAAAAAAATATCTTTTATAACTCGAAGAAGTCATACTAATTGCACAGTGGTGTTACAGAATAAAATCATACTTGTAAAGTGATTTTGCCTTAAAATTTATTTAGAAAATGTATGAAATTAAATTATCATAGTTTGGATAGAAATTATCCCCACAATAGACATTTTCAATAATTAACTAAATTCAAGACGAATACATATGGAGCATTTCTTACACCCTTCACCACAAGGTGAGCATTTATAGTACCTGAAATTGGTCGGGACATTTATATGTAAAGTGGCTGACAGAAAATTTTGTATCCTTGGAGAAAATGAAATACTAAATTACAGTCAAATTTTGCTAAGAAATATAGAGGGGACATGTCAACCCGGAATGCCACATAACATTATCTTCTGCAAGTAGGTCGGTAACGTTATATAGAGACTTGACCAAACATCCCAGGAATGGTAGCATTATTATTAAAATTTTTTTTCTCATATTGATCTGGCTACAATTTGAAACATTTCACTAATTCATTCCTATATATTTTTTATTTTATTTTTCTTCATGTCAGTTTACGAGTATGATTTGTTTCTGTAGTACTTTGTGCTGTGCTTCATTCATTAAGAAAAAGAGGACAATTGATGGAATATTTTTTTTTGTTTGTATTGTGTTAAGTTTACGAAAGTAGAGTGAAGAGATCTAAAGGAGGATTATTAGAAAGCGATCGTGGTGCTCTAAAAACAATTAATTTAATGTTCAGTTATTATTTTCTTTGAAACAGATGTGTGGCTGTGTTATGGAAAGAAACGTGAGGGAAAGTATATGGGTGCATTACGAAAACTGTTCAATTGGAAAAAGAGCGGTAATTTTTTGGTATTAAAATATATTATTAATTTTAAATTTGGGGATCCCCAACATTCTGCATTTAAAATTTCAAGAATTTTCAACCGGCTGGCAGGAAATAGACATACATGATTTTGAAGACTTATAAAGAAATTCATGTCCTTATTATACCTTTAAGGTATTTACATATGTAAATTGATTTTAAATTATGTTCCGCTCTTTTCTGAGATTGAACAATTTTTGAAGATAGAGAGAGAAAAAATACAATTTTATAGGAAAATGCAAAGCATAGGTAGACGAATAATTTAAAGAAGGATTGTAACTAATTTTCTTTTCGGTTGAGGGAAACAAAATTTTAAAACAAACTCTTTTTCAACACACTGAACTGAACTTACCCAAATCACTTTTTGTTTTATTGGCTGAATTATCTAAGAGTTCGTGTTGTGGAACAGCAGCATCTAATTCATCTTTCACGGGATTTTTACGCTCTACTGTGGCAGTCTTAACACCATCACCGTCGGGTGATAAATCTGATATTTCTGTATCAGATAATTCGGTTTCAAGTTTTTGGAATAATGGCTTCGGAGGTGTTTTACGCATCATTTGTGGTGTCAACTTCAGTGTGGCACTGTCATATGGTAATCCGACAGGGAAACCGGCCTTACGCTGAGTTTCCTGCAGCTCATGTTCCAAATTTATGACACGATCTTTTAGCTTCTTAACCAAAGCATTATATTCGGTATCCTTTTCTTGCAATAATTGTTGATAGAATTCCTCACGATGGCACATATCTATTTCACGTTGTTGATATTCACGTACAAGCCGTTTGGCTTTGTTGTACTTTTTATCCAAGGCCATATACTGGGCCTGGGATTGTTGTAACATATTTTGTAAATTGGAAGCCTCTTTTTTAATGTTGACCAGTTCACGTTCGCTCTGGCGTAAACGTTCACTAAGCAGTTCATTTTCATTGCCGGTTGTCTCGAGTTTTACAAGCTGCAATATGTGAAATAAACGTGGTTAATTTGTGTACTCCTCAAGTGTGTTGAGTGTATATGGAAAAATGTAAAACAAAAATGTGAAAACTCATAAATAAATATAGATATAGAATTAGAAATAGCGAACATAATTAAACACCCACCTTTCTTTTTAGGTTTTCAATTATGTCCTCTTTTAGAAGGCAACTCATTTCACTCTAAAACAAATAAAAAAACAAGGCAAAATTAAACAAAAATGGAAAATAAACAAATAATTCGAAAAAGTGATTTGCGATTAGAATAATTCAACTAAATCATAAAATAAACTACACTGATTGGCGAAACCCTAAATGAATAGGACAATATTTCGATTATTTTAGAGGTCTTCCAGAGGCTATGTAGTACATATTTTAGAATACTTTCTGATTAACATATTTCATATTCCAACTTTAGGGTTTTTGTTACAGAAAGATCATTAAAATTATAGAAGATGTCCAAAACTTCTACTATATTTTAAAGGGATAAATCTTCTTAAGTGGAAACTCTTTTATTTATAAAAGTTCTATGTTAGGACATTTGAAAACATTTTCAAAAACAGGAATTTTGTGTAGTTCTTGTAATGATAGAACACATTGGAAGGGCGTTATAACGATTATATAGTCATAAGTTGTGTTTTGAATATGCGGAACATAACATAAGATGAAAAGAGAAAATATCATATACGAATTCTTCTTAATGGTCTACAATTGCATTGATTGCAGACATAATGCATCGCATTTATGAAATATTGTTCAATAATCTGCGGAAAGAATTCTACAGGGCATCAATACATGGAAAAGTTCCTACATGTCTTCTATAAATGGAAAAGATCCATTTTAGTTTTTTAATATTTTATATGGATTGACCACCTTCCATAGGTTAAATCCTGCCTACCGAACAATAAACTTATCTTCATTTCGCTGATCAGTGCACTTCAAACAAAAGAAAAAATAATATATAAATCAAAAACACTAGGAAAAATATATATATAAAGTGCTGAATGGAAATGCAAGTTTAGACAAGACTTCCTCGTTTAGTTTTGTATTTATTTTTTATTAATTACCGCTTTATGCTGGGTAAAGCAAGTGTCCAATTCCAAATATATTGTTATGCCACAAAATAAATATAAGAGATAATTTGAAAATTACTTATTTAGAACAAGCCGTTTGTCAAAAAATAAATTTCAACTTACCTCCTGTAGCAGTCTCTTCAGAGACTCTACCTCCTGGGAGTGTGTGGCCTCAACCTCCATTGGATGTTCAACTTGAACGGGACTGGTGGGTCCCTCACAAACACTAGAATTGGCTGAGACGGGTTGGGTAGAATCTTCTGAATAGTCTAGAGTACGGCGCAGGTACTCTTCTTGTTGTCTAAAAATGTATATTGAATAATTAAAAATTGTCATTTGCATTTCTTTGCTTCGTTGCATACCTCTTAAGACGTTCTTCTTTTTCTTTGTCGGCCTGCAAGCTCAGACGTATCAACTGAGCAACTTCACTATTTTCCGGATCTCTTTCACGTCCTATTTGAAATTTGACTAGTCCCGAGGTATTGCGTAATACGGATGCAGCATATGCCTGTGTTACGCCCACTAAACTTTTACCATCGACTTCGATGATTTGATCATTGACCTGAGCAAATTTTTAAGTTTTAATTGAAGTTTGTCCACATCTTAAAACTTGAAAATTTCAACTCACCTGTATGCGACCGTCGCGTGCTGCAGCACCATTATCTGTTATGGTTTTGACGAAAATACCTAATTTTTCTAGACCGGCATCGGCACCAACGCCCATGCCAATAATACTAAGTCCCAAACCTTCAGGACCCTTCATAAGTTCAACGGGGAAAACGTGCATTTTCTCAACACGTTTCTCCAGTTCATATTCAGCTGAGGCAGCCACCGGATCAACATCTTCGTTGCGACGATCATAATCACTGACAGAGAATGTGGAAAATACTTGTATCGGTCCTAGGCTAAAGCGGACTTTGGGATTTTTCTTAACCGGTATTGGTGGATATGAAAGTTCATCGTCATCGAAGTCTAAGAGACCTAGGGAATAAATGGGGGAAAAGTTAACCATACATTGCAATGGCAAATCTATAAAAGTTTATTTTTTCCTCTTACCAGGTACTTCCATCCAAAAATTGCCATCCTCAAAGTAATGCACACCCGATTCCACATAGACCTCTTTGCTACGCACTGGCGGATATTCCGGTATGTAATACTGCGACTCATCTAATTCCGTGGCAGTTACACTGGTAATGGTGGTATTCAGCGATTGTGGTTCATTAAGCGAATATGTGGAATTGTGTTTACTCGATATGATGCTATCATCAATGGTGGTTGTCTGATTGTTGAATGTGGCATCCGATTGGGTGGATTCAACAGAGACAATCGATTCATGCAGTGACTCAGCTGTTGACTGGCAATGTGAATTGGTTGTGCTGTTGACAGTGGAATCCTGTATGAATGTTCGATTTAATAACGATGTTTCCTGATCTTGACTTTCAAAGGATTGTTGATGCTGCCGTTGTTGTTGCTGTTGTTGTAGGTCTTCTTGTTGCTGTGTATCTCTTTGGTTTGATGCTATGTATATTGTGGTACTATCATTGGTCTCATCATAGGTGGTTTCAACCTTGGATGCTGTAGTAACTACAACCGCTGTGTCATTGTTGTCGAATAAATTGGCGGAAGAGTTAGTTGATGTGTTACCAACCTCTACTCCTGGTGGTGATGTTAACGATTCCACAGAATGTTGTTTACCACTGTGATGACTTTGTGTTGATGATATTAACAAATTCTCTAAACTACGTTTGGGAGCCTCTAAAACATCACGCAACCATTCCGGTTCATCATCGTCATGCGGTCTGTTATTTTGGTGGTGGTTATGCTGAAGATTGCTGTTACTGGTTGAATGCGTCGACGACGACGAGGAGGAGGAAGTGATGTTTGACTGTTTTGTTGTTATTGTTCGTGTAGTCACTACCAGTTCCTGTTTATCTTCAGTGCTCGAAGACGATGATGATGTTGTTGCTGATGCTGCTGCTGTTGTTGTAAATGTTGAATTTATGCATACCGATGTGGCGCCAATGCCCACAATATCCACATCCTCAATATCGTCATCATCGTCAGCGTATTTGTCGACGTCTCCCACACGATGTGCTACATCTGAACTAATATGTTTATTGACTACGCTATGATGATATTGTTGTTGTTGCTGCTGCTGCTGTTCAATTGTGACATTCTCAACAATATATGATTCCTGTTGCACCAGTTCCTCCTGTTCTATTTCATTGTCTTCCCTTTCAAGGGTATATTCATCCTCATCAGCTGAATTTTCACTATTCTCAATGTCGTCTTCCTCGCCTTGTTCTTGTTCCTCTTGTTCGTTGTCGTCGTGAAGGCTGCTACTACCAACAATCGTTTCAGCCGGAGGCGAGGGTGTTTGTGGTTTGACCTCTTCTATGAGATTTTTAATGTGTGTCGGTGATGTGGCTGTGGCCACTACAGCTGCAACAGCAACACCAACTGTGGGCGCTGCTGATAGGATCTGTTCAACTTCCTTGGCCTGTTCATCGGATAGTAGAGACTGTTGTCTGTAAGGAGAGTGACGAAAGAGTCGGTATTAAAGAGCTAAGATAATTATAAATTACAAACATTGTTTATGGGAAATAGGAAGTAAAGTATTTTGTAAATGGCCGAGGAGATTTAATTTATTTCAGAGATTTTAATTTTATTTTGTACAACTATAATCTTGGAATTTATAAAGACCAATTGGTCTACATAGAGGGCAAAATGTCTTTGTAAAGACCAATTAGCAATCAATAGGATTAATAAAGAATAATTGGTCTATGTGGACACCCAGAGGCCAGAGACCAGAGATTTTTATAAACACCAATTGGTCTGTGTGGAGGCCAGACATATTTATATACATATAGAGTCTAAAGGTCTTTGTAAAGACCAATTTGTCTAAATGGAGACCAACGGTCTTTGTAAAAACCAATTGGTCTAAATGGAAACCAACGGTCTTTATAAAAACCAATTGGCCTTAATGGAGGCCAACCGTCTTTATAAATACCAATTGGCCCAAAAGAAGACCAACGGTCTTTATAAAGACTAATTGGTCTATAAAGAAACCAAAAGTCTTTGCAACGACAAATTAGTCTATAAGGAGAGAAAGGCCTCTATGAAGGAATCAATATAAATCTCGAAGAAATATCCCATTTTGACAATCGTAATCTATATTTTTCAATATTTTGTTATAATTAATAATATAAAAAATAATAAATATATAATAATAATATAACACGCCAACATAAATTAAAACAAAAATATGTAAAAATACAAAATTAAAAAAAAAAAAAACAAACCTTATTTTGCTCTCCAAAATTCTACATAATAAAATAAAGGATTCGACATAACATGCAGCCAAATATAAAAGTTGCAGTTGCAGGTACAGTAGTACAGTATAACACAATAGCATTAGATATGGTAGTGATGATGATAAAGGTGAACAACAACGACAGCGGGGTATACATGTGATATGCAGGACACGAACCATACAAATGGAAATTATGTGATTTCAAAACGAACAATTTCGGCAGACCAAATATGCATAATTAAAAAAAGTATAAAAAAGAAAAAGAAAAACAGAATATATGAAACTACACAAGGAAAAAATAATACAAATAAATAGATATGTAATAGGAATAAAAAAAATATATACGTAACAAATTCAAATTTCAAAAAAAAAAAAAAAAAACACAAACAAATAACAAATGTTTCTACCATAAATATAAAAAAAAAATAATATAAAACAAATAAAACAAAATTAAAAATAAATTCCACAAATTATCCAATTAGTTTTGAACCTATTAATAATATATGCCATTTTGAGTAAATAAATATGTATTCAGAATGTGTGTATGTTCATGTCATTAATTATATACACTGACAATATATACAACATAAATATTGCAGCAGTTCTCAGAAAACAGAAGTATAAAATAATATATTGTATTTGCTTTTGCACGAAGCCAGGCATCAGGAAAGCATAGGAAAAAAACAATAAAGAATTTTGTATGATGATAGGTCACAAGCTTACACATCGATGCTTGAGCGTGAGTTTTTGGTCAAAAACCATGCTATGCCTCACACCACACCGCATCAGAATTTCTTCCAATATAGGAAAATCAGTGAGAGATAAAAAGGCCAGGATAGTTATTAATGCATAAATAAATACTTTCAAGAAATGAAAATTGTTGTTATTTTATGATTAGAAATCGTGTTTTCCTATTGCTGCTAGATTTTTATATTAAAATATATGTATATACTCTGTATAGGTGAGAGAGATATTGTATCAAAGTCCCATTTTTATGCGATTTTTGTGCAACATGCTTGCATTAGGCAATCAATGTATGACATTGTCAACTTTTATAGCCCGAAACAACAATTGTAATGTTAATAAACTTGAACTGAACTCTTTCCATTTACATATATATTGAACAGGGTTACGCTGAAAGCCAAATGTGTCCTTAATGTGTCGTCCACATTGTTGCCATTTGACATTTGGAGGCTATCAAATTTCTCATTCAAAATGATAAACTACAATTATCTCAGAAATGTAACTGCTTTCAATTTGCATAATTTTAAGGTGTATGCTATAGTTGTTGTGTTTGAAATCAACAATTTTATTGACAATAATCTATTGGGTTGTTCGGAAAGTAGTTGCATTTTTTTATACCCTCCACCATGTAATCACGCTATCTTTTGACGGAATTAAGATAGGGCGCTGAAATTTTGCATAGGTTTGTATTTTGTTTGCAAAATAAGATGGGATATATTGGTCCACGTTTAAGTATAGATCCCATATAACAGTACCCCCCAATTTTCGGTATTTTGGGGTTCTTGAGCGCGTTTTTCAACCGAACACTAAAATTTGGTACATTGGGTTCTTATTGGGTAGTAAATGTATCCACAAAAAATTATAAATATAGGTCCACTTTTTCTTGTAGCCCCCTATATAACGGTACCTCCTAATTTTCAGTATTTTGGGGAATTTTTATTTTTACACCGAATTGGCTGTAAATTAGTATTTTGAGTTCTTACTAGGCACAAAATCTCTCCACAAAAAATTATAAATATAGGTAAATTTTTTCGGATATCCCCCCTATATGGTTACCCCCCAATTTTCGGTATTTTGGGGTTCTTGAGCGGGCATTTCGACCGAATTCGCAGAAATTTGGTACATTGGGTTCTTATTGGGTACCAAATATCTCTATTAAAAATTATAAATATCGGTCCACTTTTTCATTTCAAATACCTGGCAGTATACCTATGGTGGAGGGTAACCCAATTTCGGCCTGACCGAAATTAATGCTTTTTCACTTTTTTTTATTTATTTATTTTTTTTTTTTTTTTTTGTGGAACATGGAAGACTGTTTTCGAATAATATATATATATATATATATTAATCTCTCAACAATCTCTAGTGTGGTTATTCGCCGATTTGCATTAATATCGAATCTTTGTCAGCTTCGACCGGTCTTCCACACCGTGGTGCATCTTCGACATCAACATTGCCGGATCGAAATTTTGCAAACCAGTTCTGGTACTGGCGTATTGTTAACACGCCTTCTCCATACACATCCGTTAATTTGTTTCTCGCTTAGAGAGCATTTTTACCCTTTCTGAAGTAAAAAAGTAAAATATGACGAATATGCCGCTTATTGCTTTCCATATTTAAAAGGGCACCAACCAAAATCTACTGCGTAGAATTAATGGAACTATTTCGCACACAAGCCTTGCGATATCAGCTCTCAAGACATATAATGGTTATGCTGCTTAAGTGTGAAGTTGGTTTCGAAAGAACGTAATTAAGTCCTCTGACGGAAAAAACGAAATTACTTTTTGAAAAATCCAATAGTAAGCGATAAATACGTTTTCTGTATTATAGAGGGAATACGATTTGTAAGAGATAACGACCAAAGTAGTAGATATTTTTTATTTAACTGTAAGGTAAATGCTATTAAAAAAATGTTCATAGCGTAGATTTTATATATCCTTCACCACTCTGTGGTACAGGGTATTATGTCTTTGTGCATATGTTTGTAACAGGCAAAAGGAAACGAGATAGACACATGGTTCATTTTGAGAATATGCATAGAATCACTTTCTAGGTCGATTTATGCATGTCCGTCCGTCTGTCCATGTTAAATTGTAAACAAAATACAGGTCGCATTTATAATCCGAATTGGATGAAATTTGGCATATGTCACTTATTTGGCCCCAGGACGAACCCTATTGAAATTGGGAAAAATCGGTTCAGATTTAGATATAGTTTCCATATATATTATCGTCCGATTTAATGTAAACGGTCCCTATATATCTTTGCACGAAATTTGGTACAGCGTAATGAATTAGGTCTAGAATGATGTGTGTCAAGTTTCCTGAAAATCGGTTCAGATTTGGATATAGCTCCCATATATATTTTCGTCAGATTTAAGGTAAATGGTATACCAAAGTCCCTATATATCTTTCGATTTGCACGAAATTTGGCACAGCGTAATGAATTAGGTCTAGAAAGATGTGTGTCAAGTTTCCTGAAAATCGGTTCAGATTTGGATATAGCTCCCATATATATTTTCGTCCGATTTAAGGTAAATGGTGTACCAAAGTCCCTATATATCTTTCGATTTGCACGAAATTTGGTACAGCGTAATGAATTAGGTCTAGAATGATGCGTGTCAAGTTTCCTGAACATCGGTTCAGATTTGGATATAGCTGCCATATATATTTTCGTTCGATTTAAGGTAAATGGTGTACCAAAGTCCCTATATATCTTTCAATTTGCACGAAATTTGGCATAGCGTACTGAATAAAGTCTAGAATGATGTGTGTTAAGTAGCATGGAGAAAGTTTTGTTGAAATCGCTTCAAATTTGGATAGAGCTGCCATATATATTTTCTACGGATATTAAGTAAATGATGCACCAAGAACTCGAAATGTGGCTGATATGCACAAAATATACTGAAATTAGTATAACCTAATCTGTGACAAGTTTCCATGAAAGCGGTTTATATTTCGATATAGCTTTTATATATATTTTTGTCCGATTTTAAGTAAATGGTGCACCAATCAGATATTTATCCACATAATCAACGGGTGTCCGATTGATATTTACTTTAAATTGATTTTCATAATTTTGTCCCATTTTAAAAAGCAACTCTATATCTGTAGAAAAGAAAAATTTAGTATAGGTTGCAGAATGACATGTTTATGGATTTAATTTCATTCTACTCGTCCTTTAAAAATTAGGCGTCTGTTAGAATTCATCTATTGAATATACCCAAAGTGGTGAAGGGTATCATATAGTCGGCACCGTCCGACTTTACTACTTTCCTTACTGGTTCAAATATATATTTTTGGAAAAAAGTATTTTTTTTCGTATAATCAGACAATATCAAAATATTGGCCTGGCTCGGAATATAGGGTATCATATGGCTGGCGCAGTCCGGCTGTACTACTCCGCAGACTGTGACACAAACATTGTTTTCTAAAGAATATACCAATTATTATCACAGTCATCATAGAAAAATTGTTCATCTTTGCTTACTTTTTTAAGGAAATTACAAGACATAAACAACAACTTAAAGTTCTCCAAGTAAGTATGTAAGTAAAACAATATTAATTAACACTTTTAAAATTGAACAAACAGAAAAACAATGTACCGGAAATTAAATACAGAAAACACAAAAAATGAAAATATGGTTATTTCAAAAAATTGAATTCACAAAGTTTTAATGAATATCGAAAGAGAAAATGATAATATGAAAAAATCATAACAAAAACTATTACTTTTTGCGGTTACTGTTCATGTTTTTATTCGACCAGATTGTGAAAATGTGCGAAAAGAGGAATAAAATATTAAAAAAAAACCAGAAGACAAATAAGTAAGAGAATGGATTTAAGTTCTAATTCTGTGAAAAATTTTGGGACAGTTGTCCCATATTTTCGCCTCTAATAATATTAAAAAATATTTTAATGTGAATATTTATACATCAAGATATTTGAAATTAATTTAAAGTCTAGATCCATTTCCCATGTAAATGTTTGTGCTGTATGGAACATAAATATGATCTGTAGAGCGATTATAAAAAGAAAACAAACAGAAATAAGGATGTTGACCCATTTGATCCCATAAATATAAACCGATCATCACTGAAAACTATTTTCTTGTTTTGTGGTATTTAAAATTCAGAAAACACTATACCGCCCTAACACATTATGTATACGCACACCCAAAGGTTCATAGCAAGATTTTTTTTATATTTTTTATTTTCCTTTTATTTCTATTAAAATTGCATTTATACAAAGTACCACAAAGATGGTTTTGTGAGTTCATAATAAAACGAAAAGCAAAACCGTAGACATCCTAAAACAACACAACCCCACCTGAAATAGCAACTACAACAAATCACAATAAAAACTTAATATGTTCTTCTAAAGCCACATGCAAAGTCATGCAGCTACCCACATTAAGGATGGAGGAGTTTTTGAAAAGAAAAAGATTCGTAAACAATAAAAAAATGAAAATAATATTTTGTCGGAAAATTGTGATCCGTCGTTTATGATGTATGTTTCAAATAGATGGAATGCAATGTTCTTGCTCAGAAAAAGGACAATTGAAATGGAGTATTACCATTATTTTTTATTTACACACAAACTATAGGTTTTCATTATAATATATTGCAATTTAAGAAAGTGTATGAGTTTCTGTTCTTTTTTTGAAATCATATCTGAAAACAGAACTTTTTAACTTAACTCTTTATGGCCAATTGTGCTCTAAATAAATGTAATACAGGAAAGGGAGGGAGAGAGAGACAAAAACTCCTTCAAATTCGCAACACAAATTCGTAATTAATTAAAAAAAGCTCTCACACATTCATTCATAAACACGCGCCTATATGTATAAATTAAACTTTTTCCATTTCCACTTCACGTCAACTGCGTTTTCATTGAAAATATCCCAGTGCATGCGCGAGTTCACATATTTCACGAATAAGAGAATAAAGAACAATTTAATGAATTATGGGCACAAAGAATAAAAAAAAAACAAAACCAACAACAAAATGGAATATAAAATATTTTAACTAAAGAAAATTATAACTACAAATGAAGAACCTTTTAGAACATTTAAAAGCCTTAAGTCTGGTTTTATACTTATGCAACTTTTTTAAGCAATTCTGCTGCTGCTGCGCTCTACGATTTTCTTTTGAATTTCTTCCCCTTTGTCACTTTTTATACCTCTCACTTTTAAGAACTCAACAGAGTTGCATAAGTATAAACCCAGACTAAATAAAAATAGTTTTATACCCTTCACCACACTGTGGTACAGGGTATTGTCTTTGTGCATATGTTTGTAACAGGCAAAAATAATCGAGATAGACCCATGGCTCCTTTTGAGAATATCTGAATCGATTTATGCATGTCCGTCCGTCTGTCCATGTTAAATTGTAAACAAAGTACAGGTCGCATAGCTCCCATATATATTTTCATCCGATTTTAGGTAAATGGTGTACCAAAGTCCCTATATATCTTTCGATTTCCACGAAATTTGGCATAGCGTACTGAATTAAGTTTAGAATGATGTGTGTGTTACAAAGTGCGCTCTACGATTTTCTTTTGAAAATACGGAACTCAACAGAGTTGCATAAGTATAGATAAAAATAGCTCCACATATATATCTTCGCTCCCATATATATCTTCGTTCGATTTTAGGTAAATGGTGCAGCAAAGTCCATATATATCTTTCGATTTGCACGAAATTTGGCATAGCGTACTGAATTAAGTTTCGTGAAAATCGGTTCAGATTTAGATATAGCTCCCATATATAGTTTCGCCCGATTTTAGGTAAATAGTCCACTAAATTCCCTATATATCTTTCGATTTACACGAAAATTGGCACAGAGTAATGAATAAGGTGTACAATGATGCGTGTTAAGTTTCGTGAAAATCGGTTCAGATTTAGATATAACTCCAATATATAGCTTCGTCCGATTTAAGTTAAATTGTGTACCAATGTCCCTATATATCTTTCGATTTGCACGAAATTTGGCATAGCGTACTGAATTAAGTATAGAATGATGTGTGCAAATACCCAAAGTAGTGAAGGGTATCATATAGTCGGCCCAGTCCGACTTTACAACTCCTTACTGGTTTAACAATATTTACTCTATATTTTGGATAATTCGAAATTTTCTAATTATTTGGGATTTTTAAGAACTACAAACTCCATTATTGTGTATTTTAAACTATAAGGGGGGTACAAATTTATGCATGTATATAAGAAAATGATAAAGGCAATAAATTATTTAAACCTTAAATAATCTATACTAATAAAAAGAGTAAAGTGATTGACTGACTGATTAACGATTCCGAGGCTAGAATCTTGAAATTTTGGTCAAAATGTGACATTTGTATCACAGCTAGAACTCTGAAATATGGGTTGGTAGTCGTTGATGGAGTGTAGTATAGATGTACCAAAGGGTTTTTGGAAATTCGAGCTATAACTATCCGAAAAGTACGAAAATGTACTAAATTTGGTACAATTTCGGATAGCGCTAAAAACTTGAAATTTGAAGCGTGAATTAAGGTTGAGAAGTAGGTTCCATTTAAGGAGATGGTTTTGAAAGCGTGTACTCATGTGTACGAAAAGTACTATATGGTACTATATTTGGTGCAAATTTATTTTGGAGGTACAAATCGAGCTGGAATTCTGAAATTAACATTATCGTCGGAGTGTAGGAATGGGATATGTACGTAATTGGTACAATTTGGATTTGGATGAACCGATAGAGCGGAAACAATGACATTTGGAGTCAGGATCACTGTAGGGGTGTAGGATTGGGGTCAGGATTCAGTTTAAGCAATTTATATTCAGGGGTACTAAATTGTACTAAATTTGGTACAATTTGAATTTTAGGCGAACCAATAGAGCTAGAATCATGAAATTTGAAGTCATGATCACTGTTGAGGTGTACGATCGAGATATGTAGGAAGTTTTAGAAACTTGTACTAATGTGTAAAAAATTTGGTACAATTTAAATTGTAGGCGAACCGATAAAGTTGGAATCCTGAAACTTGGATTTAGGAACACTGTGGGAGTGTAGGATTGTTGTATGTAGAAAATTTTGGAAATTGATACTACTGTGTACTAAATTTGGTACAATTTGATTTGGGTGTGGGCAGATAGAGTTTGAATCCTGAATCTTGGATTTAGGATCGCTGTGGGGATGTGGGTTTGGGTTCAGTAGGAAGTATTGGAAATGTATACTATTGTGTACTAAATTTGGTACAATTTAAATTGTGGATGAACCATGGACTTGGAATCCTGAAATATGAATTTGGAATCATTGTGAGGTTGTAGGATCGGGGTATGCAGGAAGTTTGGTTGGATTGTTGAGGTGGGTACTCTTGGAAATAATGTGTGCCAAATTTGGTACAATTTGAAATTGGGTAAAACTGTAGAGCTCGAATCATGAAATTTGGTATTAAATGGTACTCAAATTTAATTTATGGTCGATATTAATGTGTGATAGCTTAGTTTTTCTGACATATGCAGTTTTCTGTGAAAATAAAATAATATGTTAATACATATTTAAATATATCCCATATTCGCTAACGCAGTAGCGGGTATATGCTAGTTTATGATATACACGTGGATTTCTATATTGAATTTCATAAAATAATTGTTTCAAAGAACAGTAATGCGCAGATTCGGTTTAAAAATTTATACCTTGTGCCACAGTGTGGTGAAGTGTAAACATATTTGGAATTTTTTCACAAAAAAAAAAGATTTTTTTAATTTTGTTTTGAAGCAAATATTTTGTATACCTTTTTATACCCTAAGCAACAATGTTGTGAGGATATTAACATTTTTGTGTAGACTCATGAGCTTGGAACTGCTCGAAATATTAGTCCCAGACCCATATTTTAGTATACTTATTGTCATATTTCAACAATCTGAGTTGATCTACCGCTGTTCTGTGCCAATCGCCACGATATTTTGCATGAACGTTCGGTTCTGGCAAAAGGCGACACGAATTGCATTTGTGTGGAATGATCGGTTAATCAAATAGACCAAAACCTAATTATACCTTCAGCCTTATGGCCTATGAGGATATATACAGTAAACGATTGCTTTCAAACGTTGCACATCGTAATATTCCTTCCAAACATAGTTCATGTTCCCCCACAAAATGGTCAAAATTGTGAAAAAAAATAATTTTATAATATCATGCGAACGAACTATCCGATTTGAACCAAACACCAAGTTTCGACCAAGTCCGAAGATGGTACCTCCTCTACAACAATGGTCAAAATTTTCAATATTTATAAAACCAAACTTTGCACAAACTATTATCTTCTCCATGCTTAGATCATGTCCGAAGGTGGGATCCGTCGGACCTCCCCTTCTTGTACATCCCTCTCAAACGGTTTATATTTTATAAACCTGTAAATTTAATTTGAAACAAATTGAATAACCGATTTTATCAACATTAAATCCGAAATTTCAGAGACCTCCGCAAACCATTGTCGACGACATCGATCGACACTTTTCCTCTTGTTTAGTTTACATTTTTCTGGTCGCTCCTGAGTTTACAATTATTACCCGAATATCACGAAATTTTACTGCTAAATAGAAGCTACCCTTAAAACTTCAGAATAATTAATAATTTTGGGCAGGTAGATTTGTGTAAAATTTCAGCAACATATCTCAAAAGTGATTAATTTAATGTCGCTAAAGCTTTGGTTGCTGCCCTTTTTAATATGGAGAGCAATAAGCAGTATTTTCGTCATATATTCATTTCTTACTTCAGAAAGGGTAAACATGCTGTCCAAGCAAGAAAAAATTTAAAGATGTGTATGAAGAAGGCGTGTTAACAATACGCCAGTGCCGTAACTGGTTTGCAAAATTTCGATCCGGCAATTTTGATGTCGAAGATGTACCACGGTCTAGAAGGCCGGTCGAAGCTGGTAAAGATGCGATAAAGGAATTAGTTGATGCAAATTGGCGAATAACCAAACGAGAGATCGGTGAGAGATTATATATATAATTATTTATTCATTATACGAAAACTGTCTTTATTGTCCATAAAAAAACCCAATGTTTTATCCCAAATTTTTCGCCTTGAGTGTGGATTGTTTTTTAATTTTTAATTTTGTTTAATTTTGTTTTCAGATTTTTTCTAATGCGTGATTTTTCAAATGTTTCCATTTCAGAATTGGCGTGAATTTTATAAAACGTGTGTGTTCAGATTTATTCTGCGACGCAATGTGTTGAGGAGGCTTGAATTTATAGAAAATTATTATTTTTCAATAATATTAATTTGCCTTAGGTGTGGATTATTACAAAAGTTAAGGCATGAGTTTTTTAAAGAATGACTTTTTCAATTAATATAATACCTGTATATTTGTTTATTTTTATTTATTATTAAGCATTTGTTTATTTATTATTAAGCATTTATGATTTTAAAATACATGTCTTTCAAGGACTTCCACAGAGCCATAATAGTGAGTATTTTACTGTTTATATATTTCAGTCAAGGATAAAAACAAATATACCACAGGTTAACATAGATTTGTATGTGCGTGTGTATGTGTTTTGTCAAGTAATTAATATATAACATTTACTCAGTTGCACTGACGTGAGAGCATGACTGAGAACATGCTTTCATTGTAAAAGAGAGTCATTTAACAATGACGTCATCGAAAACTAGTAAATGGTAGTAAATATGACAAACGTTATAAAAAAGAGAAAAATTCGCTCAACATTTTCACTCAAAATTAATGAATTTTCATTTCATCTCTTAGGAAGGTTCATTACTCAGTATTGCATTCGCGAAATAAGAGAAACAATAGATGACCAATTAAAAAAGAACTGAGTGTATGACTATTTGGCCAAGGTAAAATGTGACGCTATTGTGTTATTTCGTCGCTGTTGTTGTTGCTAATTCGAGTATCTTTAAATTCTTCGAAATAGTTAAAGAAATTTAATCGCATTTTGTCGTGTCAAAAAATGTATGCTTATTAATAGTAATCGACCAACATTTGAGGATAAAATGTAAAAATGTCCTTGCATCACCTTAGGCAATTATCATTTCGTCATTTCGTATGGTGGATTCTCAGTTATTCTCACACACTTATTTTTTGAGCCCACCTAGTGAATGTGGTAAATTTTTTCTCTGTACTCGAGACCATTAATTACGTATGAGTGATGGCATGTTATGCAAAATTTATTATACGCCACCATAGTCGAAAATAAAAAAAAAATCTCGCAAACACTATTACAGTCGAGTCGGTATATGGCAAATCCCACATATAGTAAACACAATTGTTTTACACGCAGTACCGTAATTTTACATAAAATATTATGTTACATATGCTATCGTGTTTAAGTGCACAAAATCACAAACAAAATTAATACCACCACTTAAAAATATTTTTGAATGAAATCAAAATTTGAGAAAAAATTGACTTATACCACTTCAATAATAGACAACTCTCTAAATCCAGACACGACTCTATTTTTAAATTGTATAAAAATTTTTCTCACAACAATTGGTATTAGGTATTTAGTAAATGTCAATCCAAAATAAAATTGAAACCGAAAAAATCCATTTAAGGGAACCCCACCCATTCTCGATTTTAATTTTTCAAGATTTTTAATGGGCTGGTAAATCAATACTAATGCTTGGTAAGGTTTGTAACTTTGCACGTATATATTTGAAGATAGAAAAGAGAAGAAAAATAATTTACAAAAAAATTTTGTTATTGTTTTGTTGTTGTTTTTTTGTAATTAAAGAAAATACCTTATTTTTGATGGCGGGCATGATAACTCCTCACTGGAAAATCGGAATCCGAAAATTCCAACGGTGTTGGCTCTCGTATGAACTAGGATTCTAAAATTAACAAAATGGCGGACCTTTGAAAAAATATTTTAGGAAAATCGCCGATTTTTGACCAAAAACCAAGTTAAAAAATAAAGAAGATCTTCACCGATTGGCTTTATCCTAGTTCATACGATAGCGATACACTCACAGAGAAACGTGTAAAAATTTGGAATCGATTGGGTTATTAGTTTTTGAGTTATCGTGCCCGTCATTCGCAAAAGAGGAAAACGCGTTTAAAGTTTGAGAAGCCCTTTAGCCGTCACTTGATGCTGACACAATAAATCGGCTATATTTTCAAGAGTTCTTGAGATTTTCACTTGAAATTTTGTAGGGACATTCTTGAATTAAATTCGAATTAAATCAAAAAAATTGACTCCGAGAATGGGGGGGTCCCCTTAATTCCAAATACTTTTAATGGTATTTTTTCATGATAGTAGTTTTTTTGTAGGGATATTTCAGTGTGAATATCTGTAAATATTTTGTTAGGAATAAAAATTTCATATTAAAAAATTAAGGACGTTCATTTCCTTTAAGAAGAACCGAGGTTACACGAACCGAAGTTATAAAAATGTTGATCCTAATTTTTCCAACCTCTTACATAATTAGATTAAATATAATATTAAAAGCCAATCACTATCTTTCTTTTATAGACAGCCTCATAATATGCAATTTTCATCACAGTTCACATAAAAGACTTGAAAGTCCTTAGGCATGGTCCGGCAAAGACATAGAAACCGTAAAGACTCGACAAAATGCATTTTGGCAAAATAGTTTATGAAAAAATATACAGGGGGAATCAGGCATAACAGAGGCATGTTAATAATAAAAAGTACGCGATAATGTGTGTATAAAATGTAAATAAAATTAGATATCTGTACTCAAAAAATATGTTTTTATTTTATAAGCTTGCGATATAGCGTTTGTTGACGTATCGATTGTCGTACAGGGTTGCCCATATTCGACGGACCCATGTTTTTTTTTTTTTTTTAAATCAAAGAAAAAATAAAAATTTGGCGGTTGGCAATGTTAATCATTTAATTTGTTCCAAGTATATTTGTTTACATCAATTTTTGAAAATGATATCTCTCAAATGGCCGCCTCTGGCGTTGATGACGTATTGTGCCCTTTTTGCTGAATTTTCCATCGTTTTTGCCAACATTTCGGCCGGAATAGCGGCTATTACTTCACGAATGTTGTCCTTGAGTTCTTCTACGGTCCTTGGCTTGTTAACGTAAACCTTTGACTTCAAATATCTCCACAAGAAGAAGTCAGGCGGCGTCAAATCGGGCGAACGCGGTGGCCAGTCCAAATCACGACTTTTCGACATGAAACGGCCCGGAAACAAATTCCTCAGAAAATCGATTGTTATGTGACTTGTGTGCGGTGGAGCGCCGTCTTGTTGAAACCAGAACTGCCTCATACGCTTTCGACGAATAATTGGCATCACAAAATTGGTCATCATGTCGCGATAACGCTACTGATTGATGGTAACAGCATGGCCATTTTCATTTTGGAACAAAAACGTCCCAATGACCGTTTTCGCACTAACGCCGCACCAAACTGTGACTTTTTCGTCATGAAGAGGCACTTCTTGAATCTCCTAAGGGTTTCCACTGGCGTAAAAACGGCAATTTTGCTTATTTACGGTCCCTTTCAATGTGAAATGGGCTTCATCGGACATGATAATTTTGTTCCAAAATTGCTCGTCATCTTCGGCCATTTCGATGACTCTTTGATCGACGAGGCTTGTCCGCAGGCAACATTCTTTGCGTCAATTGAATTTTGTACGGGAACAAATGCAAATCATAATTTTAAACTCAATTCTGATGTTTTAAAAAAATCATTTTAACAGACATTTTTACAACAGACGTGAATTCAGTACAATATTTTTTTTTATGAAAGTTTAATAGAAGGACTTTAAAAGAGTTTTTTAAATTTTCTTTTTTTTAATATCTTTCAAAACGAAAATTATTTTTCGAAAGTTTTTTTTACACCAACAAATTAATATTTTGCAATTTTTTACACAAACATTTGAGTCCATTTTACCCGCTAATATTTCCCGAACTTCATCAATATAGTCATACTTATTCTATGGTCAGACCCATTTCTCTTTGTAAAATTTCTTGATGATCGGGTCATATACATTGTTTTTGGTCCATTTCATCCCTTAAATATTAACCGCTCATTACAAAAAGCAATATTGGTCATTTTTAGCCAGAACCGAATCTACATGCAACAATGGTCCATAACTGTGGCCTGTAACGTGTTTACATATTATAATGGACATATGAACGGACATACATGCCTATGACGCTTGGTATACTAAAAGGTGGATCTGCGATCAATATTTCGCGGTGTTAGAAACTCTTGGGGCCACACAAAGCTATAATACCTTTACAACATAGTTGTGTAGGGTATAAAAATATGGGTATTGGTTTGTTATGGTTTAGAAGTCGAATTTCCAGATATTTTTACCATCGACGTGTAATTTGTAAAAAAATGTATAAAGGTTTTTTCTGCTATTTAAATTTTTATTTGGAATAGCAGGATTATAAATGTGTGTGTGTTTTTTTTAACTTTCTTTCAAAGGATTTAAGAACTCTAAGCGTGCATTATTTTTCTAATTTTTTTAAGGATGCCCAACAATGTTTTTATATGATTTTCAAATTTATAATCATGGACAATTTCAAATATTTTAAAAGAGCCATTAAAAATGGCTTTCACGAATATTTAAGGCAATAGAGGTGATTTATTTTTACAAATTCAATTTGATTTCTGGCGTTATTGTTCAAGATCTCTTAGGGCTATAAGCCCGCATTAATTATAATTATAATTAATTATAATCGATTATCGGTCTCATACGTATTAAATATGGAACTACAAACAGGAAACACAAATACAATAAAAAAAAAATAAATTCATCAAGGGGATTTGTCCCACACATATTTGGCCTGCTACTAAAATCCTCAATGAAATGGTGTTAATATGTTATTTGGCATGAACAATATATACTGCTCGACTAAAACACCAACTACTCTACCCTGCACAACGCGCATTGAACAAAAATATATATAAAATAAATTCATAAAGATGAACTTGCTAAGTTCGGTCACCTGGTAAGAGTTGTTCTCACATAGTTTTCCGACCATTTCCATTGCTTCTGCTACCTATAAATGATTCGCCCATACTTGTTTAAATTTTTATTTCCTTAATGGATTCTGGCAAAAAAAAATAAAAATATTTTGCATATTTTAAAAGTGCTTTAAGCCATCACTTGCACTAAAAAACCCTTTCACCTCCAATGAAAATTGTACACGAAAATGAAAAACTAGAACCCCTCTCATTGAAATGCAGGCTGGAAAATAAGTGTTGGTCAAAGTGTATTTAACAATTTATTGTTTTTTTTTATTTTCCTATTTTTCGTTACTTTTATAAGTGGCATTCTGTTTCACAGCTCAAATATTTGCAGGCGTAACTAACTTTTATTTAAATATATATTTTTTGGAATGATTTTTGTTTTACTGGTTTGATGGTAGGAGCTGCATCCCCACCGTTAATTCTACTATTTTTTGTTTCGGCTTTGTTGTTGCTGCTGTTGTGGGGACTCGACGCCACAGAGTCAAGTAGAACTCTAAAGATGAAAGTAAACTTTTTACAGATGATGCAGTGCAGTTAAAGAAAATGTAAACAAAAACAACAACATCGACATGAGCATAATCACAGCCATAACCAAGTGCTTATTTACTTTGCTTCTCTACCTGCAATAATTTGCCCTGAATGGCAAATTTAGGGGGAGGGACTAACTATAGTCGTGTATTATTGAAGAATATTTTTTGTAAGGACTATCAGAATTATTAAGGATGGCGAATATTAGAATATCTTTTACGTCAGGACATTAATCGCTTTTAAGGACTAAAATAATCAATTTTTTTAGATAGGGACCATTAGAACCAAAATCAAGGTTCATCAGAATTGGAGTGTGAATTTTCAACGAATATTTTCCAAGGACCATAAGATAAGTATAAGTGTGGAATTTTAAGAATATTCTTCAGGGAACGGGGAAAACCCTAAAAAATCCATACTTTTGATTGTTTTCATTGACCATCAGATGTAGAAGCTTTAATTTTGAGGAATATTTTTCCAATGACTATATAATGTATTTTGTATTATCCAGGATCCGTTAGACATATAAATGTGAATTTTAAGAATATTTTTTCAAGGACCATCTTCAGAGTTAGACGTATGAATTTTTAAGGATATTTTTCGAGGGCCATCAGAAGCATAGATTTTTAGGAATATTTTGTTAGAGTCATTTGAACCAAGATCGTAATTTTTTAAGGATATTTTTCAAGAAAAATCAGAACTACAAGCTTATAGTCTTTTAAGAAAAGACTATTACGCTTATGGTCTTTTCTTAAAATATCCAAGAATATTTTTTTAAGGACTATTCACTAATTACTTTCAAGGACCATCAGAATATAAAGCTTAATTTTTTAGGGATTTTTTCGAGGATCATAAGACTTTAGCTTGGATTTCTAAAAATATTTTTTGAATAGACGCACATTTTTAAATAATATATTTTCAAGGAACGCCATTATTCTGATGGCGTTAATTTTGAAGGAAAATATTTCAAGGAGCATTGGAACTAAAGGAGAAGATTTGTTCAAGACCACCAGAATAAATATTTTAAGAATATTTTTCGACAACCGTCAGAAGTACAATAGAATATTTTACAGGGACCATCATTGAATTATATTTAATTTTTAAGAATACTTTATCAAGGATTATCGGAACATTTAAGAATATTTTATGACAATCAGAACTATATCAAAGTTATAAGAGAAGAAAAATTGAAGGGTATTTTACTTAAGGATTATCTGAACCTTAGTCAGAACTGAAAACGTGGATTTTTAAAGACATTTTCTTCAAGGACTATTGGAGATTGCAGCGTGGATTTTTAAATACTGTCATTTAATGAGTATTGAAATTAGCAGCGTGGATTTTCAAATAATGGATCGTGAGAATATATTTTCTCTATTTTTTTAAAAATATTTTTCAAGAAGTATCAGAGTTAATAGCATAGATTTTGCTATTTTTTTCAGGGAGGATCAGAGCTGGAGGTCTATCATACTGGGTACTTTAATAATATTTATTCAAGAAATATCAGAAAAAACGAGTGGATTTTGTAAAAATATATTATTTATACCCTACACAACTATGTTGTCAGGGTATTATAGCTTTGTGCAGCCCCAAAGTTTGTAACGCCGCGAAATATTGGTCCTAGACCAATATACCAATTGTCATATCTCGACTAGCTGAGTCGATCTAGACATGTGTGTCCGTCCGTCCATCTGTCCATTATAATTTGTAAACACGAGGCCACAGCTATGGATCAATCTTCACAAAATTTTGCATGTAGGATGGGTTCTTGCCAATAAAGACCCCTATTGTTTTTAGTAAGTCGGTTAATATTTAGGGGATAAAATGGGTCAAATACTAAATTTTTTTCTTTTTTTCTGGTCGCTCCAGAGGCCGCAATTATGGCCCAACCATCGCGAATTTTTACAGAGAGTCGGTGATAGGGCCAAAGAATAAGAGTGTCTGTTTTGATAAAGATCGGTCAATATTTAGCGGGTCAAATGGACCCTGACTTTTGTGTGAAAAATGACAAAATTTGTATTTTATACCGTATATATTTACTCCTGAAGGACATAGGCCCAAAATGTTTATAGTGGTTGACCTTTAAATCGATACCAAATATATTGTCGTATGTACCCGGATGTGGGAGTTACACATAAATATTTGCAGGTGGTTACGTATTCATATATTATTTAGTAACACATTACCGCACTAGAGGGCGGAAATATAAAACTGATCGCTTTGAAATTTTCCATGAGGAACCAGGTATGGTCAAGGACAACGCCCATAATTTTATGTGTAACTCCCACATCCGGTATATTGTCGTATGTACCCGGATGTGGGAGTTACACATAAATATTTGCAGGTGGTTACGTATTCATATATTATTTAGTAACCCATTACCGCACTAGAGGGCGGAAATATAAAGCTGATCGCTTTGAAATTTTCCATGAGGAACCAGGTATGGTCAAGGACAACGCCCATAATTTTCGGTGATGATCGTATAGTAGATTTGGGATAAAGTGGACCGAAAACTTATTTTTTTTGTGTAATTTGGAGTCGCACAATTGATAGCCGAACTTCACAACACAAAGGGTGAAGGGTATCTAGACAAGTAATTAGAAAGGCTGTACTGAATATTAACACTAGAACGCCGAAGGCAGTCATTCTCTCTCTCTCTTTCCAATTTCAAGTACAAAAGCAACTGTGCATTTAATGACACTTTTTTTAAATTTAGTGAATTTTTTGTGTGTAATTCTATGAAGTACAAAAAGTCACCATATTTAAAAAAAAGTGTCATTAAATGCACAGTTGATTTTGTACTTGAAATTGGAAAGCGGTCAAAATGACAACCTTCGGCGTTCTAGTGTTAATAATATTTGTTGGCCTCTTGTCCGTCAAGAGGGTGCAAATATCGCGAAATATTGCCCATTGTATTTTGTACATTCTCCCGTTGTGGTGTAGTGCGATTCGACGAATTTGTTATCAGCTAAAATTTTATTCGTTACATTGTTATGCAGGCACAGATTGCAAGAAAGAATAACTTCGTGGCAGTTGTATTCTACCAAATGTCCTTGACATGGTCCAAAAAAATGCATGTCATAAAAAATAAATAAAAAGGACGAAAAAGAAAAGCATCAAAAAATTGTATTTAAGTGTGTAAGAGTGTGTTTTTTACTCTCTCTCTCTTGATATTCTTTAAATGGTTCGAGGATTATATCCATGGCAAGCAAATATACCCCCACGTATGAATCCAAACATAACAGAGTGCAGTTGTGTGTGTGTATGGCATTCCCCCCTTTTTTGTAACACTGGGGCATCATTGCTGTGGCAACAATCCGTTGAGTGGTCCACAACGACCATGGATATTAAATACACCAGAGGGTAAGGTCATAACATAATTAAAAACTATGGTGTGATGGTGATGATAGAAAGGCGATTAACCCTTTTGCAGGAATATATACACATATTTAAACACATACACATTTATACCACTGAAAAAAATAAGTGAAAAAAATCTAACAAACAAAGTATTTCGAATTTTCATTCAAATTTCGCGAAGTTTATTAACTACTACTAAGAACTACGGGCATAAAATGCAATTATCATAGGATGATCAGGATTTTTGAAATATTTTTTTCATAAAAGTGTATTTTTTTTTTTTTAAGTTGTTTAGTAACGAATATGACAATAAATATAACTTTTTAATAAATTTCTAAGGACTATCAGAACCATAATTTATTGTTGATTTTTAAAATAAAGGCATTTTTAGTTTGTCTTAAATACATATGTATATATTTAGCGTATTCTTGGTTTCCTGCATTTTAATAGACGACAAAAACACTCTTTTAGAATTTTGTTTCCTCTAGCTCTCTCCCTGTTTTATAAATGTCATGATATAATGTGATCTTCATATTTACAATACACAACTCAATGGACAGATGTGTTTTTGACAGTATATCCAGATGAGAAATTGTTGTTTTAAAATTGAAATTATGCAGCCAAGAAATAGTTTGGATGTGTGGCTGTCGTATATTTTTAATACTGCGGTTATGGATGCTGAAAATTTAAATAAAGTTTCATATGATTGACTTGTATGAATTTTGACTTTAATTTTGTGTTAATTCGTAAATGTCATGTATTATAGTTTTAGATCGGCAATTATCAGTACAAATATTGTTGGGTCTTTAAAAAAATTCTTCATGCCTTTTTAGACATGTCCCACGCTTTATATTCATATTTCAAAATCATGAACTAAAATTATTAGGTTGGTGGATGCTGCAAAACTTCATATTCCAGTTTGTTCCGTTTCGCAATTGTTTTGTGCGATGTATGCGGCCGAGCGTTGTCATGGAGCAGTAGCGGGCCATGCCGATTCACATCCGATGGACGCACAATTTTTAACTTATCGTGCATCTCATGAATGTAGCAGTACTTTCATCCTGATAGCAAGTTTCCTCTTGGATACGTCTGGATCCGCTTCCACTAGAGCCTTCAGGTCAACATTCTTAACAGACGTTTTAGGTCTTCCGAGCGGCTCAAAAGAAATAACAAAAGGCAAGATCTTCGACAAAACCTATTTTGCTGAAATGAGTCTCTGGCAATGCACAATACGACTATGAATGAGGTTATGCCAAAGACAAAAGTATTACGAAAACAGGAAGCAAACGTCTGCATGTAAAGATAATCCGACATTTCATACGCAACAACCTAATACTTAAAAATCCTAATACTTAAAAACACATATTCTATATATAGACTATATTTTACATATAGAAGGCATAGCTTTTCTACCTTCGAAAGCTTTTCTATAAATAAAATATTTTATTTAGCTTTTTTTTGGAACTAATGGCTCTTCTGTAGATAAAAGTCTAAAGTTATTCTATAGATAGAAGGCATAATAAAATTATTCCGTTCGTCATAAGTCCTTTTTAAGAACTTTTATGACACGAAACGACCTATATCCCTTCTTCTACAGATACAATATTTTTAGCAACTTTTCTGTACAGAGAAGAACTTTAACACTTTTCCATAGATCGAAGATCGTTTATAGATATTAAGCTTTTAAGGACGTTTTTAGACAGAAAACGTATATACAGCCGTTATAATACCTTATAAAGCTCCCCTACGGATAGAATATAATCTCGTCTAAAGAATTAAGTTCTCTTACAGCTATTTTGTAGATGGAAAATATTTTACAACCCTTCTGTACATAGTAGAGCTTTCAAAACTAATCTCTTCACAAAGGGATTCTTGAAGCTCATTTACACATATAAGAACTTTTGAAGCTTGTCTACACATAGAAGAATTTTTGAATATTATCTATAGATAGAAGCTCTTTTATAGACAGACGATTTTTAAGGCTCATCTTTAGATAAAATTCTTTACTCAACTCTTTGGAGCTCATTTATACATAGAATAACTTTTGATGTCAATATCTGCATAGAAGAATTTTAAAGCTAATTTTTAGATAAAATACTTTCTCAGCTCTTAGAAGCTTATCTGTAAATAGAACAAATGTTGAATCTTATTTATAGATAGAAGCTCTTCTATTAATATTTCAAGGCTCATCTTAATACATAAATACCTTACTCAGCTCTTATTTTGACAGCAAATTCATTTTTCTGGATGAAGGACCTTTCAAACAGGAGACTTTGTTTATAAATATTCAGTTCTTCTATATATAAGTTCTAATAGGAAAAGCTCATGTTTTGATAGAAATCTTCCTAAAGCTATTTTATAGATAGCATGACTTCTAAAGCTTCCCTATAAAAATAACGATATATTTAAGCAATTTTATAGAAGGCTTTCAACAATAATTCTACAGTTGAAGTCCTTCTAAAGCTCTACGGTATATAAATTTACAAATATAACGTTTTTTTTTTTTGCAAAATTCTTCGGATGCTCTTCCTTAGGTACGAGGCATCTATATTTAGACGGTACACTTCTTTTCTAGATATAGAATTCTAAGTAGCTTTTCTATATAAGCGGGAAATGTTATGGCTCTTATATGCAACAGAAGAGCTTTCAATGCTCATTTTCAGATAGAAAACCTTACAAAGTTCTTTTGAATAATTTAGACGAAAGACCTCTTCAATTGGTCGAAGATCTATAGAAAATGAATATAAGAGCTTCTAAAGCTCTTAAATAGGAAGACAGTCTTCTGAAGCTGTTCCAAAAACATAATAACAGCTAAAGACCTGTTGACCTTGCAAAGTATTTCGGTGTATTAAATGACTCTAAGCTTTTCTTTAGATGGAATGTCTTTAAAGGCCTTTCTATGGTGTTGGCCGGTTATTTGGGGTACCATTTGTACTTTGTTTTTTGAAAAATATTCAGGCTCAGTCCCAGTTTGTTGTTTTTATAAAAACAACTATTTATTAGTGGGGAAAGTACGGCATTGCCCGCCAAGGAGTAAGGCAGGAAAGACTATAGTTTCGAATCTGGCTCATAGATAGAAGTCCATCTACAGAAAGTTATAAAGATAATCTAAAATTAGAAGTTCTTTTTTAAAGTTACAAGTCTCTCTAAAAATATTCTATCTTCATAAGGCCTTTTAAAAATTAATTTTATTATCTCATATCGTAAGATTTCTTGGTCAGGTTGTGAACTACAACATGAAAACTGAGACACTTAATGTTACCACAATAATTGACAACCAGCACCCACACAAACATTTACATTTAATATGTATATATCTGCCGCAGAATACATTGAGGATGGCTTGCCTTTGTTTATTTTTTTTACCATCTTCCAAAATTCATAAACCTCATTTAAATATATCCTCTAACACAAACTGCAAAATCAACAATTTATACTGAATTTATTTTCCATAGATAAGTAATAGACATAACCAACAATAACAACGACAACAACACAAATTACCCTATAAATGTAGGAAAAAAACTGCACAAAAATATCAAGGAGTTCAAAAATTGCCTGCAAAAGCGTATAAAAGAAGTCAACACTGGTGAAGAATGACGGGGTTAAGTGTGGGTAAAATATAAATAGGAAATGCAACGGAAATGACAAACAAAAAATTCATTCTTATATATGCAAACTATTTATAAAAATATATACCTACATATATGTATGTATGCATATTTGTACAACCCATATATAATGTGGACTAAGTGCCTGGGCTTACTTGCTTGTTGGTTGCTGGCTGACTTGAATGCATGAATTATTTCCTTCCGCTCCTTATCATTCATGTCATTCTATGTATATATATATATATATATATATACATATATATATTTTAAATAGATCAAAGTCATAGTTTTGAAAACCTTATGGTTTCCTGTTCGACAGGCCTCATGTAACAATTGTAATGTATTAAAATTTTATTTCAAAGCATTTTATTTGAAAAAAAATCTATTTATATTTGCGATTGTTTTTTAATAATTACCATTACCCATGTGGAGCAAGTGTCCTTGTTTAACATGAAATTGTCAATAATTTGAAAATAACAAATTTCAGCAATAGTTCTAATTATTTTAAGCAATCTTATACTTATGTATGTATTAGTGTGTTACATGCACTTGCAACTTTTTTCAGATAAAATGGTTCGAAATAAAATCGAATAATTTGAATTATAACCGGAATACAGCAATTGGAAAACTTTTAATTCCAAATGAAAATTTTCGATTCGACTATATCCTTATCGTTAAGGCTAATGAGTGTGCGATATGATTTAATCGAAACATCGATTTCAGATCCCAAGTGTCTTTGGATCAAATTTGCTTTAGACAACTTTGGACTCGATTTTAATGTTTCCGTCCGCCGGGCTACCTTTGAAGCTGACATTTTGTACATCGTAAATTGTTTTACAAACTTATCGAACATAATCGAATCAAAAAATATTTAACTACAATTTTGATCGATTGTTCGTGAAGTTAAGGGAACCCCCCATTCTCGATTTTTTATTTTTAAGATTTTAAATGGGCTGGTAATAGAATACCAATGCTTGTTAAGGTTTGTAACTTTGCACATATATATTTGATGATTTAAAAAGGAAGAAAAATAATTTACAAAAAATTGATGTTGTTGTTTTGTTATTGTTTTTTTTTTTGTGATCAAAGAAAGATCCTTATTTTTGATGGCGGGCATGGTAACTCCTTAAAGGAACATCGGAATCCGAAAATTTCAACTGTTTTAGAAAGAGTACATGCCTCGTATGAACTAGGATTATTGACTTCGCCCAACAATTAACAAAATGGCGGAACTTTGAACATTTTTTTTTTTTGAAAATCGACTCTTTTTGACCACAAACCAAGTTAAAAAAAATGGAAGATCTTCACCGATTGGCTTTATCCTTGTTAATACAAGAGCTATATACTCCCAGAGAAACGTGTCAAAATTTGGAACCGATTGGATTATTAGTTTTTGAGTTATCGTGCCCGCCATTCGGAAAACACAGCTTCGAGAAAAATGCGTTTAAAGTTTGTGCTGACACAATAAATAGGCTATATCTTCAAGAGTTCTTGAGATTTTCACTTAATATAATAAATGGCGGGCTATACCAAGGTAACATTTTGGTGGAAAGATTATACCCAAAATTGAAAAAAAATTACTATATTAAAATGTAGACCGAGTTGGTAGGGAGATTTTCTGCCCAATGGGATCTTAAAGTACCAAAATACACATATCCTCTTCCATAATTTTTGGTAGGGGGATTTGCTATCTAATGAGATCTCAAAATACCTAATTATAGCCAATATAATAATATGCGGTAAGCTCGGAATTATTGGGGTTAACGTTATATGTGGACCATAGCAAAATATGGACCGGTATATACAATTTTCAATACCAAACAATGTATCTTAAAATTTTCAAAGCTCTCATTAAATATGAGCTCTCAATATTTACTGTGATTTCAAAAGACAAAAGACAGACTTGCTTAAATAGACATATTTCTTTATTTTAATCAAGATATGGCACTTCAAGACTTCTTTTAATACCCTTAGCCCAATGACTGATAAAAATATGCCTTATCCAAATTAAAATTTTAGACATGAAGTCTCTTGTTGACCAAATTCGTAATATCGACGCCTCCGAAGAATAGTATGCTAAGTCTGAAAATTGAGTTTTTCAGCAGAAACTTTCAAAGCATGGAAGTTTCTCAAATCTTACGTGCCATGCTAAGTACATTTTTGCTTATAACTTTGGTTTGGATTGGCCGATGATTACTAAAATTTCAGAGAATTTAAATTAAGGGCCGTAGTATCTAAAAACGTAAAGAACTTTAAAACATTCTAAGTCGACTTAGCATACTATGGTTCGGAGGCGTCGATATGTTTATCAGGCCTACATTAAGTTTGTCATTATTATGCATGTCTTTATTAATAAAATTTAATCTACCACAAAAAATAATAATAATGATAGGCAATAACAAAATTCCTTTTTGGGCGAGAGCAACATTTTCAAAATAGTAATTATAATTTGTGGTTTCCTTATCAAACACACTCCAAATAAATAAAACTAAATTTGAAGAAGAACAAAAACCTTCAAAAATCATGTCAGTTACAGCAACAACTGGAAGGAATGGACAAACATCATCAATTTGAGCAAAATTGATTGTGTGTAAAAGTGTCATTAATTTTCATATTACAATGATGATGACAATGACAACGATGACGACCCTACACGACAACATCATTACTTTCATGTGAATAGAGTAACTGAATGTGCCACGAAATTTCACCATTGATGGACAAAAAGGTCGAAAGAAAAGGGTAAAACCAGTCAGTTATACAGTGTCCCATCTATTCTGTCGGCATTGAAAAACATGCAATGATAAAAGTTTAGAGAAAAACGGGAGGAAGTGCTACTTAGTCCAAGTGTTAAAAGGACATCGATTTAGAGCACTCACGACCAAAAGGTTGGTCCGATTTTTTTTCCTTGAAAAAAAAAAAAAAAAACATGAATAAAAACTATCCTAAAGACCCAATGGTTCCACCACTAATGGTGTTGCTAATGCTGGTTTTTGTTTTGAATGAATGTTCGACACAACACCAAAACATAATGGCCAACAAATTGTTTGGCGGAAACAATACTGTCGTCCGAAGTGCATAAATTAAGATTTGCGTTGCGAGGTTTTTTTTTACATTTTTGTTTAAATTTTCAATGTCTGTTAAGGGGAAAACCGAATTGCTTTGAAAAAGGAAGAATGGTATAAACATAAAAAATAAAAAAAAAATACTAACTCCAATCGGCAATAACTAACTTCGGATAAATGGAAAATTCTCGACATTATGCAATGAAAAAATGTGCTTTAAGAACTTCTATGAAAAAAAAAAATGGAACAGTTGAATTTTTTGGATCCTTTCGGGAATTAAGTGACCTACCAAGCACATATCTACCCTATGAGATGTTTCAAAGACGTGTTCTGATCAGGAAAATCGAAGACCACCATTTTTTTTTCATGATGGGCGGAAATAGAAAATAAAGTCATTGAATGCCAAATTAGGTCTGCCCGGCAGATGGATCCATTAATCAATCAGAAAGATGCTAGTTTGAGCGAAGTGTATGTGAGTTTATATTGTATGTGAGCTTTCTAATTTCTCCGAAGATTCCGATGTAAACAAATTGTTGTTTCCCACTTTGACTGTTTTACCTTACTTAAGGGGACCCCCCATTCTCGGTGTCAAAATTGTTTTTTGATTTAGTTCGAATCTACTCTGATTTCAAGTGAAAATCTCAAGAACTCTTGAAGGTGTAGCCGATTTATTGTGTCAGGATCAAGTGATGGCAAGAGTGATTCTCAAACTTTCAACGCGTTTTTCTCGAAACATTTTTTTACGCATGGCGGGCACGATAACTCAAAAACTAATAATCCAATCGGTTTCAAATGTTTACACGTTTCTCTGGGAGTGTGTAGCTATCCTATGAACTAGGATAAAGCCAATCGGTGAAGATCTTCCTTATGTTTTTTAACATAGTTTGTGGTCAAAAATAGTCGATTTTCCAAAAAATAAATAAATAAATTAAAGTTCCGCCATTTTGTTAATTGTTGTGCGAAGTCAATAATCCTAGTTCATACGAGAGCCAGACATGTACTCTTTCTAACACCGTTGGAATTTTCGGATTCCGTTGTTCCAGTGAAGAGTTATCATGTCCGCCAGCAAAAATAAGGACTTTTCTTTAATCACAAAAAACAACAACAATACAACAACACACATTTTTTGTAAATTATTTTTCATCCTTTTTAAATCTTCAAATATATATGTGCAAAGTTACAAACCTTAACAAGCATTGGTATTCATTTACCAGCCCATTTAAAATCTTAAAAATAAAAAATCGAGAATGGAGGGTGGGGTGGTTTGGAGTTCCCTTAAGTGGATTGTTCGAATGACAAGTTTTGCGGAAAAATTAGGCGACGTTTTGACATGAATAAATTACGTTGTATTGCGCCGTCTTCGAAATCACACACGATCGATTGTTTTTTTGTTTCCGGTTTATATGTATAGATCCATATCGGTCGTCATCTGTAACGCCCTTATAAAGGTCTTTTAAAGCACCGTCAAATTTGGTCAAATTTTGCAGTATACAGAAGAAGCTGATACCCTGATGCAATATGAAATGTATGCTGGTGGATGAAATGCCCAAGGAAGCGTCTATATTACAGTATGTCAGATCAGTTCACGCACATCAATCTTCCATGACACAAGGGTCATGTGGAAGGAAGGCAGATTTGAAATATTTGGCTGAAGCTATACATAAATCTCAACAGACTTAAAAAAAACCTCAACCGATTTAAAGCAAACATGTAATTCTAGATCTGATTTGTGATAGACGAGATAAAGAGTGTTTTTCTATCCAAAGCGAGTCTTTCATAGTCAATCAGAAGTGAAGTCTTTCAAAGAACATCTGAAGAAGTAGTCATTCATAAACGAGCTGGAGATGTAGTCTTTCATAGACGAGATAAAAAAGAGAGTCTTTCGTAGACGTGCTGAGGTCAACATTTTATAAACGAGTCTTTAATAGATAAGCTGAAAAAGAGAATCTTTAATAGAGGAGCTGAAGAATAGGCTCTTTCGTAGACGAACTGAAGTAGGTATTAATTATTAGTATACTAGCTGGAGAGGGAGTCTTTCGTAGACGTGCTGAAGTGAAATTTTTATAAACAAGCTGAATGGAATCTTTCATATACCATCTGAAAAAGGGAGTATCTCAAAGACGACTGAAGGCTGAAAAATTGAATCCTGAATAGACGAACTGAAGCGAGGTTTTTATAAAATAGAAGAAGATGGGAGTTTTCATAGATTTGAAGAAGAGTATGGTATACGATTTAGTCTCTAGTTTATTTATTATATCCTACACAACTATGTTGTCAGGGTATTATAGCTTTGTGCAGCCGCAAAAGTTTGTAACGCCGCGAAATAATGGTCCTAGACCCACCTTTAAGTATACCGATCGTCATATCTCCACCAGCTGAGTCGATCTAGACATGTGTGTCCGTCCGTCTGTCCATTATAATTTGTAAACACCATACAGGCCACAGTTATGGACCAATCTTCACGAAATTTTGCATGTAGGTTGGGTTCTGGCCAATGAAGACCCAAAAAATTAACAGGTATGTCCGTATTCGTATATTATTTAGTAACCCATTATCACTCTAGAAAGCAAAAATATAGCGCTGATAGCTTTGAAATGTTCCATGAGCACCCAGTTATGGTCAAGGACAACGCCTATAATTTGCGGTGATGATCAGATAATAACTTTGGAATGAAGTGGACCGAAAACTTAAAGAATATCACAACACAACCCTCGGTGAAGGGAATCTGGACAATAGCTGTACTGAATACTCGTAATATCCGGAAAATATGTCAGTGTGAGGAAGAGGTGCTGTATACCTCTAATCGGGCAAGAGGGTGCAAATATCACGAAATACTGCCCAGGCTCGGAATAAACAACCGCAGAAAATTTGAGTTCCGTGGTAGTTGTTTAGGGTATCGTATGGTCGGCCCCGTCCGACTATACTGCTCCGCTCACTAGTTTGAGGACTATTTTATTGCGTAATGTGGCAGCTCAATGTTCAAATAGTGTTCAAAATAGTGTTCAAATATGGTAAACTTCAACATACCTAAAAAAACGATAATTTTTTAATTTAATGTTTTTTATTCACGAGAATATGCCGAATTATAGCCATGGACATGAGAAGATTTGGTTTAAAAATTATTAATACCGAAAAATGTGAGATTTTAAACCGTTAGCTGGCATTGATAACTAATTATAGGAAAATTTGACACCCCATGAGAATTTGACAAATCTAATTAGAGCGAATTCGACTGCAAAACAAAATACAGGGTAATAATGGGTGTACCATCATATGGGGACTAACTGAAACATGGACCAACTCGCAACCAAATCAGTTGAAGCATTTGCACAGCTCACCAAAAGACCGAACTTTGGGATGGACCAATATTTATGATTTTTAGTTGGAAGATTTACTACCACAATCCAAAATACCATATTGCAGCCATTTAGGTTAAAACATGTGCCCAACAATTTCAAAATATCCAATATTAGCAGTTTCCGTTATATAGGAGAAATAAACCAATATTAATAATTCTGCGTAAGCAGATCTCATGAGTCTAAACTAACCCGAAAAATTAAAAAATATTAATAATTCTTCGTAGGCAGATCTCATGAGTCTAAAATCCGAATTTTGAAAATTTTTGAATTGAAATATACATATATTTTTTTAATGACAATCTTAATGCACACACAAATTCTGAAAATGTACTCAAAAAAATAAATAAAATAATATTGTTTCCCAAGGCTTGTTTTTGTCTAATTTTTCACACATAGTTACCTTCATATTTCCTTTCACCAAAATTGTACATTTAATGTGAAACGTTTATTTGTGAATGTCAATAACACATTTATTACAACAACAACACTAAATAATCGATGCGCATATGTATATTGTATTTGTAGAATATAATTACACAAAATAACTAATGTGGACATAAAATCACTTTTAAAACTCGTTAATTGACATTGAACAGGGGGATTAACATTATTTTAATTCCCGGGCCACCAGAGCGTATGCTTTATCGAAACTGATGTACAAATAGCGCCACGGGGCGTATAATACATTTTTTTTATTTTTTTTACAATATTCACAGTGATGTCTCAGACTTCTAAAAATATTCTAATTCAATATTCTAATTCAATGACACGCTGCAAACGCATGTAATGCACTTTTCAAACTAAGCTAGACGATGTATGAATCATACGCATTTAAACACCAACACTACAACAAACACACACACGGACACATTAAATGAGCTTCAACAAAATAAAAATCAAACACACAATACTTCACTTGCAATGGTCTATAGATTTTGAAGTATGATGTGAACTTTTCAAACTTCAAATGCGTTTTAATATCTTCAACAGCCCAGTGCACACAACAAGTCCGAAAATTTTTGATTTTGTATTTTTTTTTTTGTGTGCCGATTTCAGAAAGGATAGCAGAACGATAGCCGAAAAGGAACTAACGTCATCAGTGAATAGTTGTGGCATTCATTGCCACTCTCGAATAGTTACACTCGCACACGCACACAACTATTATAAACCACCGCATACCAGCCAGCTCATGAATGAATTGGCATGTGAGTTAACATTTTGTTGAGCGTACAAGCGTGGAGGAAAATTGAGTGAATCTCAAAACACATACACACAAAATGCAACTGCATATTTTGTAGGGATATTTAAGAGAACAAAAATGGGAGAATGACTAAGGAAAGAGATAATGAGAAATAGAAAACTATGATGTTAAGAGAAAATTATGGGACATGAGTTTGTCAGGTGAGCAAACTGATAATAATATGGGTCAAAGGAAATGATGCGACATGCAAATAAGAAATGATAACTGTATATGAGAATATATTGTGTTTTTTTTTACAGGCGAAGAAAAGGAAGAATGTGTAGAATCTGAAAGAACGCTTTTCTACACCAGCTGAAGAAGGGTGTCTCCCCTAGACGTACTGAAGGGAGTCTCTATAGACGAGCGAGCTGAAGGGAGTCACTATAGACGAGCGAGCCGAAAGGGAGTCACTATAGACGAGCGAGCTGAAGGGAGTCACTATAGACGAGCGAGCTGAAGGGAGTCTCTATAGACGAGCGAGCTGAAGGGAGTCCCTATAGACGAGCTGAAGGGAGTCTCTATAGACGAGCTGAAGGGAGTCTCTATAGACGAGCTGAAGGGAGTCTCTATAGACGAGCTGAAGGGAGTCTCTATAGACGAGCTGAAGGGAGTCTCTATAGACGAGCTGAAGGGAGTCTCTATAGACGAGCTGAAGGGAGTCCCTATAGACGAGCTGAAGGGAGTCCCTATAGACGAGCTGAAGGGAGTCCCTATAGACGAGCTGAAGGGAGTCTCTATAGACGAGCTGAAGGGAGTCTCTATAGGCGAGCTGAAGGGAGTCTCTATAGACGAGCTGAAGGGAGTCTCTATAGACGAGCTGAAGGGAGTCTCTATAGACGAGCTGAAGGGAGTCTCTATAGACGAGCTGAAGGGAGTCTCTATAGACGAGCTGAAGGGAGTCTCTATAGACGAGCTGAAGGGAGTCTCTATAGACGAGCTGAAGGGAGTCTCTATAGACGAGCAGAAGGGAGTCTCTATAGACGAGCTGAAGGGAGTCTCTATAGACGTGCTGATGGGAGTCTCTATAGACGAGCTGAAGGGAGTCTGTATAGACGAGCTGAAGGGAGTCTCTATAGACGAGCTGAAGGGAGTCTCTATAGACGAGCTGAAGGGAGTCTCTATAGACGAGCTGAAGGGAGTCTCTATAGACGAGCTGAAGGGAGTCTCTATAGACGAGCTGAAGGGAGTCTCTATAGACGAGCTGAAGGGAGTCTCTATAGACGAGCTGAGGACCAGATGGAGTGTTTCATAGATTACATAGAACTGCAGAAGAATGGATTCCTTTATAGACAACCCAAAGAGAGTCTTTCATTTAGGAATAGAAGACGAAGGGACGAACTGAGGCAAGTATTTCATAGATGTGCTGAAAAAGGGAACCTACATGGACGAGGAAGAGTGAGACTGCCTTTAGTCTCTATTTACGAGCTGCAGAGAGTATCTACTGTCTCTCACGAGCTGATAAAGGGAGTACTTCATGTACCATCTCAATGTAGTCTGAATTTTGTCGCCATTATAGAAAAACTGAAGAAGGGAGTATATTGCAGAAAAGCAGGTGAAGGGGCCCTCCATAGACAAATAGAAGTAGCTGATATTTGATACACCAGCTGTAAATTAGAATTGAATGTAATACATTAGAGACGAGCACAAAAAGAAAATCTCCATAGATGAACTGTAGATTGGAGCCTCTATAAACGAATTATAGGAACAGAGTTTTTCATAAAGTGCAGAGAGTATCTACTGTCTCTCACGAACTGATAAAGGGAGTACTTCATATACCATCTAAATGCAGTCTTTCATATACGATCTGAATGCTGTCGCAATTATAGACAAGCTGAAGAAGGGAGTATATTGCAGAAGAGCAGATGAAGGGACCATCCATAGACAAATAGAAGTAGCTGATATTTGATACACCAGCTGTAGAATAGAATTGAATGAAATCTATCAGAGGCGAGCACAAAAAGAAAATCTCCATAGATGAACTGTAGATTGGAGCCTCTATAGTCGAATTATAATAACAGAGTTTTTCATAAAGTGGTTTTATACAACCAAAATGAGGCAAATTTTTATAGACTAACAAAATTTAATGTCTGTTCAGATCTTTTATTGGATAAAGTCTTTTTAAACGAGCTGAAAATCGGAACATTTCATAGGCAAGTAGAAATAGGAAAAAAGAAGAAGAACTATTTAATAGACGAACTGAAGGAGTGAAAGACTTTTTATAACCGATTAGTGGAAGGGAGTCTCCGAATATCTAATCTAAATAATGTAGCCTCCTTAGACGATTATAACAACGGTATTTAAAAATTCTGAAAAATTTTCTGCTCGTTTTTCGATACCGTCGTTCCCTTGATCGTCGTATCAACTGTATGCAACTTTCATTTCAGGGGAAAAAAGAAAATAATTTCTTCCTGAGAATGTGTCTCACATTGCATTTGAAAATGTAATCTGCATACAACCATGTAAAATACCATAAAAGGACGGAGTGTATATCTTTCCATGGACTTGACAAGAAGTGAAAATGTAAAACAAACAATGTGCAGCAGGCTCTACATCCCTGCCTCTCAAACCTCCCAACAATCAAATGAAAGAAAATCAAAGTGATATTAAACAAACATACAACCATTTCCAAAATTGCTGTAGGAACCACATACACCCACACACACATACACGACCACATTCTTTTCATTCATAACGAGAAATAAAACTGAGATAACAAAGATTCCTTTGCCACATTTTGGTGTCTGGCTGGCTGGCTGCCTATGTGGGAGGAAAATGTCATCAGTCAGTGTTGCTGTCGTTGTTGCTGCCCAACAATATCGGCGACAATAGGCCAACAGGTTAAATCAACAGAATGCGTTATCGAACCTAATGCCACCACAGAAAACAACCACTATTATCCTGTGGTGCAGCAGAGAATCTTTCAGATTTCATCCATGTAATTCATTGCAATTTTCTAGCCACAGATAAAACAAAAAACCACAAGGAAGTAAAATCCTATTGAAAATCCGCAAAATGCCTACATCGAAAAGCCATCTGCACAAACACACACGCACACGAATGTACATTCTTATCTGAATAAGAAGTCGTTAAAAATAATGTTTATTTAACAAACCACAAAACTGGACGAGAGTACAAGTGAAATTTGTTTTGACCCAGGGCTCAGAGGGGAAAATAATTGAGGTGGTACAACGCAAACATTTCCGCAAAGAACCAACTCAGGGAAAGTCCAATAAAAAATTGACCTACATTACAAGGATTTCTATTAAAGAGGGACGTTTTAACGTGAAAAAAATAAGGGAAGTCTTTTCATAGTGGAGTTGAAGAAGAGGTCTTCCATAGACGAGTTCAGGAGGGAGGCGGGCTGATGAGTAGTCTTTATAGAAGAACTGAACGAATACTATATAGACGAGCTGAAGGGAGTCTTTCTCAGATAAGCTGAAAGGGGTCTCTTATAGAGGAGCTGAAGGGAGTCTTTCATAAACGATCTGAAGAAAATCTTGCGTAGACTAGCCGAAGGGAATCTTTCATAGACGAGCTGATTGGGAGCCTTCAATAGACGAGCTGAAGGGAGTCTCAATAAACGAGCTAAAGGGAGTCTCAATAGACGAGCTGAAGGGAGTCTAAATAGACGAGATGAACGTAGTCATCCATAGATGAGATGAACGGAGTCTTCCATAGACGAGATGAATGGAGTCTTCAATAGATGAGCTGAAGGGAGTCTTCCATAGACGAACTGATTGGCAGTCTTCAATAGACGATCTAAAGGGAGTCTCTAGAAGACGACATGAAGGCAGTCTCTATAGACCACCTGAAGGGAATATCTATAGACGTCTATACATGATCTGTGTTCTCTATGTACGTGTGAGCGAGGTCAAAGCAACCGTCATATAGACGAGCTAAATATTTAATTCTTTATATTCGAGCCGAAGAAGAGTGGATTTATAGGCAAGCAGAAGTGAGTCACTACGGACGAAGGGGCTTTATAAACGAAAAGGCATTTTAAAGGTGAGATAAATAAGAGATATAGTTTTATAGATTTCGACGACTACAAACATTTTCATATTTTTTGTGGAATTTATTTTCAAGTTGCCCATAAAACTTTCTTAAAAAAAAGTAAAATATCTTTCCCACTTACCTCGAACTCAACAATCTCTCTGCTTCGTATGCGGTCATATCATCCGGCAGACTATCTTCTCGGCCAATAGATTCAGTCGTCGGCTCTACGGGCTCTTGCACCAATGATTTTATCTTCTCCTCCACATAGAAGTCATCGACAAAATCAGCATCTCCTTCAATGGTACGCATTAAATCTTCCTCATCCTCCCCAGCACTGGTGTCGGCATATTCTAAATCCTGTAAATCCAGTGAATTGATATTATTTATGGCTGAAGCTGGAGGTGGTCGTTCGGGTAGAGCTGGTATATCATTGGCCTCATCCATTGAAGCGATTGGTGCCACACCTTTGGCAATTGAAGATATAGATCTTGAATTAGATGAGGAGTTGGCATTGCTACCTGCCGACAATGGCGGCGACATGGGTGGTGTAGATTTGACACTTATTTCTGAACTGCGGCGGCGTATGGGCGAAACAATGCCAACTGGTGGTGATGTGGCAGTTTTTATGGGTGATCCCATTAACGAGTTGGATCCGGAATTGGATTTTGTGGGTGACATAGCAGCTGGGCGTTCCTTTTCCTTACCGCCATAATAAATTTCTGCCGTTCCTGATGATTCGGTTTTTATAATGGCATATACCGTTGAGGTTTCTTGGGCAAAACCATTAGCATGGAATTTCTTGTGCATATCGGTCACCTTGGCTGCAGTGTCATATAGTTCCGATTCACCGAATACCTCACGTGATTCACTGCCATCGGGTTTCAGACGATAACCGACATCAACGTAGTTAAGACTTGGTGTTTCAGCCTCATCCAGATCTTCAATTGTGTAGTGATGATGATCATCATCAGCGTCATCATTTCCGACAGCATTTGTTTCGGTCTTTGGCATTTTATTGCTGCTGGGACTTTGTTGTTGTTGTTGCGCACGAGTAATTTGTTGCTTTGGACTTTCATATTCATAGGCTGGCCTCAGTTTGGCTTTAATTTCCGGTGACGGTTCATTGAAACCTCCTTCGTCAAAACTTGTCGCCGATGAAGAAACAATACTAGCTGGTCGGGAACCTAAACCGGCCGCTGGCATATTCAGTGAAATGCTAGAGATCCGTTTCGATGCTACCGATGATGATGTTGATGATGAACGCTGCGGTGAGGTGATGACGTGGTTTTGGGAGTTCGCAGCAGCATTGTCGGTGACATCGTTGTTGGTATTTTGGCGTTCCAATTTATTAGAGCGTCCTGAAAAAGGGTAAAAATAGGAGATTTTATTAATACATATTCTTATGTTGATATTGAACTGAATTGTAAGATATTAGGATACGAATTATACATGCTGGAAAAAATATTTTTGACGAGTTGAAGAACAGGACTGTGCTTCGAAAACAAGCTGAATAAATTCCTACAAACGAGCTGATGTGAGTCTCTATATGCTATCTTATGGGGTCTCTGTAGACGAGCAGAATAGAGTTCCTTTTGACGAGCTGAAGGGAGTCTATATAGACTATCAGAAGGTTGTCGTTATAGGCGGGCGGAAGAAAGTCTCTATAGATGAGCTTAAGGGAGTCCCGATTGACAAGCTGAGGGGAGTATCGAGCTGAGAGGTGTATCTATTGACGAGAAGAAGGTAGTCTCTATAGACGAGACGAAGAGAGTGTCTATTGACGGGCTGAAAGGAGTTTTTGTAGGCGAGCTGAGGGGTGGCTCTATAGGCGATTTTACGAGCTGAAGGGAGTTGCTATAAAAAAGCTGAAGGGAGTGTGAGTAGAAGTTGAAGAGAATATCTACAGACAAGCTGAGGGGAGACTGTATTTACGAGCGTAAGGGAGTCTCTATTGAAGAGCGGAAGGGAGACTCTATAAATGAGAGGAAAGAGGGGAGTCTCTATAGACGATGTGTAGGCGACTCTATAGACGAGCTGAAATGAGCCTATATAGAACCCGAGCAGAATACCCTCTTTATAGACGACCTATAGATGGGATGGGCCTTCAACTTTTGGTGATACATATATTAGATATCATACTAAAGTAACATTTCATGTAGGTAAATATTTTATTGACTACACCGAAGTATTATTTGTCATTCTAATATTTCTTTTTTTCTAATTTTGACAATTTTCAAAAAATTCTTATTTTTGTGCTTTTCTTTCAAAAAAATTAGTTTTTCCCAAAAATAGAAATGGAATTCGAACAATTGCCACAGGATTTCCTCTTTTTCTATGATATTTGCAAATTGCCTGAGAAAGTATTCCCGCAAGGTTCCAAGGAATTACAATTGACCCATTTGTGGTTGGATTATTTGTCCACCTATGAGACCGAGAATTTGGATGAGATGCGCCTTGTAAATATTTATATGAGTCATTTGTGTGCCGCCTTAGTGGAGGGTAAATTATATGGACCATTTAGAAGTGAACCACCTGCTCGCGGAAATGATGAAAAATTACAAAAAGTTGACTTTAATGCGGAATTTCCCACAACTGAAGAAGAGAGCGTCGTAAAATGTCCGACAATGTTACCAACTGGTACTACCGAAGTGGATGATATTTCAGATAGCGGTGTAGTAGTTAGTGGTCAGGACCAGACCCCTCAAATTGCGAATTATTGCAATCGAAACAGTGAAGAATCCCCTCAAGTTTCTCAATTTTATAATAACCACATTAACGATACAAATGATCATCCAGTTGAGGAAGAAATTGCGGAATTTCCTCATTGTCCCAATAACAGCAAAATGGATGCTAAAACTCCGAGTAAATAAAATATTCAAATTATCCTTAATTATAATAACTAAAAATATATATTTTTATTTTTAAATTTATTCGCAATAGAACTAATAGAATCCAAGGGACACATACATGTGGGCTCTACACATTTATATTACAATGTTATCACGGGTGGCGGTGGCAATAACATATCTAAATCAATGGAATGTCAATGTCCTCCCAAACCCTGCCAATGTGAAAAACATGATATCAACAGAGCCTGCCATTGTAACAATCGTTCCAGTGCTGGCTTGGACAAAGGGCATCTTGAGAATTCCACTTTCAATGCTTACCTGATGAATGATTTAAATTTGCCGCCGGAACTGTGTAAGAATTTTAATGCGACTCTCAGTTCCTTTATTGATATTTGTAAAGGTGTCGAAAAATCCCGACAAAATCTGAACAAATCCGATATATCAAAAACTGAACAATTCCATCAATTTGTACCCAATCCTTTGGTGGAAAATTTACAGTCGGTTGAGAAGTCCGCTACGAACGCCGCAACGTCTAAAGATGCCAAAGATATGCACGAAGATATTTGTGAACTCTTAGAGGCTATATCAATGGAATTGCGTGGAGATGTCGGACCCGGTTATAGTTATTATTTGGAACGTGAATTGGCTCGTTACAAAAGCTATGTAATGACCCAACCACAGCGGGTAGATGAATTAAGAACATTGTCATCCGACATGAAAGTACGTTATTATCTGCTGTTGAGCCTTCAAAATAATTTGGTGAAATTGTTAAGTGATTTTAGATGTTGCAAATAAATCTGATCTGATTCACAGACAAACAAATAAGAATTTATGTATAGGTGGGGGATATTTATAGGTTATAACCTATACACATAAATTGTTAAGACACTGTAGACGAGCGGAAGGCAGTCGCTATAGAAGAGCGGAAGAGAATCTCTATAGACATACTGACATGAGTCTCTATATATGACTGGAAGGACGTCTCTGTAGACAAGCAGGATGGGAGTCCCTATATTGACAAGCGGAAGGGAGTATCTATAGACGATCTCAAAGAGGTATCTATGGACAAGTTGAGGGGAATCTCTATAGAGCAGCTGAAGGGAATCTCTATAGAGCAGCTGAAGGTAGTCTCTATAGACGAGCTGTAGGGAGTCTCTATAGACGAACTGAAGGTAGTCTCTATAGACAAGCTGAATGGAGTCTCTATAGACGTGCTGAAGGGAGTCTCTATAGACGAGGTGAAGGGAGTTTCTATGGATGAGCTGAATGGACTCTCTATAGACGAGCTGAAGGTAGTCTCTATAGACGAGCTGAAGGGAGTTTCTATGGATGAGCTGAAGGGAGTCTCCATAGACGAGCTGAATGGGCTCTCTATAGACGAGCTAAAGAGAGTCTCTATAGACGAGCTGAAGGGAGTCTTTATAGACGGATTGAAGGAAATGTTGGTAGACTTTAGAGAGAAGAAACTTTTCAGTGAGCATATACTGAAGAAGACCCCCGAATCTCGGACTCAACAATTGAATGTTATATCCTCAGCCTTAAGGCTAATTGTGACCTAAATCGTACCAGACAGTTTTCAGTTCACTTAGAAAATTGTTCATGTGGAGACTCTTTTACTCGAGCAACATAAGTCGGTTCATTCTGCGTGTTATAGTACAATTCCGTTTGCAGGCAGACACTGAAGTCAATAGAAGAGTTATAGGTCTTCTTCGTATACAAGAACTATAGGTCTTCTTCGTATAAAAGATATATAGGGTTTTTTCGGATAGAAGAGCTATAGGTTTTCCTTGTTTAAAAATGAGATATAGGTCTTCTTCGTATAGAATAGTTATAGCCCTTCTTCATATAGAAAAGCTATAGGTTTTCTTCGTATAGAAGAGAAGGTCTTCTATCTATAGAAGACAAATAGGTCCCCTACGTATAGAAGAGGTATAAGTGTCTCCGTATAGAAGAGCTATAGGTACTCTAAGAGCAATAGGTCTACTTCGGATAGAAGAGCCAAAAGTCTCCTTAGTATAGATGAACTACTTGAGCAACATAGTCAGTTCATTTTGCGTGTTATAGTATAATTCCGTTTGCAGGCAGACACTAAAGTCAATAGAAGAGTTATAGGTCTTCTTCGTATACAAGAACTATAGGTCTTCTTCGTATAAAAGATATATAAGTTTTTTTCGGATAGAAGAGCTATAGGTCTTCCTCGTATAAAAAAGATGTATAGGTCTTCTTCGTATAGAATAGTTATAGCCCTTCTTCATATAGAAGAGCTATAGGTTTTCTTCGTATAAAAGAGGTCTTCTATCTATAGAAGACAAATAGGTCCCCTACGTATAGAAGAGCTATAGGACTTCTTCGCATAGAAGATCTATAGGTAATATTTTAATAGAAGAACAATAGGTCTACTTCGGATAGAAGAGCCAAAAGTCTCCTTAGAATAGATGAACTACTTGAGCAACATAGTCGGTTCATTCTGCGTGTTATAGTACAATTCCGTTTGCAGGCAGACACTGAAGTCAATGGAAGAGTTGTAGGTCTTCTTCGTATACAAGAACTATAGGTCTTCTTCGTATAAAAGAGATATAAGTTTTTTTTCGAATAGAATATCTATAGGTCTTCCTCGTATAAAAAAGAGATATATGTCTTCTTCGTATAGAATAGCTATAGCCCTTCTTCATATAGAAGAGCTATAGGTTTTCTTTGTATAGAATAGAAGGTCTTCTATCTATAGAAGACAAATTTCTTCTACGTATAGAAGAGGTATAGCTGTCTCCTATAGGAAATATTCAAATAGAAGAGCAATAGGTCTACTTCGGATAGAAGAGCCAAAATTCTTCTTAGTATAGAAGAACTATAGGTCTTCTTCGTATAGAAAAGCTTCAGATCTTCTTCGTATAGAACAGCTATAGGTCTACATCTATAGAAGAGCTGTAAATTGTCTTCGTATAGAAGATCTGTAGGAACTTTGAATAGATGGTCTGTAGGGACTTTGAATCAACTTGTATAAAGGATATATTTTAGTGAAATCTTAATTTTGATGATATGTGAGTCATTCGACACATCTTGAATGTGACATTCCTCAAATAATGAATCCTCCTCATTACACAACATAGGCATATTTTTAGTCAAAATAACAAATTCCACTCACATTTTTGCGAAATGGAAAAATTATGTATAGATATGTATATATAAATAGACTTATCTATAAATTTAAAAAATAGTTTTGTTTTAAATAGACATAGTAGAGTCAGCCAAAAAAAAATCTGTTTTATTTTTAAATATACCACCATGGAATAACAATTTATGGCATGTCACCTGATTCACAAGTTTCCGTAATGTGAATTTTTTGACAAACATATTCAGAGTGAAAATAGACAGAAAGAAGCAGATAAAGTACAAAAAGTAAAACAAAAAATCAGAAACCAAGAATCCCTTATGTTTTTACAAAATCTTTTTCGAATTAAAATATAGATGTTATTCTAATTGGATATACAATCAAGGTCCTACTTCTAGGTATTTTATGTAACAGAAGGTATACTATTATTTGTTATAGACTGGCATCATAACTTGCATGTTTTACTTTTTTTTTTCCAAATAATGGTTATTTTATTACCTTACACCCATTGACTCCCTGTGGTAGGGTCAAATGGCTAAAATCAAATATTTGAAATCATTAAAATATAATAAATATTTTAAATAGACAAATTATCATTGTCAAATTATGGGGTACTAAATTTACGATATACAACAGTTCAACAGCAACAGCAGTCTCTCTTAACCCTACGGTCAATAACCAAAAAAGTATACGTAGATCAATAATTTTGTACCCATCCAAAGATAGCTCTGTAATTCATTAAAAAATTGGACTGTCGTGAGGTTTTTTGTTTTAAATTAGTCTATGCGGATCTGGTCTAGATGTAGGAACTCAAAATTATATATACATTAAAATAATATATATTTAAATCCATGATTAAATAATAATCTATCTAAAACAATCATAGTAAATTCGTTATAGCTTTCGAATGGGTTAAGCTTTTTTTGTTTTTTTTTTTTTATTGGGATCTTATTTAGGTGTTCCTCAACCCCTCTGCAAATTTTTGTGGTCCTAGACAACATGGGGCCATCAGGGCGACTCGTGGAAGTCAGAAACTACCCTGGTTTTCCTTTGGTACACAGGGACTAAAGCAACTATTTTTGCCAATTATTCACATTTTATGAGTTTAGAGATTGTGATTGGGGCATTTTTAACACTATTTATTACTTTAAAACATTATTTAATGTTTTTTTATCTATTTACGACAATTTAGGATTGTAATAAATCAGACTAATTTGATTATAGAAAACGTTTCAGGCCCAATATGAAGAATAATTGGATAATTACGGACAATTATCATTGTTTTTGTCCCTGTATACTAAGGGAAAACCAGGGTAGTTTCTGACTTCCACAAGTCGCCCTGATGGCCCCATGTTGTCTAGGGTCAAAATGCAAAGGGGTTGAGGAACACCAAAATAAGATCCCAATAAAAAAATAACAAAAAAAGCTTAACCCATTCGAAAGCTATAACGAATTTACTATGATTGTTTTAGATAGATTATCATTTAAGCATGGATTTAAATATATATTATTTTAATGTATATATAATTTTGAGTTCCTACATCTAGACCAGATCCGCATAGACTAATTTAAAACAAAAAACCTCACGATAGTCCAATTTTTTAATGAATTACAGAGCTATCTTTGGATGGGTACAAATGTACCACGGTTATTGATCTACGTAGGTAATAACTTTAAAAATTTGTAAAAATTATATTATGGAAAATATTTATAATTTTTTTCTTCGATTATGTGTGAAAATACCTCAAGAATGATTCCTCAAAATTTGATCCAAATATCTCCATTATTAAAAATTTTACAGCATTTTTATTCAAAAAAAGGTACAAATGTACCCGGTTATTGACCGTAGGGTTAAATGGGACAAACGTGCCCACACTCACACACACACACATCGCCACACAATTCAGCACAGCACACCCAAAACGGTTCATTGTCATCGCCAACTATGTTGAACGGCCCACCAACCAAGTGTTGTATAAGATTCTATAATTTATCATTAGAATTTTAATTGTTGTGTCTTTAAATAAGATAAATAACTAATTTAGTTGATAAAGAAGCAAATATTTAAATAGATATGCAAAAAAAACACACACACACAATACAAAAAATAAATATGAGCAAATATACAAAAATATTTCGTTATTACTAACCTCGACAACTGTTGCAGAAATTCTTTAAACTTAAACACATGTTGTTGTTGTTGTTATTGTTGTAGACGCTATTTTATGAGGTTCTGTTTAGTTGTTTTGGGGTTTTCTTTAAAATGCCTATTTGACGTGTCGTTGTTATTTTTTTGTTAGAAAATATAATTATTTTCACAAACCGATTACAAATTGTAGCATTTTGTTTTTATTTTAGGTTTTATTTGTTTACAATTATTTAATGGCATAATTTATGAATGATTTGTTTATTTTTTGTATTTATAATGTTTTTGTTTTTTTTTCTATTCTCAATATTTTTCAATGCCACTTGTGTGAGATATTTAAATTACTAAATTTATTTAAAAATTAATATTTAATTTGTATTAGTAAAATTAATACTTTTTAGAGAGACAAGTACAAAAGTGTCATGTGTCAATAGGTTCCTATAGACGAACTATAGATCTTCTATAGATAAAAGAGCTATAGGTCTTTATCTATAGAATATATATAGGTTCTCTATCTATGGAAGAGATATACGTATTTTATCTATAAGAGCTATAGGTCTTCTATAGATAGAATACCTATGACTCTTCTATAGATATAAGGGCTATAGGTCTTCATTTTATAGAAGAGCGAAAGTTCTTCTTTCTATAAAGTTGCTATAGCTCTTCTATCTATAGAAAAACTGTAGGTCTTCCATGTATAGAAGAGCTATAGGTATTCTTCCTTTCTAGGAGACCAAAAGCTATGCTATGATAGTAGACCTATATCTCCTATATAGAAGAGCTATAGGTGTATTTTTTATAGAAGAGCAATAGGTTTTCTTTACATAGAAGAGCTATAGGTATTCTATCTCTAGAAAAGCTATAGGTGTTCTATCTCTAGAAGAGCTATAGTTCATCTCTCTATAGAAGAGCTATAGGTCTTCCAGCTATAGAGGAACTATAGTTCTTCCAGCCAGGGACGTACGCAGGGGGGGAGCCCGGCCCCCCCGATATGAATTTTTTTCACAGTAAATTTATGTTTGCAACAGCGAATTTTTTCATTTTGTACTGCCGCCCCCCCGAAATGAAATCCTGTGTACGTTGCTGCTTCCACCTATAGAGGAACTATAAAAGCCCGAAATAAAACACTAATCGCCCGCAAGAGGACGTCTTAGCCGCCCACAAAGGACGTCGGAAAAATTCGAAAAACGACATAGAGAAGACGAAATGAAAATGTGAGCTCTGACCCATGCTCACAAATACCAGCATATTTTTGATCGGCCAATAGGAATGGAATTGATTGGTTATCCGCCGAACCACCCTGACGTGAATCCAATGAATTCTTTTTACTCCTGAACATCAAGAAGGTGATCGGATCTTGATCACAGATTTTAAAGAATATGACGTCGAGATGTTCAAACATCATCTCTTGGAAACTATGACTCAATCGAAGTAGTTTTTTGGTGATAAATATTTGCATATTATTATTAGACCCTCGTAAGGACAAATATATTTACAGACAAGCTACAGATCTTGTATTTCTTAGAAACGTAAAGAAAAAAATTTTTTATAGAAGTATTATAGAAGGCTGGTTTCGCTATATATAGTAAAAAAAACCTTTGAAACTGATACTTATAAGCGATATCAAATAAAATACAAAACTTGTTCGTTATAACGAATATGTCGCTAAAATCGGTGTCGTTATAAATGATTTCGAAGGTATTTGTACCCTAAATTCTCAAGCGCTGCAACGCCTTAAAATAATCTCCAGAAACCTGTTCATGGCCAATGTAAAATTCTTTGTCAATTTTTTGGTATCTGTTGAAGTCACGATAAAGTTGGAATGATTTAAGATACAGTTTTTTTTTTCATTTTTGAAAATGGGATAATATCAATCCACGTTTTATAATAGCTCCCATATAAAGGTTCCGCAACATTTGGGTATATAGAAGGTTTTAGCCTTATTTTCACTAAAAGGGGCTTTAATTTCGGATTTGTGCAGCGAACCCCCAAATGAAGGTCCCTTCACGTACTTTGGTAAACGACGAAAATTTTTTAATGTAAGCCAATATTTGGACATGGACACAATAAGAGGATCCCGCCACATATTAACTTTTTTGGTCCTATATTCAATTTCCCACCAAAAGGGAATGCATTTTCGGTCCAAGCCCACTGTCTTGACATAGCCCACATATTAGGGTCATGATCCATTTTCGGTATCTTGAAGTTCCTAGTCGAATATTTCCAACCTTGTCTAGCCGAATTTTTCCTAACTTTATAAATGTCATGTCTTGTTATAGAACCCATATCAGTACGCAGAGAGATTTTATGTATTTAGAATGTGGCTATTACGACTGAACATTAAGGGGTTTTACTTGTCGAAAGTTAAAATTTTCATATTTTTTCCTTTACTTTTCTCCAGAGAAAACTCTTGTCCAACAACTTGTCATCGGACCTGTTACAGGCCCCCTTTTTTTGTTAACAATTCCGCATTTCTTTAGTAATTTCCATTCGTATTTGTTTTATACCACAAAAATAACAACAAATGTCGAGCTCTTCTTCCCGTTCGTTCAATTCTCTCACCATTGAGGACGAAACATAAATATTTATACTTTATTAGGTAAAGAAAGTCATTTGAATGGTCTTACACAATACGAGTAATGTAAAACAAACATCACACACACACACACCATTCTAATGAATGCGACAAATTGTTGTGTGGCATGCAACGCAACAAGTTGTCAAACTGGTCGAGGAAAAGCTATATGAACAAATCACACCGCGGCTTTGACGAACAGTTCTTGTGCGAATTTTCAAAATGAAACATCATCAACACCATCGTCGTCGTCCTCAAGTGGAAATACTTCTAATCAGCTGCTTAATTTTGATGTGGCCCAGCGGTGGTGAATCTTTCGACGACTCCGGCAACGCTATCGGCGAAGAAGAACTGCAGTTTGCCTTAAAAATTTGTGATGTGGCCGAGCAGCGTAATGCTCAAATAAATATACTTTATAGAACCGGAAATCGCCACGATATGGAGATTCTCTATAGGCGTATCAATATCAACGCCCTGCATGAATGCATGACGGAATTTCCATTGACAATAAGAAATTTGGATTCTTGCGGCAGCATGGAATCGGAACGTTCTTCGGGAAGTTTAAATATATATTTCATAACATCCCGGACAATTGCCGAAAAGGTGGTGAAGTTTTTAAATCCTCATCAACGTTGGAAAGCAGGACATCGTTATTTGTTTGTGTGGCTCTTGGAGGAGGAGGATATGGAATTTTTAAAACAATTCTTTGCAAAGGTCTGGCAAAAGAATATTTTACATGCTGTGGCCGTAATGGACTCCCAAACGGTATACACGTTTGAACCATTTTCGGAGCAAGGCTTTCGTTTAAAACTTCTAACAGACCATAGCAACTATTTCTATGATAAATTGAGGAATTTCCATAAATTTGAAATACGCATTACCATGTTCATTGATCCGGTGAGGGCTATCCCCTTGCCCAATTATACAACGCAGGGCTATCGGCGCATAGATGGCAAGGTGGCCAATGCCATGGTAAAATATTTAAATGCCACCGCACGTTATATCACTCCCACCGATAATGAAACCTATGGATCTTTGCGCAACGGCACCTTCACCGGCTCCCTTAAGGACATACATTCCGGTTTGACCCACATTGGATTTAATTTACGCTACACCCTGGACCATGTCAAACCACACATTGAGGAACTCTATCCTTATCAGAGACGTTTCCTCTATCTCGTTGTGCCGGCTGCCAAAATGAAACCGGAGTACATGATTTTCGTTCAGGCATTCAGTTATTCCCTGTGGCGTCTATTGCTGCTAAACTTCGCCCTGATTTTGTTGCTCTTTATGCTGCTGCAATATTTGGTTGGGCGTTTGGCCACCCCTGGCGGCAATGGATGTTGTCCCACCCACCAGTGGCATTGGTACGAACTATTGGAAATGTTTTGGAAAACCCAACTGGGTGAACCTGTGGAGGGCTTTTCACGCATCAGTTCTCTACGTCAATTTCTCATAGCCTGGATACTCTTCAGCTATGTCCTGACCAGCATGTATTTTGCCAAGGTTGAAAGTAATTTTGTGCAGCCATCCTACGAACCGGACATAGATAGCCTGGAACAATTGCCCCAACTCAATTTGCCCATCTATGCCTTTGATATCGTGTTTGAGGCGGTGAAAGTCTCTTTGAAACCGAAATATTACGAATGGATCCACAGCCATGGCGTTAGCATGCCCGGCAATATACGTGTCGAACAATTCGCATATGATGTAACACAAAAGAATGCCGAGGTGGCTCTTATTCTGCACGATGAAATGGCCAGGGAGTTTTTGGCCAATAGCTTCAACGACGTCACCAAGCGGCCCTCCTATCACATTGTCAAGGAATATCTACGTTCGTTGACCTCCTCGTATATTTTGACCAAAGGTTCGCCGTTCATTCAGAAATTTCAAAGTGTGATTAGTTCATTTCATGAAGTTGGTTTGATTCGGCACTGGTTGCAATTGGAATCGCAGCAAAGTAGTTTCGCACACAAATCGGAAGAATTTTTGGATGATGATTATGATTTGGGTTACAATGAAGATGGTGGTGTTGGTGGTGGTGCGACAACAACTGCACCAGCGTACAATGTAAGAGGTCACAAAAAAGTGGTTTTAAATTTGGACATTCTGCAGGGTGCCTTCTATCTATGGCTGGTTGGAATTCTTATAAGTTGTGTGGGTTTTGCTGCGGAATGGCTGTACTGGTGGCACAAAAAGGCAGAAACTGGGATGCAATGAGTAAATATTAATTGAATTGTTTCTTATTTTTACGAAAGTGAAGATTTTTTTTTAAATAAAGATGGTATCACTTGGTCAAAATGAAAAACTCATATATTGCCACTTTGACATTTGTTTTAGAAAGTTTCGGCTGATTTTATAGATGTATTAAATGAGTTTCAGATTGGCACAGCTCATTTATTTGGCCCAAACTGAAATTGGGAAATTTCAGATTTTTATAGATATAGTTTCCGATTTAAGGTAAATGGTGCACCAAAAATTTGGTATAGCGTACTGAATTAAGTCTAGAACGATGTGTGTTAAGCTTGGTGAAAATCGGTTTTAGATATAGCTCCTATATATATTTTCGTCTGATTTAAGGTAAATAGTACACCAAAGTCCCTATAAATCCTTCGATTTGCACGGAATTTGGTATAGCGTACTGAATTAAGTCAACGATGTGTGTTAAGTTTCGTGAAAATCGATTCAGATTTAAATATAGCTCCTATATATTTTCGTCAATAAGAAAATGATCTTCTGAAGGCAGAAGTACTTCCGGTCTTCTTATGGTGTACTTTTCAATGATTTTTTCAAGGTTTCTCTGATGCAGAAGCATGACATTTTCAACTATTTTGTTTCAAAGATCATTAGATTTAAAAAAAATAATATAATATATTTCTTCAAATAAATAAATATTCTTTAAAAATCTCATAGTCCTCGAGGATATTTCAATTGGATTTTTTTCATGAATCGTCACGTTTTTAAAGAATGTCTTTCCTTAAGGACTATGAAATATGTAATTGTGGATTTTAAAAATAACATTTTCGTAAGGATCAACAAAGATGGGTTTTTTACTAAAATTTGCCACCGTCGTAGATTTTCTAATAGAAAATTTTCTCACGGATAGATATTTCAAAGATCGTGGATAGCATAAGCATGTATTTTTTTCAAAGAAACAAAACTCATCAAGGATGGCTTTATAAAAAAAATCCGGGTCATCTGACTTTTAAGTTTGCCATTTTCAACGATTTTTTCAAGAGACACATAACATATAAACGTTGTGGTCTTCGGATTCCCATGAGTGGATTTTTAAGGGAATATTTTTTTGGTTAAGAATCATCACATTATTAAAACATTTCCTTTCTCAAGGATAGAATTTTGTCAAAATAAAAAATTTGGGTTGTCAGATTCGTACATTTGGTTTTTTCCAATCATTTCTTCACGAGACTTGTTGCACAAAAATGCTGTAGTTCTTGGATTCATAAGCTTGGATTTTTTTCAGGGGCATCTGCTCCATAAGTATCCTACCCACAAGCTTCATCTGATCCACCAGAGTGGATTTTTTATGCTTTAAGATTTTTATTATTTTTCAATTGCAATGTACGAATAGAACATTCGCTTCGTGTCCCTTTGTACACAAACCTCATATGTTTTATTAGATTTTAAATTTATGATACTCTAATTATGCCATATTGATTTAAATTTGTCTGTCAAATGGCAGAAGTTTATAAACCCAGCCTATGTTTGAAGGCTTCGTGGTATATTGAAATATTCTAAATCCATAGTCTTATTATAATCCATTTTGAAATTTTACGATTTATTGTAATCATACGTATCGATGAATAAATAAAAAAGGGATTATCCACCATTAATAACAACAAGTTATCCTTACTAATAATTTTATTGCCCACTTTTTACTACCGTCATATTTTTTTTTACAATGCTAATGTATATCCTCTTTTTAGGCAAAATCAATTACCATTATAATGGATATCCTTTGTCCTTCCTCATCGATAATATAATTATTTTTTGTATGCTCCCTTAAAAGGAGTAGACCAAAAACAAAAATTGCCAACATAATTGTGTTAACAACAACTATCACGACTAACATGTCCTCAACATGTCTCTGTGTGATAACAGAACAGATAGTATCGAGTGGCATACAACCTGTTGCATGTTGTCCAGCAATTTAGGTTTATCACAAATGATTTTCAACAAAGTGTCAGACTCTGACGAATGACTGCATGTCTATCTACACACACACAACCAACTAATCCCATCACCCACAATAGCAAATATTTAGCTATTAATTAATTTATGTTTACATAATACAACAACAAAAAATATAAATATTTATAGAGTTCAAGGGAGTAGACATTTATTGTTGCTGTTGTTGTAGCAGGAAGAAAAAATAGTGCTTCTATGTTTATAGACTGGATGAGTGTGAGAGATGATTGATATCTACGAAAAAAAATGACATAAAGGTGCCTCACAACTGTCTGAGGAAAATATTTTTTGTTGTGAAATATAAAAATGTAGATTTTGAGATTCTCCTTAATAGTGTACAAATATTATACGTTTTTTAGTAGAAATAATTTCAAGTAGCGTGGCTTTTGAGTTTTAATTGAATTAAATATAATCAGCAGGCCTCTCTAACTGGCATTTTAATTGCAAATTTAATTAACGCAAATTAGTTTTATTAATTTTTCACATCAATTATTTGTTAGAGTATCGTTTGGTACTTGTGGTACTTGAACTTATGTAGGCAAAGGTACAAACCCCTGCAGAGTCGCCAAAGTGTCTCAAATCTATAAGAGTAATAAAAAACCAGTGAGCGGAGCAGTATAGTCGGACGGGGCCGACCATACGATACCCTACACAACTACCACGGAACTCTAACATGTGTATTCCGAGCTTGGGCAATATTTCGTGATATTTGCTCCCTCTAGCCCGATTAGAGGTCAACAGCACCTCTTCCTTACACTGACATATTTTCCGAATATCACTCATATTCAGTACAGCGCTTCTAATTAATTGTACAGATTCCCTTCACCGTGAGTTGTGTTGTGAAGTTTGGCTTATTATTGGCATCGACTCAAAAAGAACACAAACAAATTAAGTATTCGGTCCACTTAATCCCATAAGTATAATCTGATCATCACCAAAAGTTATATGCGTTGTTCTTGTCCATAATTATAACCTCATGGAAAATTACAAAGCGATCAGCGTTATATTTCCGCCCTCTAATGTGGTAATGGGTTACTAAATAATATCGGAATACGTAAGTATCTGTAAATATTTACGTGTAACTCCCACATCCGAGTACATACGACAATATAATTGGTATCAATTTAAAGGTCAACCACTCCTCTTGAATATACTATCAACTTCTCGGGTCTATGTCCTTCAGGGGTAAATATATACGCCATATAATACAAATTTTGTAATTTTTCACACAAAAGTCAGGGTCCATTTTACCCGCTAAATATTTACCGATCTTTATCAAAACAAGCATGCTTATTCTTTGGCCCGATTCCCTTCTCCATGTAAATTAAGTATTTGTTCCATTTCATTCCCTAAATATTAACCGATCTTTACCAAAAACAATAGAGGTCTTTATTGGCCAGAACCCATCCTACATGCAAAATTTCGTGAAGATTGTATCGTGTTTACAAATTATAATGGGCAGACGGACGAACGGACACAAATGTCTAGATGCTACGTCCATCCAATATTTCGCGGCGTTGCAAACTTTTGGAGCTGCACAATAGAAAACCTGACAACAAAGTTGTGTAGGGTATGAAAACGGTCTACTGTTTTTTGAATACCAGATCTATGCTCCAAAAAGTTTTGACGGAGGTATTTTGTCTTCAGAAAATCTCATGAAAGTATTTTGATTATTCAACAACAATAAAAGTTTATTTTATATATTTTGAAATACATGTATTTACAAAACCGAAACAAGATGTTCTATCTTGATATATTCCGAAGCATTTTTCTTTTTTTTTTTAAAGATAAGACATTCGGTCTTAAGAATATATAAAAATGGTATAATGCCTTGATAAGACCTGAAGAAGAAGGTATTCAGTTATAAGATGCCCTGAAGAAAGGCCAAAATCCTGAAGAGTTTTTCAATTTTTTTAAATACCTCAAGAAGTACTGTTGTCTTTGATATACCTTAATCAGTTATTATATCTGAAGAAGAGCTGAAGAAGGTTTAGGTCACATCTTCTTCAGCAAATCTTAATATAGAAGATATCTATCTGTCCGTCTTAAAAGACCTGGCAGATGTATTTAGTCTTTAAAAGGCAAGATATTCGATTTACGAATTTATAAACACGGTATACTTCCCTGATAAGATCTGAAGAAGAAGGTATTCAGTTATAATATGCCATAAAGAAAGGGCAGAATCCCAAATAAGTTCTTCAATTTTTAGAGACCTCAATAAGTTCTACTTTCGTTGTTATACCTGAATCAGTTTATATCTGAAGAACAGCTGAAGAAGGTTTAGGTCAGACCTTCTTCAGCATATCAGAAGACCTGAATAAGGTATTCTGTTTGTATATGGCCTGAAAAAAGCATCTCTATTAAGAAGATCTGTCGCCGATATTTTGTCTTCACTAGACCTGAAAAATTCATTTTGTGTAGAGCAGAAGACGGATAATATTCCTTTTATAGATCTTGCAAAATGTCTTCCACAGACAGAAATCCTAATAAATTCATTTGCCTTTAGACGGCCTGAAAAGTTTCCTTTGTCTGGAGAAGTCATCACGAAGTCTGCAGAATACTCGTTGATCTTTTTTTGGACTTATCGTTTTATAATGCCTGAATACATTACTACATTTTTAGAAGAATATGTTATTTCCTTAAAAAAGCCTGAAGTAGGTCTTCTGCCTATTGAAAACTTGTAAAAGATCTTCAGCCTATAGTAGACATGAAGAAGGTCTTCTGCAAGTCCTGAAGAAGGTTTTCTATCTGTAGGACACCGGAAGAAAGTCTTCAGCTTATAAAAGTTCCAAAGAAGCTCATCTGTCTATAGTAGATTTGAAGAAGGGGTTCTTTCCAAAGAACACCTGAAGAAGGTCTACTGTCTATAGAAGAACCGAAGAAGGAATTCTGTCTATAGAAGCCTTGAAAAAGGTATTCTGCCTGAAGAATGTATTTTGCCTATGAAGGACCTGAAGAGGTTCTTCTGTTCATAGAAAATCAGCAGGTTTTCCGTTCATTGAGTACCATGTGAAACCAGTATAAGTAGTTTTCTAACATAAAACCTATTTTGGACTACCGAGAATTCCGCAATAATGTCTTTGTAACGCCTAAAAATATTCTTAGAAATTGACTCCTATGATTCCGATATTTTTAGAAGGAATATTATTTGAGAATTCATGTTTATTTGCTTAAAATGGTCTGGAGAAGGTCTGGTGCCTATAATTGAAGGTATACAACATTTAAAGATGGCCTCCTGCATATAAAACATCTAGAGAAGGTCTTCTGTCTATATAACATCTGAAGAAGGCCTTTTTGTCTATGTGACACCTGAAGAAGGTCTTTGGCTTATAAAAGTCCTGAAAAGCTCTTCTGTCTATATTAGATTTGAAAAAGGTTTTCACTCTATAGAACACCTGAAGAAGGTCTACTGTCTATAGAAGAACCGAAGAAGGTATTCTGTCTGAAGATGGTAATTGGCCTACAGAAGATCTGAAGAAGGTCTTCTGTTTATAGAAAATCAACAGAAAGTTTTCCGCTCATTGAGTATCATATGGAACAAGTAGATGTAGTTTTCTAACATAAAACCTATTTTGGACTATAAAGAATTCCGCAATAATGTCTCTGTAATGCCTAAAAATGTTTAAAGTTACACGAAAAAATTTAAAAAAATATTTCACGATATTAAAGTGTTATTTGAAACATATTCTCATAGCTTTCCTCTTCGTTTGGATATTTTTAACATCTGTATTATGGGAAACAATTTAAATGTTTTGATTTAATACGCATTCTAATGGATTTATGTCAATTGGGTATTGAATGTGAATGATAACCCTCTCCTCCCACAAATTTAAAATAGACATACTTAATGCCCACCCGCATGACATCATAAAAATCACTTTCGATTTCAATACCCTTCAATATGGCCAACCTCACAAAAATTAAATAAATATGTCTATCGCTCAGTGTCAAAAGTGTGAACTTGTGTGGCATATGGTGCACACATTGGGGTGAAATTTTTTAAAATATTTACTACTTCAGTTTCACACATTTGATAAAGTTCGTATATTATTTACTTTTGTATGGCATTTCCATTTCACATGTATTGCCAATCACAAATTTATCCCAATGTGCAGCATGAATTTCTCCTAATGAGATCAATGACAATGTGCCACCCGTCCGACCATTGTGCCAGCAATCTGTCAGTTTCTAAATTTATATTCTTCATTGATTGTTTTCCAACAAATTGATGCGGTTCGTTCAGAGCAAACAATCGAACCAATATTTCTCCCCAACACTTTTGTTGTTTTGGCACATTAACGCCCGATCTGACTCGGGGTTACATTTTGGTTGCAATTAAAATGTATTTATATGTATGGTATGTGTGCACATCAAAACTATAATGCATTACATCTGCGTGTGTGTGTGTGTGCGTTTGTGGTGTACGCACATAAGTTCTTGTCGGAATCTATTTAACAAAAAAAAATATGGAACATTATTGCATGGCAAATATGCGAAATCTATGTCACTGGGTTATACATCCATCCATCCGACGCCGCCACACAAAGAACAAATATTGTTTTTGTTCATCGACAAAAATTATATTTGTTCACTCAATATTCTGTTGTTGTGGTTGTTGCACTTCATGTTTGTCAATTGACGTGGAAATTGGAATTTCTAAAAATTGTTTTATTTTTAGAAAAATTGATTAATAACCTTTAGGGGGTATGTCTTTCAACAAAAGAAAACAATAACAGAATAATCTATAGAAGACCTGAAAAACTATTTCTAGAGAAATCCGATAATTTATCGATAATAGAACTGAAAGTGATCTTTAGACTATAGAAGACCTGAAACGGACACTCTGTCTTTGAAAGACTTAAATAAGGTCTTCTGGTCCTGAGAACAATAGTTATGTCATTTAAATAAAAATTTCTGTATATCTTGAACCGGAGGGAGGTTTCGGTTTATAGAAATGCTGATAAATCAATTCTGTCACCAGAAGAACCGAATAGGGTCGTTTGTCTATTATTTTGTTTTTAAAATACCTGACGAAGGTTTTCTGCCTATAGATGACCGTAAGAAGATATTTAATCGGTAGAATACCCAAAGAATCTTCTGTCTATAGAAGACGAGGTAAAGAACGTATTTTTCCTATAGAAGACCTGAAGAAGGTATTCTGTCTAGAGAGGAGAATGTTTTTTGTTTATAGAAAATTTGAAGAAGGTCTTATCTATAGAAAACCTAAATAAGGTCCCCTCTGATTATAGAAAAACTGAAGGAGGTCTTTGGTTCATAGTACAGAAAAATTGACCTTCTGTCTCTAGAAGACCTGAAAATGGTACTCTGTCTCTAAGAAATGTTATTCTGTCTCAAAAAGACCTAAAGAAGGTATTTTGGCATATAGAATAGCGGAAGAAGAAAAAGGAAGATCTTTTGCTTATACAAGATCTGAAGAAGGTCTATAAAAGTCCTAAATAAATTATCTTCTATAGAAAACGTTAAAAATCCCCTGTCTATAGAAGAACTGAAGAATATCTTCGATCCAAAAAATTCCTGAAGAAGGTTTTCTGTATACAGAAAACCTGGAAAAATATTTCTATCCGGAGAAAAAAAACTGGTCTTCTGACTTCTATATATAGTCAGAAGGCGGTCGTTTTCAGGCTATAGAAGGACGGAAGAAGGTCTTCTTTTTCATGAAGACCTGAAAATGGTCTTCTGTCTCTAAGAAGATGCTATTCTGCCTCAAGAAGATCTGAAGAAGACCTTTGGCGTATATTAAACCAAAAGAAGGTCTTTTGTGTCTAGAAGATCTGAAAAAAGTATTCTGTCTATAGAAGACCTAAGGCAGATTTTTTGCCTATAGAATAACTAAATAAAATTGTCTGTTTATAGACGACCCAAATAAGGTAATGTTTCTAAATAAGATCTGAAGAAGGTATTCTGCCTATAAAAGACCTAAAGAAGATCTTCTGCGTATAGAGACCTGAAGAATAATGTTTGTCCGCAGAAGACGTAAGCAAGAAATTCAGTCTCTCGAAGAGACCTGAGGACCTGAAGACATGAGGGAGGAAGGGGAAGCTATTCTATGTGTAGTAGATAGGGGGAAGGTATTTGTCTCTAAAAGTCCTGGGGAAGGTATTTTGTCTCTAGAAGACCTGGAAAAACATTCTGTCTCCTGAAAACTCAATGATAGTCTGCTAATAAAAGACCTGAATATATTCTTCTCAGTGGAAAAAACCTGACGAAGGCCTTATGTTTATTATTTATTTAGTTCTCCTCTCTTTAAAAGGCCTTAGAAAGATAGTCTTCCCTCAGAAGATCTGAAGACATTTTGTCTATAAAAAGTCCTTAAGAAGGTCTTCAGTCTCTTCGGGCCCTGTAGAAAGACTTCTGTATATAAACGATCTGAAAAGGAACCTACTCTCTATAGAAGAAGGATAAATGTCTTCAGGAGAGCTAAAGAAGGTCTTCAGGAGTTGAAGAAGATCTTCTGCCTATAGAACTGCAATTCTATAGGCCACATAACCTATGAAATGCTCTATCGCCAGACGACCTGAAAAATATTTTCTGTCTCCAGAAGATTTGAAGGATGCGTATTGCCTACAGAAAATTTGAAGTACGTCTTTTTAATTAATTGTAATTAAGGACTTCAGTCTCTGAAGGCGTGTAGGAAGAATACCTTAAGAGAGCCTACTGCCTACAGAAGGAAAAATGCCTAGAACAAAAACCTGAAAAGGTCTTCCGAGAGAGAGCTGAAGATTTCTGTTCTGCATATAGAATACCAAAAAGCCTTGTGTTCATAGAGGCCATGATGAACGTCTCTTCTCCATAAAAGATCTGAAAATGTGAAAAATATCTTCTGACTATAAATGCTCCGAAGACCATTCGTTTATACAAATCCTCAAAAAGGATTTCTATGTAGAACTTTAAAAAGCTGAAGAATATTTTATCTTTAGAAAAGTATGGATGAAGGTCTTCTTTTTGCTAATTGACCATATTTGGGCATATTTTACATTAAAAAAAAGAGAGAACTAATAGGATGTGGTGGAAATTTCTCCTGTGTTGTGGTTTTATTTTATGTTTTCTTTTTTTTAATTTTGATAAATTCTTTGTTTTGCAGGCATGAAGATGAAATCACAATTGAGTTTGTTTTTTTTTCTCGATAATCCAAAGTCAAATAGATTTAATGCACTTGCGAACCAATGATATTGAAAAAGTGGCAAGATAAATAAACATATGTGTGCGTGTGTGTTTGCTATAAATATATTAGGGTGTAACGAAATCAAGCAAAACCAATATAAGGAAGCAATTACCTTCAGAAGAGTAATAAACAAAACTATCACTCATTAGTTAGAAAAAAATTGTCATTTGAATTATGGAATACATTACACCCTAATGTATAAAATACATATAAAATCTATTTCCGTTCGAATGCTATTTTTATAAACACAAGACAATAGAGTACCAGAAAAAATAAAACATTGTCATTTCCTCTGTTGGAAAACAAAAACAAAACAAAAAACAATTGCCAACTATTTTTGTTTACATGTGTGTCGTCGTTCGTCTGTATGTCTATCGGTACTCTTTTCGGGGGTAATTGATTTCGTCATTTGGTATTAACCTTTCTCAAGTCCCCAATATTCGCAAACAAAAAAGACATTTTTGATTTATTTGAGAATCAAAGGAAATTGTTTTATTTCGTTTGTCTTCTTTTTTTTCTTTTTAGGGGAAAACAATTCTGTATTTTGTTGTTGTTTTTTTTTTTAATTTCATTGAAAAATTGCTACATTTGTGATCTGTTGCTGAGCGCACAAAAATACACTTGCTCTCTTCTGTTGTTGTTATTGTTGTTGACGTACAACTTGAGTTCATGTGATTCTTCCGAATACACATGCGGAACTGTGATTTGGACCATAATATATAGGTGTAGCCAAAGACGAAAACTTTCGATTTAAATGTTATCGAAAGAATAAGGAAAGAATATAGAGGGTCAGTGCATATATAAATTTTGAAAAAAAAAGAAAAATATCAAAAATCATAAAAATTAAAAACATTTTTATTTATTTTCCTCTGACCTCAAGCCAAACTATTTAAATATATCAATATATCAATTACAATAAAAATATATATGGCGAACTTTTTTAAAGAATATTTTCAAGGATCATAATGAGCATGTAGTTTTTAAGGATGTTTTTCAGGACTATAATAAGTGTGGATAAGTTTTTATACCCTACACAACTATGTTGTCAGGGTATTATTGCTTTATGCAGCCCCAAGAGTTTGTAGCGCCGCGAAATTTTGGTCCTAGACCCACCTTTAAGTATACCGATCGTCATATCTCGACTAGCTGAGTCGATCTAGACAAGTGTGTCCGTCCGTCCGTCTGTCTGTCCATTATAATTTGTAAACAAGATACAGGTCACAGTTATGGACCAATCTTCACAAAATTTTGCATGAAGGATGGGTTCTGGCCAATGAAGACCCCTATTGTTCGGTTAATATTTAGGGGATGAAATGGACCAAATACTTAATTTTTGTCGGTTTTTCTGGTCGCTCCAGAGGCCGCAGTTATGGTCCGAATATCGTGAAATTTTACATGGAGAAGGGGATCGGGCCAAAGAATAAGCATGCCTGATAAAGATCGGTCAATATTTAGCGGGTCAAATGGACCCAGACTTTTGTGTGAAAAATTACAAAACTTTTAATCTGGGGCGTATATAATTGCTCCTGAAGGACATATACCTGAGTAGTTGATAGTATATCCAATAGGAGTTGTTGACCTTCAAATTAATACCAATTATATGGCTGTATGTACTTTGATGTGGGAGTTACACGTAATTAGGTAAAGGCGACTATGTGCATAGTATTACTATTACTCCATTAGAGGACGGAAATGTCGCACTGATCGCTTTGAAATTGTACATAAAGTTCCGAACCGAAAATTGTCAGATTTTCTAGTCGCTCTAGAACCAATTATTATATGCAAAACATCCCATATTTTACAAGGTGAAGGGGATCTGAACAAATACTTAGAGCGGCTGTTTAGATGATGATCGGTCAATATTCCGAGGTCAAATCGACCAAAAACTAAAGTGACCAATTTTATATTTTATGACGGAAAAATTCACTTCAAGAAAAAAAAAATTGGAAAATATGCTAGGATTAGAAAGTGAAGTTGTTGATCTATAATCGGCAAAAAGCGTGCAAATATCACGAAATATTGCCCAGGCTCAGAATATAGAACCACAGAATTTTTGCTTTTCGTGGTAGTTGTGTAGGGTAACATATGGTCGGCCCCGCCCAACTATATTGCTCCGCTCACTGGTTAAGAATATTGTTTCAAGGTCTATAACGGTGTGTTTTTTAAAGAATATTTTTTCAAGGACTCAAGAGGTGAGGATTTTTTTGAAGAATATTTTTTCTAGGACTCTAAAGACGTGGATTTTTTAAAGAAATTTTCAAGGACCATAAAAAACGTGGATTTTACAAAAACTATTTTAAGTGAAAATTTTTTGAAGAATATTGCTTCAAGGACTCTTAAGGCGTGGATTTTTTAAAACATATTTTTCGAGGACTATAATAAACATGGGTTTGTTAAAAAAATTTTTTTCAAGGACTATTATAAAAGTGGAGTTTTAAGGAATATTTTTTTAGGGCTCCTCCAAAGGAGTGTTTTTTTTTTAATATTTTTAAGGACTCTAAAGGCGTTGATTTTTTATAAAATAATTTTTTATGACTCTAAAGACGAGGATTTTTAAAGAATAAAAAAATATTTTTTCAGGATCGTGGATTTTTTTTGAAACATATTTTTCCAAGGACTCTAAACATAAATCTTTACCACAATGTTGCTCTCCGAATCACTGTACACCGGCAATGAATGACAATTTATGCAATGGTGACTGTTGTCTGCACAAGTGCATATCTCATCGGCGGTGTCGTATCGGGGTATGAGGAAAGAAGACGGTGTCATAGAATTTGTAGTAAAGACAGCAAACCGCTGCAATTGCTAATCATGTTGTTGTGCGGTTTTTTGTTGTTGAAGAAAATACTGCGCATGGAATAGGCAGGCAACACAGCACAACTGCAGCATAGTTTTTTTTTTTTTCTTCACGATGCCTTCAAGTAAGAAATGCATAGTTTCTTATACTTGTACATTTCTTTTATTAGCTTCCATCATCATGATCATCATCACGATTCTTGTAAGTTTAAATACTTTGGGTTATGTTTTTCCACTCTTTATTCTCAGCACACACACACGCAAAGAAAAAAAGAAACATTTGCAATTTGCCATTTATTCCGGCGGAGTAGATGATGTTATTTTTAATTCTATTGCATATTTTTGAGAAGAAGAATAAAATAAAAAAATATAAGATTTTTTTATTTTTCTACTTCTTCTGTAGCAAGTACTTGCAAACATTTCGAACAAAAATATATATTTATCCGTATGGCATTCTGTCTGTCCGTCTGTTGTGATGGTGGTACTATTATGCATTGTCATGTTTGAAATTACATCACATTCGGTTATGTCTGGGAATGAGGCCTCTTATGCATTCTTTTCCGGCGTTGTCCTCATAGATTTTATTTTCCGAGGTTTATTAAAAAAAAATGGGAAGAAAATTAAAAATAACATTTTTTTCTAGAACGCAAAATTAAATTCTTAAGATTTTTTTGGGAAATGATACAGCATGTAATAAGGAAGCTGAATTGAAAATGACATATTTATTTTCAAATTAAAAATGTGTAGTGGAATTTGAAAGGTCTGTTGTTAGAGCCATATTAAATAAAATTGCAATGGAATCATACATTTTAAGGGACATAATGTGGATTTATTAAAAAAAATATTTTTTTATACCCTACACAACTATGTTGTCAGGGTATTATAGCTTTGTGCAGCCCCAAATGTTTGTAACGCCGCGAAATATTGGTCCTAGACCCACCTTTAAGTATACCGATCGTCATATCTCGACTAGCTGAGTCGATCTAGACATGTGTGTCCGTCCGTCCGTCCGTCCGTCTGTCCATTATAATTTGTAAACACGATACAGACCACAGTTATGGACCAATCTTCACGAAATTTTGCATGTAGGATGGGTTCTGGCCAATGAAGACCCCTATTGTTTTTGGAAAAGATCGGTTAATATTTAGGGGATGAAATGGACCAAAAACATTATTTTTGTCGGTTTTTCTGGTCGCTCCAGAGGCCGCAATTATGGTCCGAACATCGTGAATTTTTACATGGAGAAGGGGATCGGGCCAGAGAATAAGCATGCATGTTTTGATAAAGATCGGTCAATATTTAGTGGGTCAAACGGACCCTGACTTTTGAAAAATGAAAAATGAAAAATGACAAAATTTGTATTCTATGGCATATATATTTACTCCTGGAGGATGTAGACCCCAGGAGTTGATAGCATATCCAAGAGGAGTGGTTGCCCTTTAAATTGATACCAAATATAGTGATGTATCTACTCAGATGTGGGAGTTACAATCAAATATTTACAGGTGCATACGTATTCAGATATTATTTAGTAACCCATTACCACATTAGAGGGGGAAATATCGCGCTGATGGCTTTGAAATTTTTCATGAAGTTCCTGTTATGGTCAAGAACAACGCCTATAATAATCAGATTAAAATTTTGGGATGAAATGGACCGAACACATAATTTTTGTGTGTTTTCGAGTCGAGTATAATCCGAAAATCACAACACAACCCACCGTGAAGGTAATCTGGACAAGTAATTAGAGGACTGTACTGAATATACGAAAAAAGTAAGGAAGAGGTGTTGTTGACCTCTAATCGGACAAGAGGGTGCAAATATCACGAAATATTACTCAGACTCGGAATAAACATCCTCAGAAAGTTAGAGTTCGTGGTAGTTGTGTAGGGTATCGTATGGTCGGCCCCGTCCGACTATACTGCTCCGCTCACTGGTTTCAAAAATAGCTTTAATTGTTTTTTAAGAATATTTTTCAAGAATTCATTAATATATTGTAAGCAGAGAGAGTAATTTTTAATCATACTATTTTTTAAGGACTCTAAAGAGGTGGCTTTTTAAAGACTATGTTTTCCAGGATTCTAAAATACATGGTTTTTAAAGAATATTTTTTCAAAGACTAAAAATGTCGAATTTAAAAAATATATTTGTTTAAGGACCCTAAGGCTTCTGTAAATAATTTTTTTAAAGACCAAAACTGCCCGAATTATAAGAAAAGACTTGTTCAAGGACTCTTAAGGCGAGAATTCTTTAAAAAATATTTTCTTAAGGATTTCTTAAAAGTTATTTTTAAGTGCTCTAGGAGAATTCTTAAAAGAATTTTTTTCAAAGGATGCTAAGGCGTGGATTATTTTTTTTAAATGCTCTAAAGGTGAGAATTCTTTAAAGAATATTTTTTCAAAGTCTAATAATGCCAACATTTAAAAAATATATATTGAGGGACTAAAATGGCGAGGATTATTCAAAGAATATATTTTCAAGGATTCCAAAGGCGTGGATTTTTGTTAGAACTATGTCTTCAAGGATTCCAAAGGCGAGGATTTTTTTAAAACTATGTCTTCAAGAATTCCAAAGGCGTGGATTCTTAATGAATATTTTTTTAAAGATTTCAAAGGCGTGGATTTTTGTTAAAACTATGACTTCAAGGGTTCCGAAGGCGTGGATTTTTTTAAAGAATATATTTCAAGGATTTCAAAGGCGTGGATTTTTGTTAGAACTATGACTTCAAGGGTTCCGAAGGCGTGGATTTTTTTAAAGAATATATTTCAAGGATTTCAAAGGCGTGGATTTTTTAAAGAATATATTTCAAGGATTTCAAAGGCGTGGATTTTTTAAAGAATATATTTCAAGGATTTCAAAGGCGTGGATTTTTTAAAGAATATATTTCAAGGATTTCAAAGGCGTGGATTTTTTAAAGAATATATTTCAAGGATTTCAAAGGCGTGGATTTTTTAAAGAATATATTTCAAGGATTTCAAAGGCGTGGATTTTTTAAAGAATATATTTCAAGGATTTCAAAGGCGTGGATTTTTTAAAGAATATATTTCAAGGATTTCAAAGGCGTGGATTTTTTAAAGAATATATTTCAAGGATTTCAAAGGCGTGGATTTTTTAAAGAATATATTTCAAGGATTTCAAAGGCGTGGATTTTTTAAAGAATATATTTCAAGGATTTCAAAGGCGTGGATTTTTTAAAGAATATATTTCAAGGATTTCAAAGGCGTGGATTTTTTAAAGAATATATTTCAAGGATTTCAAAGGCGTGGATTTTTTAAAGAATATATTTCAAGGATTTCAAAGGCGTGGATTTTTTAAAGAATATATTTCAAGGATTTCAAAGGCGTGGATTTTTTAAAGAATATATTTCAAGGATTTCAAAGGCGTGGATTTTTTAAAGAATATATTTCAAGGATTTCAAAGGCGTGGATTTTTTAAAGAATATATTTCAAGGGCGTGGATTTTTTAATGAAGGCGTGGATTTTTTAAAGAATATATTTCAAGGATTTCAAAGGCGTGGATTTTTTAATGAATATTTTTTCAAAGATTTCAAAGGCGTGGATTTTTTAATGAATATTTTTTCAAAGATTTCAAAGGCGTGGATTTTTTAATGAATATTTTTTCAAAGATTTCAAAGGCGTGGATTTTTTAATGAATATTTTTTCAAAGAGATTATCAAATCAAAGTCGAAGTCGAAATACCCAAATTGTGAAGAAAATTAATTTTAATTTAGGATGGAACCTATCGTTCCACTGCTTTTGGTACCTCCCCCACAATGTAGCAAAATTTTGAAAAATTATGAATTGAATAACAATGGGTTGGGTTGTCCGATTTGATGCCAAATATGCACATCTTAATATTTCTATCAAACATAATTCAAGTTGGAAGATGGGACTGATTCGCCCGATTTTATATTTTGCTACGCCAACACAAAATGGGTAAAGTTGTGCTGAAAATAATATTTTCATGCGAATGGACTATCCGATTTGAACTAAACTTTGTCCAACCTAATATATTAACCGTGCCTGTATAATGTTAGAAGATAAGCCCTACCAGTCCACTATTTTTAATACCTTCCCCACAACGAGTCAAAACCCCGAAAACTAATAAATTTAGTATAGATCGAACGGAATAACCAATTTCATCCAATATGCAATCATAATTCTTACATAGATGAAGTTGAATTTGGAAGTTGACTAAAGCCACTAGTTCAGGTACCTTCTCCACAAAGTGTCAACATTTTGAAAATTCGTTAATCCAATATCAAGAATATGGAATGTATGATTTCATACACACTTTGCAAATTGTAAAAATTTTCCAACCCCACATTAAATTGTAAGATGGGGTCTATAGGGTAATCTCATCTGGAAACTCTACAAAGATGGTCAACTCTTTGGAAAACCATATATATCTTACATAAAGCGAATAATAAAAACTGTGTTTTATTCCGAAGACCTCCGTCCAATGCTTTTCATCTCAAATCGGAAAAATTGCATCAGGAAATTATCAACTAAAAATTCTCAACTCCTCAATTAGTAAATCGTCATCCGTGTAAGTTAAATTTATTGATTTCAAATTGAAGAGTAAGAGGCATATCTCTTCCGCCAAACGTCTCGTTGCAAAAACAAAATGCATTGATTTTACTATTGAACGAAAAATCAAACCCGAGAAGGCAAACAATAGAATGACGACGCCGACAACGATAATTGCCATTCATTGATCGAAACGATTCGAATAGAATGTTTATGAGTTTTTTTTCAAAGATAAACAAATGCCGAATACAAATTGTTTTAAATTTTTGTTGTTTATAATTTATCTAATACAGGGTCTACAAACACTTTTCTATATATATAAATATACATTTATGTATATATTTACACTTTATTAAATCGTTTAGTAATTTGTTGTAATTATGTTTACATTTCTCGAATTCCAATAGGCGACTTGATTTTTTCTTGTTTTATTTTTTTTTTTTTTTTTTTTTTTTTTTTGATTTTTTTCTTTCGTTAATATTCTCACTTTCCGGGGAAATTCTTTCGCAAGAAATCTCAGATATGTATGTATCGCATATTAATTAAATTTCCATAGAAAATACGCACATGTCCGAACACTTTCGTTTTTAATATATTTCTGTAAAAGAAATTCGATTCTTTGTTTTTTGTAATTTCCACGAAAGAAAGAAATTTTACACTTCGTTGTCGTTCCGTTCCGTTTTTGCTTTCATTCTTTCACTACTTCGCTCCAAGTATTCGCAGCATTCGCGTTTTATGTTCTAACATAAAGGAACAATTTTTTTTTTAAATTCAATCGTCAAACGTTGCCGCACAACTGAATATTGCAACACAAAATATACGAAACGACAGCGCAACAGTGTGTGGTTGCCTGGCTGGCTGTCCGACTGGCTGCCTGGTTGGCTCTCGAGGAAACATTGGACAGGCTAAATTAATTTAAAACTCTTTTAAAAAAAAACCTCAGAAATAAAAACAAAGAAAAATGATTTTCGTTCTCTGGCCATTTGTTCTCGGCGTTTTTGCTCTTTTCGTTTTGGTTCAGTTCCGTTGAGGTTTTTTTTGATTTTTTTTCTATCCAAAATTCTACATCGGTGGCTGCTAACGATGACGATGATGTTGATGATCATTCAAAACACTTTTCTCTGACTCTTTAGAACAAAAAGAACAGCAACAACAACTAGAAACAATAACAAAACACTTAAACCAGAAGCTCTCCGCATTGAGCGAGGCGTTGGCAGACGCCCCACCACTTGGGGTAGCCAGCGACGCACAAGAGTCAAAATAATTTAGCAAAATTGTGATCGTAATTCCGAAAAGAAAACAGAGTTCAACATGTGCCTGCCTTGTGCCTCGGGCCATGCTACACTGCTCGTCAGAGGACCGGAGGTCTTTGTATTTAATTTGTATTTAGACAAAAATATATATTTTTCAGGAACTTCCAGAGAATCGATGTGGTCGTTAAAAAGAGTTTTTTTCAAGGACTTTCAGAGTGTGGATATATTTAATAGTATTTTTTTAAGGACTTTTGGTGTGTGGGATTCATTTGTAAAAGTATACTTATTATGATTTTTTGACCAAATCGGGTATTCCATTCTATTTATATGAAATTTACAGGGTTTCAAAATGTTGACATATTGTGGTGGTGGTATCGGAAGGATTGGATCGATGGGTCCCATCATCGACCTTCATCTTGATTAGATACAAAAATTTCGATGTGAATTGATGATGAAATTGGGTAGATGAAATTGGATAGACTATAAGCTTCGAATTGAATTTCGACCTTTTCAAAATTTTGACACTTTTAGAGGGAGGTATCACAAAGAGTGGAACGATGGGTATTATCTTCGCACTTTTTCTGGGTTTGGTAAAAATATTACAATGTGCAAAGTTTGGATAGAATCGAATATTTAATTCGTTTTAATTTTTCGAAATGTTGACACTTCCGATAAATCTGACATCGGTCTTGATCTATGTCTGCTAAAAGTATTGCGATATATAACGTTTAAATTAAATGGGGTACACAATTCGGTAGATATTGGTACGGTAGATATTGGTACGGTAGATATTAGGGTAATTCGGTAGATACAAATTGTCAAGGTTTTGACAATCTGTGGAGGAGGTACCAGAAGACGAGGACCGATTGACCCCGTCTTTAGAATTGATCTTGGTTTGCAAAAAAATTACGACATTTTTTACCTTTCATACTCTTATTGTATTTATTTCCAAAAATAATGCCCTGTTTCATAATTCGAGCTCTATTAAGGGGAACCCCCCCCCCCCCATTCACGGGGTCAAAAATTTTTTTGATGTGATTCGAATCTACACTAATTCAAGAATGTCCCTACAAAATTTCAAGTGAAAATCTCAAGAACTCTTGAAGATATAGCCGATTTATTCAGCATCAATGACGGCTAAAGGGCTTCTCAAACTTTAAACGCGTTTTTTCCAAAAATAAAAATAATCCAAGTTCCAAATTTTTACACGTTTCTCTTTGACTGTATAGCAATCGTATGAACTAGGATAAAGCCAATCGGTGAAGATGTTCCTTATTTTTTAACTTGGTGTTTGGTCAAAAATTGGCGATTTCCCAAAAATATTTTTTCAAAGGCCCGCCATTTTGTTAATTTTAGAGCGAAGTCAATAATCATAGTTCATACGAGAGCCAGACATGTACTCTTTCTAGCACCATTGGAATTTTCGGATTCTGAGGTTCCAGCGAGGAGTTATCATGCCCGCCATCAAAAATAAGGACTTTTCTTTAATTACAAAAAACAACAACAAAACAATAACAAAAATTTTTTGAAAATTTTTTTTTCTTCTCTTTTAAATCTTCAAATATAGATGTGCAAAGTTACAAACCTTAACAAGCATTGGTATTGATTTACCAGCCCATTGAAAATCTTGAAAAATTAAAATCGAGAATGGGTGGGGTTCCCTTAATATAAATTTCCATAAGTATTCACTTCAACAAGTCAAAAGAAATCATATTTTAAAATTTACCATTGTACCAAATTTGTACACATAAATAGTACACATAAGTACTATTTTTTAAAAATTTCCGCCATACCCCAAACCCATACTCCAACAGTAATTTTATTTAACAATTTCAGGATTCCAGCTCTACCGGTTCGCCCTAAATCCAAATTGTACCAAATTTAGTACCATTTAGTACACAAAAGTAAAAAATTCTATTAAAATTGTTATTAAAAATGCTATTGATGTAATCCAATAGAAATATTATTTCCCAATTTCAGGATTCCAGGCTAATCGGGCTCGCCCCAAATCCAAGTTGTACCAAATTTAATACCATTTTATACACATTGGTAGAAATTTCCGAAACTTCCTACATACCCCAATCCTAGACTCCAACTCCTAACTCCAAATTCATCTAAAATTCAAATGTACAAAATTTAGTACCATTTGGTACAAATATATACGAATTTCCAAAACTACCTACATACCTCAATTCTGCAATGCAATAGTAATTTTATTTCTAGATTACAGTGTTCCAGCTATATCGGTTCCCCCAGAACAAAATTGTACCAAATATATTACCATATAGTACTTTTCGTATACATGGTAACTCAGGTTACCAGCTATATCCGTTCCTCCAAATTCAGATTGTACCAAATTTAGTTCTTTTCGTATACATGAGAACACCCTTCTAAAACCACCTTTTTATATCGACCCTAATTCTTAACTTTGATTCCTACTACAAAAATTTGTGCCAAATTTAGTACGTTTTAGTACTTTTCGGATACTTATAGTTCGAATTTCCAAAATAAAAACTTTAGTACAACTATCCTATGCTCCATCAGTGAGTGATCCTCACCCAAAATTTCAAGGAAGATATAAGAGTTTTTATAAAGGAATATTAATATTTTGAAGGTAGATTCGTAGAGGAGCAGTGTTGAATATAATTCCACCCCTATGATAGTAATTTGGTTCCACCATTGGCAGTATGGAACTCACCAGTAAATAACTCACCAATAATTATTTTTAGACAACATACCTGAAAAGAAGGAAAGCAGGTGAATTTGTTAACAATGTTTTAAAGGTATTTTAAATATTTAAAAGTCTTTCAAAATCGTATGTTATTAATTTCAACTAAAATTTTAATTAGATTTAAAAATACAAATTTCCAAGCTGCCAAATCAATTTGTAAGCCCTACGTTTTATTTAGTTTTTTTGAACAAATCATTTTTCCCATTAAAAGTATTCCAATACTACATTAATTTTTCTCAATGTAATAAAAATTGTCTCATAACATTCGATTAATAATTAAAACTATACATTCTCGCCGCCTGAAGGGGGATGGATGATGAAGGGTAGTAAATTTTACGATGGCCACCGCCCATAATTAGGCATTTCAGCATTGTTTACTCTTTTGAGTTTTTAATTATACAAAAGGCCTATATGTCACCATTTCAGATGTTTATGAAAGAGCAAATCGTGTGGAAAATAGAAAGAGCACAATGTACAAAAAACATTTTGCTACTAATTCAGATCATCAGATCTTGTGTGAAGTGGATGGGATAAAAGATCAATTGACTCTCTCAACTTTATCTCTTGAAAAACCATAATAACGGAGAATAGAGTCTCCCCTCAAGAATATTTCTGGTAAGAATAACAGAGTAATGTCCAACATTCACACGTTGCCGCATAGAGTTCCACATTTCTATGAGTACGCAATGTTTACGCCACACTTTGATAATTGAGATTGTGGATCCAAGTCCAGACCAAATGCCACATCAAAAAAAGACACTTTGATGATTGATTGTTTGTTATTGTTTTATTCGATACAAAACGACATGCAGTTGTAGAAGGAAGTGCAATTTATTTGTTAAAACAAGCTACTTTTCGTTTAAAAATACTAAAAATGTCAGAAAAGTGTCAGGAAAAAGGCGAACAAAATAACATTTTTGTCCAATGGGACAGAGACAGGATGTGGGAGCTATACATAAATATTCACAGAGGTCTACGTATTCCAAAATTGTTCAGTAGTACAACAATAGAATGTAGAAATTTCCGCTTATGCTGAAGTCCAAAACCTATTTTTTTTTTAAGGAATATTTTCCTTTGTTTTTTCTTTTTCTAGTCGCTCTAGATGCCACGTTTATAAAATTGTACAACATTTCGTTCTGGATGCATTTTCTTTATTTATGGAACCGGACTTCAATTAAACAAGATGAGATTCAATCAAACTTTACACTAATTTTTAATTTTATTCGAAATAACATTTAATAAATTATTACCTTGACTCACATAATTACATATATATTAACATATGCTCCCTACTTCGATACCGAATATGAGAATTATTTAAAAACCAATACCGGTCATAATTAAAATTTTAGTATGTCCAAAAGTACATCCATATCTCAATTCTACACACAATTTCTGACCCCAACAGAAATCTAGCTCTATACTAAATTGTGTATCATTTTTTGTCCTTTGTACTCATGTAATAATTATCTACTTTAAAAATCATTAGTACACTCCCATTCTTAATTCCAAATCTCAGGATTCCAGCTCTATCGATTCACCTAAATTAAAATTTTTATCAAATTGGAATGGAAATCTTATCAAGCTCTATCGGTTCACTCTAAATCCAAATTGTACCAAATTTAATGTCATTTAGAACAAATTAGTAAACATTTCCAAAAATGACTACATACTCCAATCCAATACCCCTACAGTGATCCTAACTCCAAATGTCAATATTCCACCTTATCGTTTCACATTAATCCAAATTTGGTACCATTTAGTACACATTAGTACGAACTTCCAAAACCTTCTACATAGCTCAATCCTGCACGCCAATAGTGATCCTACATTCAAATTTCAGGATCCCAGATCTATCGGTTCACCCAAATCCAAATTTGGTACCATTTAGTACACAATAGTAGGAATTTCCAAAATTGTCTACAGCTATATCAGCTCTCCCAAAATTCAAATTATGTACAATTTAGCACCCATAAGTAAGTTTTTCCAAAACTACATCCTTACGCCAATACTACACCCCAACAGTAATCATATTTCCAAATTTTAGTGTTTCAGCTCTATCGGTTGGCACACATTTGGTACCATTTTGTACACATTAGTACAAATTTCCAAAACGTTCTACATACCCCAACCCTACACCCACAATATTGACTCTAACTTCAGAATTCCAGCTCTACTGGTTCACCAAAAATTTAAGTCGAACCAAACTTAGCACACATTAGTACGAATTTCCAAAACTTTCTACAAAGTCCAATCCTACGCACCAACAGTGATCTCAATATTAAGATTCCAGTTCAATCGGTTGATCGAATTCATATTTGATAACATTTAGTACAAATTTCCAAAACTTCCACACATCGGTTCACCCAAAATTTAAATTGTACCAAATTTAGTTCACTTTAGTAGGAATTTCCAAAACTTCCTACATAACTCAATTCTACCCCCCCATCTATTAATCCTACACCCAAAATCTAAATTTTAATATCCCAGCTGTATGGGTTCTCCCAAATCCAAATTGCAAAACTACATAGGTATCCCAATCCTTCACTCTGGCGGTAATGTAAATTTCAAATTTCAGGATTCCACCTACATTTGTATCTCCAAATTAAATTTGTACCAAATATGTACCATATAGTGATTTTCGTACACATGAGTATACGGTTTCAAAACAATCTTCTTACCTACTTCTCAACCTTAAATTGCATTCCAAATTTCATGTTTTTAGCTCTATCCACTCACATGCTACGAAATTGTACGAAATTTAGTGCTTTTTAGTATTTTTCGCATACTTTTTTATTAATTATATACTCCATCTGTGACACTCATTTCAAATTTAGGACTTCTAACTGTACAGGTTCGCCAAATACAAATGGTACAACAATTAGAACTTTTTGTACCGCTCTAATACGAATTTCCCAAAAAACCAGGTTTATCTGTCACTTTTGGACCAAGAGTGACCCTCACACAAATTTTCAAGATTCCAGCTTCATCCGTTTCGTCTGGATGTTGATGAATCGTTAAGTCAGTCAGTCATTGGCTCTTTTTTTAGTATATATATTTAATTTGTATAGGCCTTCCTGTTCATTCTTTCCCATATAACAATCGTCTACTACTAACGACATCTGTTGTCAATGCTCAACAACACAAAATATACATTTCCATAATTGATTAAGTTATAATGTTGCCACATTGTGCAATACACAACAAATACACAGATGTAAAAAGCTTTCTTGTGTGATGAGTGTGGACAACACAGCGCATGTCTGTACAAAATGAGGCACTTCATAGAGAAAAGCTCTCGATGTAAGGGAGTATTCTGTTGTGCCGGCATTTGTTTTCCATTTTTTTCCTTTTGTACATACATAACATTGATATATACATATGACAATTAAAATGTAAACAAATATATGAAAGTATATCGGTTGGTATTGCAACGTTTACTGACCATCGAAATTTATTCATGACCCAAGCCTTGTTGGCTCTGGAGATCTTAACATTGATGACATTCCAAGAATTGAAGACCCTTCGAAAATAATTCCTAGCCTTGAAAAAATATTCTTTAAAAAATCTACACCTTGCTAAGCCTTGAAAAAATATTCTTTAAAAAATCTACGCCTTGCTAAGCCTTGAAAAAATATTCTTTAAACAATCTACACCTTGCTAAGCCTTGAAAAAATATTCTTTAAAAAATCTACGCCTTGCTAAACCTTGAAAAAATATTCTTTAAACAATCTACGCCTTGCTAAGCCTTGAAAAAATATTCTTTAAAAAATCTACGCCTTGCTAAACCTTGAAAAAATATTCTTTAAAAAATCTACGCCTTGCTAAGCCTTGAAAAAATATTCTTTAAAAAATCTACGCCTTGCTAAGCCTTGAAAAAATATTCTTTAAAAAATCTACGCCTTGCTAAGCCTTGAAAGAACATTCTTTAAAAAATCTACGCCTTGCTAAGCCTTGAAAAAATATTCTTTAAAAAATCTACACCTTGCTAAGCCTTGAAAAAATATTCTTTAAAAAATCTACACCTTGCTAAGCTTTGAAAAAATATTCTTTAAAAAATATACGCCTTGTTAAGCCTTGAAAAAATATTTATTATAAAATCTACGCCTTGCTAAGCCTTGAAAAAATATTCTTTAAAAATTTACACCTTGCTAAGCCTTGAAAAAATATTCTTTAAAAAATCTACCCCTTGCTAAGCCTTGAAAAAATATTCTTTAAAAAATCTACACCTTGCTAAGCTTTGAAAAAATATTCTTTAAAAAATATACGCCTTGTTAAGACTTGAAAAAATATTTATTATAAAATCTACGCCTTGCTAAGCCTTGAAAAAATATTCTTTAAAAATTTACACCTTGCTAAGCCTTGAAAAAATATTCTTTAAAAAATCTATGCTTTGCAAAAACTCGAGAAAATATTCTTTAAAAAATCTATGCTCTGCTAATCCTTTAAAAAATTAGCCTCATAGGCATAATCTATAGAAAACTTGTTCTAGACATTATAGATAATTTTTATCTCTTTATAGCACATAATAAGTCCGTTTAGTTTTATATTCTCTACTTATTGTTATTTGAGCACCCCTTCAGCTTTACGGTACCGATTTTTCCCTTCACTCACCTTCATTTTCGCTCCTTCGTCTACGCGGCATACTGTGATAATACTGTTGTTGCATTTCCGATTTTTCGGTCGATTCATTTTCCTGTTTCTCATCTTCGGTGTGTACCGGCGACGATGGTCCCGACGATGCACTGGCTCCCGGTGAAGCAGCCGAATTACTGCTACCACTCAATAGGCCATTGACACTGGCAATTGATGCACTATTGCCGGCACTATCAATAGAACCTCGTTTGGCGGCATGAACATAACCTGGTGCCTGTATGGTTGGCGATGAGGGGGTAATGCGTTCCTCCGTTTCCACGAGATCTATGGATTTTTTGCGAGGTTTTTCTGGTGGTATCGGGGCAATGCCATTTTGTTCATCAATCGAACGCTGCTGGGCAGCAGCCGCTGCAGCTGATTTAGCTGGTGGTGGCGGTGGTGGTTCCGAGACTTTGGTAGGTGATCGAACCCTTTCGGGATTGAATTTAACGGGGCTAACATTTTTCGGTTTGACAGCTGGTATGGGTGGTAGAGGTGGCGATTTTACGGGGCTGCCAATTTTGTTGCTACTACGTGGTTTTATCTCGGGCGGTTGCACCGAATGTCGTATCGGAGGACTGGGTGGTTTGTCTTGATGCGAAGCCAAACTGGCCAATATGGGGGATCGGGTTTCCGAGATTTGATTATTTTGTGGCATTATTTTGTGATTATTCAAAGGCGGCGATGTTGCATCTTTCATTTGTATCACCGAACTGGGTATGAGCACGGTGCCCGGCCCAGTGCGTATGATATCGCAACGATTGAGATCACCATGAGATCGTGTGGTCTTGGTTTTGGTAAAATGTGATGTCCATTTCTTTTGTTTTTCGATTAATTCTCGGGAATTGAATTTACGTTCTGGCTTCTCGGGTTTGTCGACACCACCTGATGAACCGGACAAAATTGCACTAACACTGCCCATACCCGAGGGACCGGATGATGATGACGTTATGTTATCCTCGGATTTCAAACGTGATATATTGTGTTGAAACTTTGGACTTGGTTCCATTATGAATTTGGAATTTGCCAAAGGCGGTACAATGCCGCCATTCAATTGACTGTTGCTGTTATTATTGGCCATTGAAGCAGCCACCTGACAACCGGACGGGAAGGGAGAACGTCGTTTGGGTGGTGAAATCGAACGATCAGAGGAACGCGACGACGAACGATCCGAATGATTGATATCACCGCAAAGGTTGTCTTCACGCGAACCCGAACGTTTGACACTCAGATTGGAATTGCTTTCGACGCCCAACTTTTCGAATAGGGCTCGAGCGTTATTAAATCGCGCCGAATGTGATTCTGTGCGTACAACAGTGGCGGGTGTACCCGTGGGGTTGGCGGCAGCGGCGGCCGCTGCTGCTGCAGCTGCTGCGGCGGCGGCAGCACTCAACTGTTCGACTGGTTGTATTTCAATTGGTTTGCGTTGGAATAGATTCGCAATTTGCGAAACTTTACCAACCGGTTGCATTGGTTTCTCCATTTTGAGGGCAGCAATGATGATGAGGGGAGTTACTTAGAAAATTACGTGTTTGTGGCACAAGAGATGTCTGCAAAGAAAAGAATAGATAAGAGGAATTAGGTTAGTTATGGGTAAAAAGAGGTATATAAAATGTTTTTGATATTCAAAAAAAATCAATAGGATGGAAAGTTATTCTTATAGAACACCAAAAGGTATTCTAATAGAAAGCCAAAAGATGTTCTTACAGAAGACCATGAGATCATCTTATGGAAAACCATAAGGTCTTATAGAAAATCACATGAACTAGAGTGACTTTTTATAACAGTCCAAATGATCGTCTAATGGAAGACCAGAATGTCGTCAACTAGAAACCAGGTCTTAGAAAATCAAAAGGTCTGAGAAAGCTGAAAGGTCTTATAGAAATACGAAAGTTTTTCTTTTAGAATAGCAGAATGTAATCTTATAGAAAGTCGGAAAAAAATCCCTGACCTGTTTATTATTATCTACTTATAAAATATAAATGACTTTTAGAAGGCTGTATGTCTATAGGAGCATTGTAAGAGGTCACTGGGGTATAGAAGACCTATGCATACATAATAAGGTCCCGTAAAACCTTAACAACCTATATAAGTTCTGGTGATATAGATATATGCCTAAGGTATTTTATTTACAGGGATTCCGTCTAAGTTATTATATTTATCCAAGAAGTTTTTCTATCACTAGTAGACCTATAGATATCCTTTCAGTCAATATTATATATAAGATAATTAATATCCTTAGAAGATTGTAATTAAGAGTTCCTATTATTCCGCAATGTTGTTATTTGTTAATTTTAACATAATTGCCCTGATGGTCTTTACCATGTTTACGTTGCTTTCCAAGACAAATGCGAAATCACCACGACGAAGAAAAAAATTAGAACACCAACAACAATCACAAAAATTATTTTAATGACAAAGCAAATTCTCGATACGATGCTTTACTTTTCGATATTCAATTTCACTTTTCTTCGAAAAAAAAGAAATACAACTTTCAACGTGTAATTCTAGCATCAAATCCGATTTGAAAAATTAGTTACACTGAAAACAAAATCACAAAAATAACAACAACTAATTTAAAAATAATTTCCGATTGTAATTTTTTTTTCTATAAAAATTTGCCGAGCGCTTCGCTAAAGACCAGCCAGAGAAACAATGAAAATATAATTTCAAACTAAATCAGAATCATTTTCTTTGGGGGGTTTTTGGTTCCACACACCTCTTGACTAGGCCGATTGTAATTGACATGTGTGTGTGTGTGTGTGCGTGTGTTTGTACTGTGATTGTGTTATTTTATCTGTCAGCGAAAAAATATAACCGTCTGAAGTGGAACAACATTGATGACGGTGGCAATGACAACCAACCGCCAAGCCAGCGAACCAGCCAGCCAGCCATCATCGTTCGCCAGCGACAAACGTTAATAGTTTAGAATCGAGAACCAAGAAAACTTATAAAAGAACAACAAAATAAAGAAACAAATAACCACAACAAAATAAAAAAAAAATAAATTACTTTTATGAGAGAAAAACAAAAAAACTGAACTAAACAAAACAAATAAAAGCAACAATAAAATAATAAATTGAAAAGTCAACAAGAAAATGGTGGATGAGGTCGAATTCTTTGTCACCATATAAAGAAAATCTATAGAGAAAAACTTCGCCAAGAACTTTTGGAATATATTCATATTAAATAGATCAGTATATTGTTTAATAGCAGATCAGAGGTTCATCTTATAGGCAATCGGAAGGTAATATATTTATGAAAGACCTGGAGGTTTTTCGGAAAATCTTCTTATAGAAACCCAGAGAGTTTTCCTCTTGAGACCAAAAATATTCTCTTATAGAATATAAAACCAAAGGATTTTTTGAAAAAGCCAGGACATTTTACAGAAAAACAACGGAGTTTTCTTATAGAAGACAAGGATGCCTTCATATTGAAGACCACAAGGTCTTCTTATAAAAGACAAAGAGGCCTTCTATAAAAAGAACAGTATGTCTCTTTATAGAATACCAGTAGGTCTTCTTAACCTTCATATAGAAGGCCATTATACTATTAAGAACCAAAAGACCTTCTACATTAAGTAATGCTAGTATTCTATAAAAATACCTCCTGCCTTCTAAAAGATCTCCTGGTTTTCTTCTTCTATAAGAAGACCCTCTTGTCTTTGTTATGAAGATCTTCTAGCAGATAACCTCTTTTTCTATTTGAATACACCCTGTTCTTTCAAATGTATAGAAGCAATAGCTTCTGGGGAGAATATCCCAACAAAGAGCTAAGGGAACTGATGAGGATCAGTGGCGTGATCCGAAACTATAGTCTTCCCTGCCTTACCCCTCGGCAAACAATGCCATACATTCCCCACTAATAAATAGTTGCTTTTTTATATAAAAACAACAAACTGGCATTCAGCCTGACTATTTTGCAAAAACAAAATACAAATGGTATCCCAAATAAACCGCCAACACTAATGAAGTCCCGGTATTTCATATGGAGACTTCATGACTCCCATAAAGAGACCTCCTGGTCTTCTATATGAAGTCTGTAAAGATACCTCATTGTCTTCTATAAGAATACCCCGGTCTTCTATAAAATTGCCCCCGTGTCTTTTATAAAGAAGACCTCCTTGTCTCTATAAAAGATCCCTTAGTTTTATATAAGAAGACCTCCGAGTATTCTATAAAGGTCTTCTATAAGAAGACCTACTGGTCCTCCATAAGAAGACCCCCGGGTCTTCTGTAAAGATACTTCCTGGTCTTCTATAAGAAGACCACCGGGCACAGAGCATGTTCTTCTATTTGAAGACATACCTCATGGTCTTTTAAATGAATAACTACTGGTATTTCTATGTGAAATACCTTCACAGCCATCTATAAGAGGCCCCCGGGTCTTCTATAAATAGACCACTTGGTCTTTTATAAGATCACCTCCTGTCAGAGGACCGGTTCTTCTATATGAATGCATCCTGGTATTTTAAATGAAGAATTTCTGGTATTTCATATGGATACCTCCTGGTCTTCTATAAAAAGACAAAACCGGATCATGTATAATCATGTATATAGAATTCCCCCTTACATTCTATAAGAACACTTTCTGGTCTTCTGTAAAAATACCTCCATGTCTTCCATATGAAGACATCTCGCCCTGATCGAAAAGCAGGGCATCGAATACAATTCCAATCTGAGTGTCAAACGTTCGTGTTCGCGTGAAGACAACTTATGCGGTGATATCAATCATTCGGATTATTGTTACCGCGGTCATCAGATCATTTGATTTAACCACCAAACAACGTTATCTCTTTCCATCAGGTTGTCAGGTGGCTGCCTAAATGACCAACAATAACAGTTACTTAAATGTGTATGTTGTACGCACAGAATCATATTTGGCGCAATTTAACAAACGTCCGGGGGCCTTATTCGAAAAGTTGGGCGTCGGAAGCAAATCCAATATGATTCACGTGAAGACTATGCGATAATATCAGTCATTCCGATCGAGTCAAAAACAGTAACAGTCAATTGAATGGCGGCATTGTATCGCCCTTGGCAAATTCCAAATTCATAATGGATCCAAGTCCAAAGTTTCAACACTATATAAAATCCGAAGATATCGTAACCGGACCACCATCCGGTTCCTCAGGGCTGTGGGCAATATCAGTGCAATTTTGTCTGGATCATCAGAGGATGGAAATTGTACCGACAAACCAAAACGTAAATTCAATTCCCGATAATTAATCGAAAAACCAAAAGAAATTGGTATCACATTTTACCCAAATCACACGATCTCAATCGTTGCGATATAAAACGCACGGGGCCGGGTGCTGTACCCAGCTCGGTAATAGAAGATAGAACCTCGTCATTTCAAAATCACAAAAAATTATGCCGCAAAATAAACAAATTTCGGAGGATACCATATCCCCCATATTGGGTAGTTTTTTGCCACATCAGAACATACCGACCAGTGCTCCGATACCACATTTGGTACATCCACCTGAGATATAACCACATAGTAGCAATAAAGATGGTAGCCTCCAAATAGCTGTCAAACCCAAAAATATTAGCCTCGTTAAATTCGAAGCCGGAAGGGTTTGATCATATTCCCAAATCTCTCTCAAATTTCGTTCTCATTTTCCGTTCGATTGTCAAATGGCTGCTTCAAAAGCCAACAATAATAGTAACAGTAAATTGAATGGTGGCATGGTACCACCCTTGGCAAATTGCAAATTCACCATGGAACCAACCAATTTGTGGGCAGTGTTAGTGCATGTTTGTCCGGATCATAAAGGGAAAAGCCAGAACGTAAATTTAATTCCCGATAATTTATCGAAAAACAAAAAATTGACATTACATTTTTTTCGATTGAGATCGCCATGCGATCGTGTGTTCTTATCGCATGGTGATCTCAATCGAGAACATGGTCTCCCTATTAAATGACCTCAAAATAATGCCACAAAATTCGGGGAAACCCCACCCCCCATATTGGCCAGTTGGGCGACACATCAAGGCAAGTCACCCAGACCTCCGACACGGCATTCAGTGCAGCAACATGAGATGAAACCACGAAGTAGCAACAAAAGTATTTACCATTAACAGCTGCCAATACGAAAAATGTTAGCCCCTTTAAATTCGACACCGAAAGGATTCGATCACATACCAAAGTCCAAGAACCACCAGCTAGATCAGCTGCTGTGACTACTTCCCAGCAACGTTCAACCAACAAAAAACCTAGCAACATATCTAAAGACCTTGTTGAAACCTACTGGCTTTCCTACTTTAAAATTTTAGCTCCGTTAAATTCAACTCGTCAAGGACCTCCTAAAGGTCTTCTATGACTAGAAGACTTTTTGTAGTTCTTCCACTTATAGATGACCGCCTAATCTGCAATAAGAGGATCTTCTGGATTTTACTATTATTTTACAGATTTAGGGCCTTCTATAGTACCTTTATTTATTTTATTTTATTTTTACCCTTCCATGACGGGGTAGGGTGTTGCAAAACAAAATATATTGTCGACCTTATCTTGATATGGTCGCAATGAATCCAGCAAAAAGAAAAAAATAAAATCCGAGTTCAACGAATGTGACAAATTATACTGCGAATTGAAACTGAAGGCATAGAAAATGAAATCCAAAGAAAAATAAAATATAGAAAAAACGCTCACAGAAAGTCAGGAAGCAAGTGTTGATTTTCGTTCTCGGTATGAGTGGCTTGAGGAGGAGGTGCAGAAAGGAACACTTTAAATAAAAAGTCATTCATCATATGCGTTGTCGGCGTTCAAGTCCATTTGACGTGCCAATTTCTTTTTTTTTTTATTATTGCTGCATTATCGTGAAACGTGAAGAACAAGAACCGAACATGGAATTGATTTTCAAAGCAGCAATAACAACAACAACAACGAAAACCATAACAAATCAATGAAAACATTTGCAAGTACAGCAAAACATTTGTTCTGATTTCTTGTTGTATTTCCTTCCTTCGTGTAGTATTTAGAATTCGATTTCAAAACAAAATCGAAATTTGTCAACAATAGCAATCAGCTAAAATGGAGACCACAACAACTACAACAAGAAACTGATAAACAAACAAATAAATGATAAAGAAAGTGTAAATTATGTTTCGTGACTGATTAGGTGGTGTAGTGATGGTAGTCACCAAAGTGTCGACGACGACGCCGTTTTGATTCATATGACGGCAATGGACGAAAAATAGAAATTAAATGAAAATATAGAATTAAATGACCCTCTATAGCAAATGGGTGTCGTGTTGATGACAGTGGAAAAATGAAATCGGTGCATTGACTTGACTTGAAAATTGAAGTGCAATAGCCAGGTTATTGGGTCTAATAAGACTTCGTTCGAAAAGGTAAATAACAATCTCGATGTAACAGCGCCTGTTCTCCTTGGATCCGATTTAAACTAGTTTTGAAACAAGTAAAACAGGGTCAGTCAGTGTTGCCGACAGATATACATATACCCTCAGCCTATTATAAATTTATCCTGACTTTTGTATTTTCGCTTGTGGAGGTGTACGGAAATAATGTCTAGTGGTGGAGGTAGAGTAATTTCTAATATTTCAGAAATGTGAGAAAAGCACTAGAGATAATTAGACTATGGAAAGGTATCAAAATATACCAATTTTCGGTTTTAATGTGGGTAAAAATATCACGATATGCAATCTGGATCCATTACCATCGGATACCCACACTTCGCTTCTTACGAATTTTATATTTTATGAATATGTTAACCCTTTGTGGGGTAGGTAGGTCCCTTAAGGAGTGGACCAATTAGTCCGATCTTCTGGTTTTATATAGGTTTCGTTCTCATAATAATATGCACATCGTATTATATGAACGAAAACTATATAAAACACGTAGATTGGATCAATTGGTCCACTCCTTAAGGAACCTTACTACCCCACAAAGGGTCAAGATATTAATAAAATTTAAAATTCGTAAGAAGCGAAGTGTGGGTATCCGATGGCAATGGATCTAGATTGCATATCGTGATATTTTAGGTTTGGATACACACACACACACATATTTTCAAAACGTCGATCCTTAATGGGGGAGAAGTGCCTGAAGGAGTCGACCAAAATCGAACATTATAAATTACAACTTCGAGGAATTTCAAGCACAATAAACTTACTAATATATCGTTCATGCCAAAGAAGAGGGTACTATACAGCTAAAAATAAGTAAACTGAAATAATCCGATGTCTTTGTTTGACCAACACGAAATTTGATACCTTCCATAATGAGGTGAGTTGTTATCATTCCTAGAATCAATCGGTGGCTATGTTGGGGAAAAATAAATCCATTATTTTTATATGAACTAAAGGACTTCATTTAACATGTTTCGGAATGTTCAATTTGGGTCAAATATGCACCATTTTGTTACCATTTTAAAGTAACGTCATAATACCATTTTAAAGTAACGTCATCATAAGTCCTGCTCTCTATTTGAAACTCTAGTCGTCGATTTTCACAATCCTCTCTAGATACCAATTTTTTATCATTAAATAATTTTTGCAATGCAGGAAAGGATAATGTTCGCTTTGGGCCAGGTCCGGACTATATGGCGTGTTACTGTGTGTCCTAGCTTTGTCCTAGTCCACGACACCTCTCCTGTTGGCCAATTCTGATTGTTTTTGGTCAATTATAAATGGTTTAAAACAGTTTTATGGTCGATTTTTTGCTCCTGGGCGATGTTACGATTGCTAACATGACGGTCAACTTCAATCATTTCTCCGATTTTATAGACATTTTAGACGACCGGCCCAACTGTGCCAAGTGCATCTTTAACATCAAAAATTCCTGAACGGAATCTACGAAACCAAAATTGCACATGACTGGCTTTTACAATATCGGAACCATAAACACCATTCAAAATTTTAGCCGCTTGGCTTGCATTTTCGCCTGTGTCAGAGAAAAACTGTTCACTTCCATTCTTAACACCCTGTAACTCACAAGTGAATGCACCAACGAAATGTCACCTTCCAACGAGCATAAACCTGAAATTGTTTGATCGATACTTTACGAGAAATCTATCAGTACAGCCATCTGCCGAAAAAATAATGGATTTATTTTTCCCTACCCCAATATTAGGTTGTGCAAAGTTAATTTAGTTAAAATCGGATACTCCGTACCGCATGATTTTGATAAAATGAATTTTCAGCAAAATGCTGAGGAATTGCTCGAATTGCCCTATCTCGGAACATGACCAAAGTTTGGAAGATATATTATGTTATGCAAAGTATGAAAGAAATCGATTAATTGCTTAAAGTTTGAGTGTGCGCACCAGTCGGCTGACGGTCGGACATTTGTATATCGACTCCTCCAAATAGTCTGAAACCAATTTGGTGCAAGAAAGGGATCAAGCTGGCTTACCTAAAAAACTAAACACACACATCCCTAAAAACAAATGCCACACCGAATCTAAAAATAGACGACAGCACGGTCTTTTGAATGGTCATCGCATAACAGCGATATCAACAAACATGTTATGTTGATTATCTGCAAAGTAGAGACGCATAACAGTAGAGTTATGGCACATGGTTACATGTTTCACCACAACATTTTCTGAGACTTTTAGAGAATTCTCAAACAGAGCGTTCTCTAAAAGTACTTAGGCTTGACGTTGTGTATGTAACAAAATTGGGGAAGAAGGGTTTTTTTAGTGGAGTGATGTCTGCCTGGGACAATATCCCAAGCAAAAAACCAGTAAGGAAAGCAGTAAAGTCGGACTGGGCCGACTATATTATACCCTTCACCACTTTGGGTATATTGTATTCCCTCCAAGGAATATACGCAAGTCTTTCTGCAACCTATGATAAATTTAATTTCATTCGGACAGATTTAAAGTCGACTTCGTATCATGGACAAATTTATGAAAAAAGACTTAACACACGCTATTCGGTCGCCGCACTGTTAAAATTTTAATTTCATTCAGACATCCATTCGAAATACATATGGAAGTTATGACAGCATCTACATCAATTTCAACAAAACGCAATAACGTTATTCAAGTCTCAACTTGATACGTTGTGCAAAAAATCGTGTTAATCGGACAAACATTAGGAGGTTGGTGCACAATTTATGTAAAATCGGACGAATATATATGTATATGTGGGAGCTATATCGAAACCAGAACCGATTTTTCCGAAACGTAGCACACATCATTCTAGACTTAATTCAGTACGATGTGCCAAATTTCATACAAATCGAAAGGTATATAGGAACTTTGGTGCACCATTTACATAGAATCGGATAAAACTATATATGGGAGCTATATCTAAATCTGAACCGATTTTCACGAAACTTAGCACACATCATTCTGGACTTAATTCAGTACTCTACGCCAAATTTCGTGCAAATCGAATGATATTTAGGGAATTTGGTGCACCATTTACCTTAAATCGGACGAACCTATAATTGGGAGCTATATCTAAATCTGAACCGATTTTCTCGAAACTTGGCACACGTAATTCAGTACACTATGCCAAATTTCATGCAAATCGAAAGATATAGAGGGACTTTGGTGCCCCATTTACCTTAAATCGGACGAAAATATATATAGGAGCTATATCTAAATCTGAACCGATTTTTCCCAATTTCAATAGGGTTCGTCCTTGGGCCAAATAAGTGACTTGTGCCAAATTTCATCCAAATCGGATCATAAATGCGACCTGTACTTTGTTTACAATTTAACATCTACAGACGGACGGACGGACATGCATAAATCGACTCTGAAAGTGATATTCTCAAAAGGAACCATGTGTCTATTTCGTTTCCTTTTGTCTGTTACAAACATATGCACAAAGACATAATACCCTGTACCACACTGTGGTGAAGGGTATAACTAAGAGAACTGATGAGGATTTGTGGCGAAATCCGAAACTATAGTCTTCTCTGCCTTTCCCGAAAGTAATCAATGTGACCATAATCCACATTAAAAATAAAAATCTTTTTGTTTTTATTTTTAGAACAACGAGAAAGGGATCAATCTGGCTTACCTAAAAAAGTAAACACACACATCCCTACAAACAAATGCCACGCTGAATCGGTGCCTAAAACCGTTATTCTGATGGGAATCTTTTTGAGATAAACAACACTGAGGCTCATCAAATTGGATCGCGGTGCTTCAGACGATATTTAAAAGATTGCCACATATCATGAATCTGTATAAGCCCGAAAAAAACAACAATCGACCGTGAGAGTCTTTAAAGTAGACCAATATCCAAATTTTGGCATGTTTCTTCAACAAAACTGGTCATATGACGACTATACCTCTTGAGCAAAGTAGTAGATAAATTCTAATTGATCAATGTTTTCAACATTTAGTTGATGAAGCTTACATCCATATCATTGCATATAAGTTTACTCGGTTGATTAAAAACTATCTGAAATCGTAGGAGCGACCTTTTTGTAGAGTATTTGAATCTCAACATATCTCGCCTTGTGGTATTTAGTTTACGGAAAATAAGGACGAAGAAGACGTACAAGGTCTCGAGATAGAAAAAGGAAATAAAGACATGTCATCTCAAAAAAAAAACATACAATAGCCAAAAAAAATAAATAACTTTGTCATTAATTGTAGGGTCACCAACAAAAAATTCACCTCGCTGCATCGAAAAAAAACTTGGCCTATAGAGAAATGATCTTTCAGGGTTCTTAAAAGGGAATTATCCATCCACCAAAAACCTATTCGAAATTGAACATCTGCAGCATTTCAGGCAATTTTTTTTTCAAAATTTGTTTAGTAATTGTTCACCTTCATGACAAAATCACACACACACACAAAAGATATGATATAAAAAAATCTTTAAACATAAGAAGACGGTTACTCATTTTTTTAAAGGACAATATTATAGAAGGAACGTAGAACTACACTTACGTTACAAATTAAAGCACTATCGATAAACACTTGTTATGTTTTTTATTTTCTATTTATTTCCATCCATTTCCAATTATTTTCAGCATTATGATTTATTTTATTTTTTTAATTAATTTTATTATTTTGTTTTCCACGAATTTTTCACAATTAATAAATATATTTATATTATTATATTTTCAACGAATTTTCCACAATTTTTTTTCTTGAAATTTAATATTGCATTTGTCCACTCACGCCTTCTACGTTAGACTAAAGACTCAACGCAAAAGATAACGTGAGTAGTGCATAAACACAACGGCTACACAGGGCAACAGAAATAATACCAAAATAAAACAGAAAACAAAAAATATGTTATATAATTTATAGCATATTTTAATGCTTTTTATTTGAAGCTAGCTAGTAAATGTGTATATAATTTTTTATAAAATATATTAACCCTTTGTGGCTCCATGTTGCCCACAGGCAACCAAATGTTTAAGAGCTTATATTTAATATGCTGATACATACATATATTAAGACATGATTATAAAAGACACATACTAAAATAAAAACAAGTGAAAAAGCGTTAAGATCGGCCGGGCAGAACTTTGGATACCCTCCACCATAAATAAACTGACAGGTACTTGAAATGAAAATATAGGGAAAATACCAAAAAGTGGACCTATATCGAGATTTTTACAAACCGATTATGTAATCCATAATGTAAATATAGCGAAAATTGGGGGTACCCTTATATGGGGGCTACCAGAAAAATTGAACCTATACTTATAATTTTTAGTGGAGATATTTGGCACCCAATAAGAACCAAATGTACCAAATTTCAGCGAGTTCGGTTGAAAAACGCGCTCAAGAGCCCCAAAATACCGACATTTGGGGGGTACCCTTATATGGGGGCTACCAGAAAAAATTAACCTATATTTATAATTTTTAGTGGAGAGATTTGGTACCCTATAAGAACTCAAAGTACTAAATTACAGCCAATTCGGTTGAAAACTACGATCAAAACCCCCAAAATACTGAAAATAAAAGGGTACCGTTATATAGGGGCTACCAGAAAAAATGGACCTATATGTATAATTTTTTGTGGAGAAATTGGATACCCAATAGGAACTCAATATACCAAATTTCAGCGAATTCGGTTGAAAAACGCGCTCAAGAACCCCAAAATACCGAAAATTGGGGGGTACCCTTATATGGGAGCTATGCCTAAACGTGGACCGATATACCCCATCATCGAACTTGACCTGCCTGCAGACAAAAGACGACTCTGTGCAATTTTGCAAAATTTTGGCGATCTATCTCAACTGGTTTAGACGCTAGAGTGATTACAACAGACGGACAGACGGACATGCTTAGATCGTCTTAGAACTTTACGCTGATCAAGAATATATATACTTTATAGGGTCGGAAATGAATATTTCGATGAGTTACAAACGGAAAAACAAAATTAATATACCCTCCATACTATGGTGGAGGGTATAATAAAAAAATCAAATTTTGCAAATCAAAGTGCAAAATGTGTACAGTACTTATTTGTGTATACAGTCCAAAATATGTTGGCCGCTTCTGTTTCGAAATGTATGAATTGTATCCTATGAATTGTATCCTGGTTTTTGACAAAAAAAAAAACCCCTGAAGAATAAGTAAAAGTGATTTCTTCATCGATAATGCATTTTATTTTCTTAATGTTTGATTTTTATTTCTCAGAAATAAGGTACTGTATATGATAGTTGTATTAAATTTGTGCAGAGACAATAGTTTTATAGTCGCGAAAAAAAAATTCGGTGCTCAAAGGGTACGTGGACGGCACATATCAAAAGGAAAATGTAATAAATTCAATTTTAGACAAGTTGTACGCTTTTCACTATATATATGATGGTAAAAAGTGTACAGTACCAATTTGTGTATAAAGTCCAAATTATTTAAATTGATACGAATTGTACTCTCAAAATTATTTTTGATTCTCATAAAAAAGAACCTAAAGAGTAATTTCAATGATGTTTCTCGTGTATATTCCATTTGCTTTTCATGATATTGGATTATTATTTCTCAGAAAAAATGTACTGTATCTCCGGAGTGTGTGTAGGAAAGTTAATTTACTGTAAAAAATACTGTAGGAAAAAATATAGTGTATGCATTGAAATGAAAACTTGAAAAGGCAAATTTTTTTCTATTCAAAATATATTGAATACAGAATATTGAAAATTATTTCAATTCGGAAAGCTCAATTGTACAGACGTCTAAAGGAAAAAAAAAAAATAATATAAAACAAAGAAAAAAATTTACATGTTTCAATCCTTGCGCTGGAAATACGAAGGATACAAAAGGACATATCGACTTTTCGTGGTGTAATGATAGAAAACTCTATCTGGTAACAATTATTGACGACGACATATGCATTCGCCTTAATGATTGTAAATTATGTCACTTATAGGCTGCTGATTTCTACCTTATTTTACTTTTATGCTATCGAAACCGAGCCTACTTCCAAAGTGAAAGAACTGCCCCAAGACTGAGCACAGCAGGGGCAAGGAGGTAGCCAAACACAGAGGAAATAAGGCCCGCGTAGTGGTTCGTTACAAATGCAAGGATGTAATGTCCACGTGGAAACTAAATCAGGTCCACCTATAAAAGACCAAAAATGATTTCTTTTAGAAAATATATAAAAACAAATACCAACAGGTCTCTTCTATTAAACATACACCTAGGACACCACTGACAGAAGAGACAAAATATATTTTGATAGATGGCCTAAATAACTCTTTCTGTTCGTCTAATACAAGGGGTACCATATTTAGTACACTTAGTGAAGGGTACGAAAAGTACTGAAATTATACCCCTTGTATTAGACAAACAGAAAGAGCTAGAATTCTTGGAATTTGGCATGTGGGTCACTGATGGACAGTTAGAAAGATGTACAAAAGTGGTTTTTGAAAATTCGACCTAAAGTGTACGAAAAGTACTAAAGATTACTAAATTTAGTTCTAATTGTATATATATTGAACCTATATAGCTAGAATCGTGAAATTTTATATGGAATACCGATTGGGAAGTGGTGTTGATGTATGGAAATGGAAATATGTACTTATGTGTATGAAAAGTACTGAATGATACTATTTATATGTTGTTGAGGATATAGAGATGGAATCCTGAAAATAGGAATTAGGATTAATATTGGAGTACAATATTGATGTAGCTTTAAAAAAAATAACTTGTCTGTACTGATAGATTTCTCGTAAAGTTTCGATCAAACAATTTCAGATTTGTGCTCGTTGGAAGGGTGACATTTCGCAGTAAAAAAATATTTTTGATGTTGTATTCAGTTTTGATTTACAGTGTGTTAAATATGGATGTGAACAAAGATAAAATTAAGTACATTTTACAGTTTTTCTTTGACAAAGGCGAAAATGCAAGTCAGGCGGCTAAAATTGTGAATGGTGTTTATGATTCCGATACTATAAACAGCCAATTATGTGCATTTTTGCTTTCGTAGATTCCGTTCAGGAATTTTTGATGTTAAAGATGCACCTCGCACAGGTTGGCCGGTCGTCGAAAATTTCGATAAATCGGAGAAATGATCGAAGTTGACCGGCATGTTAGCAGTCGTAACATCGCCCATAAGGTAAAGACCGACCATAAAACTGTTTTAAACCATTTACAATTGACCAGAAACGGCCAGAATTGGCCAACATGAGAGGTGTTGTATTCCACCAGGACAACGCTAGGCCACACACATCTACAGTGACTCGCCAGAAATTTCGGGAGCCTGGTTGGGATGTTCTAATGCATCCGCCATACAATCCGGCAACAAGCGATTATTTTTCTTGCACTGGAAAATTTTGTTAATGATAAAATATTGGTATCTAGGGAGTATTGTGAAAATCGACAACTTAGTTGGTTGCAAATAGAGAGACGGCCTTCTTTGAGAGAGGCATTATGAAGTTACCTTTAAAATGGCAACACAAACCATTCAACAAAACGGTGCATATTTGACCCAAATCGGACATTCTCCAAAACATATTAAATAAAGTCGTTTAGTTCACAATTTTGAAATTAAAATTAATGTTGAAGTGCAAGATAAAGGTAGTTTAGAAAATTCGTACTTATGGGGAAAATGTACGATTTTCACCCAATTCCAAATATTTTACAATTTGTTTTTGTGTGCACAGATAGGATTGGAATTCTTGGTATTAAAATTACTGTTGGAGTGTAAGATTGAGGTAGTTAAGGAAATACATACTTAAATTTGGTACAATTTTGATGTTGGTTAATGGAAAGAGCTGGAATCCTTAAAAATGGACTTAAAATTATTATTGGAGTGCATGAAATTCGTACTTATGAGTACGAAAAGTGCGAAATGTTGAACTGGAATTGTGAAAGTTGCAACTAAGATAACTATCGGTGTGTTGGATTGAGAAAGTTTTTGGAATATGAAAACGATAATTACAGAGTGGTACCAAATCTGGTGCAATTTGGATGTTTGTGAACAGATAGAGCTGGAATTCTTAAATTTGGACTTACTACTTGAAACCAGGATTGCGGTAGTTTTGGTTATTTGTACTTATGTGTACAAAATGTACTAAATGGTAATAATGGTAAAAAAATTCAAACATTCCGAATGGCGCCAGATAGAGAATTTCAGATAAAGAATTTAAATATTTAAGGGGACCCCCCCATTCTCGGGGTCTTTTTTTTTTTTTTTGCATCTACACTAATTCAAGAATTTCCGTACAAATTTCAAGAGAAAATCTCAAGAACTATTGAAGATATAGCCGATTTATTGTGTCAGCATCAAGTCTCTTTTGTGAATGGCGGGCACGATAACTCAAAAACTAATGACCCTATCGATTCCAAATTTTTACACGTTTCTCTGTGAGTGTATAGCTATCGTATAAACTAGGATAAAGCCAATGAAGATCTTCCTTATTTTTTAACTTGGTTTTTGGTAAAAAATCGGCGATTTTCCAAAAATATTTTTCCAAAGGTCCTCCATTTTGTTAATTTTAGAGCGAAGTCAATAATCCTAGTTCATCCGAGAGACAGACATGTGCTCTTTCTAACACCGTTGGAATTTTCGGATTCCGATGTTCCAGTGGGGAGTTATCATGCCCTCCATCAAAAATAAGGACATTTCATTAATTACAAAAACAACAACAAAACAATAACAAAAATCTTTTGTAAATTATTTTTCTTCTCTTTTAAATCTTCAAATATATATGTCCAAAGTTACAAACATTACCAAGCATTGGTATTGATTACCAGCCCATTGAAAATCTTGAAAAATTAAAATCGAGAATGGGTGGTTCCCTTAAATTATTTTCTCATCATTCACATTGTAAATCTTATAAATAATCTATACAGTAATTTTTTCATTTTATTTCGATTTTTATGCGTATTTATTATTTTTTCAATATTTTCGTTGCCCAGTGTAAATCTCACAAAATCTTATCTGGTTTTTACGAAAGTATTTCACTCACATTTCACATATTTGCTACACATACCTGGCCTAATAAGCGTTAACGACGAACGTATCCGAATGGATGGATAATAATGACAGTGACAAAGCAGAGTGGAGTACTGCCGCAATTAGTCACAATTAAACTATGTTATCTATCACACATGTACGAGGGCTTATCTGGGAGCATGTGCAGGTGTGTGTGAGTATGCGTTGATACTTATCTTATATAAGTTCTATCTGTAGTGTGTATCTTTTCGAAATGAACAACTCGTAAAATAACTTGAGAATCAGTGATAGAATTTACCGGCAACCCCTCCGGTTTGGGGACACCTCAGACGAGGTATGCTAATATTTACTGTTGTTGTTGTCGTTGTTTTTTTCTTCTGTTTATGCAATCGAAGAGAAACGAGATAAGATAATTGGTGATTGTTTTGTTTTCTAATTTAATAATAGAAAATAATAAAAACAAAAAATCTATTGAATAATCTATTTTCAAGGACCAAGACAGGGCGTGGATTTTTTTAAAGATTATTTTTCAAGGACCAACACAAGGCGTGGATTTTTTAAAGATTATTTTTCAAGGACCAACACAAGGCGTGGATTTTTTAAAGATTATTTTTCAAGGACCAACACAAGGCGTGGATTTTTTAAAGATTATTTTTCAAGGACCAACACAAGGCGTGGATTTTTTAAAGAATGCCTTTTCAAGGATCTACACAAGGCGTGGATTTTTTAAAGAATGCCTTTTCAAGGATCTACACAAGGCGTGGATTTTTTAAAGAATGCCTTTTCAAGGATCTACACAAGGCGTGGATTTTTTAAAGAATGCCTTTTCAAGGATCTACACAAGGCGTGGATTTTTTAAAGAAAGCCTTTTCAAGGATCTACACAAGGCGTGGATTTTTTAAAGAATGCCTTTTCAAGGATCTACACAAGGCGTGGATTTTTTAAAGAATGCCTTTTCAAGGATCTACACAAGGCGTGGATTTTTTAAAGAATGCCTTTTCAAGGATCTACACAAGGCGTGGATTTTTTAAAGAATGCCTTTTCAAGGATCTATAAAGAATATTTTTCAAGGGCCGACAAAAAAGTGGATTGTTTAAAGAATATTTTTCAAGGGCCTACAAAAGAAGTAGATTATTTAAAGAATATTTTTCAAGGGCCTACAAAAGAAGTAGATTATTTAAAGAATATTTTTCAAGGGCCTACAAAAGAAGTAGATTGTTTTAAGAATAATTTTCAATAATCTAAAAAAGAAGTCGATTTTTTTAAAGAATATTTCAAAATGACCTTCACAAAGCGTGGATTGTTAAAGAATAGTTTTAAGGGCCACAAGGTGTGGATTCTTTAAAGAATACCTTTTCAAGGATCTACACAAGTCGTGGACTTTTTAAAAAAAATTTCGAGGGCCTACAAAAGATGTAGATTTTTTAAAGATTTTTTTTTCAAGACCCACAAAAGAAATAGATTTTTTAAAGATTTTTTTCAAGGGCCTACAAAAGAAGTAGATTTTTAAAGATTTTTCTGTTTAAAGGCCTACAAAAGAAGTGGATTTTTTAAAGATTTTTTTCAAGGGCCTACAAAAGAAGTAGATTTGTCAAAATTTTTTTTCAATAGTCTAAAAAAGAAGTCGATTTGAAGAATATTTTTAAAGGACCTACCCAACGTGGGGTACGATGAAAAATACCGGAGACTGGCGCCCACGTTGGGGTCCGATAAACATTCTCAGAATATTCTTTCTAGAGAAATTGTTTTATTTTGAAAATTTGATTGCACATGTATTTTTTGATAAATGATGCCAAATGTAAGGTTTTTTGATATTGGCGCCCAATGTGTGGTCCAATTTCACAAATATTTTCACAAATCAATGTTTTTTCTATTAACATAATCTGATATATTATTTTTTAATTTTTGATAAATAGTGTAGATATTTTTAGTTGTATTCATTTGGATACTGGCGACCAACGTGGGTTCCTATTAAGAATTTCGCAATACCATTTTTCATAAGAGAGTGTGGTTTTTTGTGTAATGTTTTGTCTGTAACCTAAGAATGTGTGGATTTTTAAAGTCCATTTTATTAATCAACAAACATGACATCTATAACAAATACCATCAAGAAAGCAATTCGTATTATTCCTTAGAAGACCGGAAAGGATTTTTAATTAAAAATCGTGTCCTTACAAAACAAGCAAATATGATTTTCCCAACACCCACACAGTTCACAAAAACACACACAGATTTGTGTTTGTCAAGGGAAAACCTACAATTGAGCCATTAGTAACATACAACCCAACAATTGGATGGACGAGATGCCTCAAAACACCTACGCAAATTTCAACCAACGTTCAATGATGACCATTACAGGTGTAAGGATTGCCCAACTTTCGATGGTTATGTGGGTTTTCAATGCTACATTTTTGTTGTTGCTATGCCAAAATTAATGAATGGATGATACGTTTGTGTTGCATACATTCCATTCCACAAATCCATATAGGACTATTTAAGACTGGCATAAGGTCAAGAGAATCCCCTTCCATTACCCCAACTTCCAAAATAAATAAATTCCTAATGTAGACCTCGGCAACAATAATGGCATGAACAACACTGGGCTATACAAAAGTTCAACCAGTGGGGGTTGTATTGTGGTAATGCAAACTATTCGCTCCATCAGTCGGTCAGTAAACATTTAGCATCCTTTAAAATAGCCTAGATAAAAGTGTGGCTGTTGCAGGGCTGTGTAGGCGACAATGACACATTTGATTTGCGAATTTTCTGACATGACAATAGTATGACAGCTGTTGTGGTTAGAACAAGAAAATCAGGATATTTTGATCATTGAAATTCGATTGGTTTCTGTGGAAATGGGAAATGGAAAATAGGCAAGGTTATACAAAATAGCAGATGCATTGACGTCAAGGAATAAAAGAGCAACGAAAAGAATAATAAGTAAAAAAGCAAACTAGATATAGATTGTGCTTTTTTTATTTTTTTTTTTTTTTTTTTTTTTAATTTTAATTTACTCTAAAAAATTAAAAATAAATTTACAAATATATAGTTATTAATTATTGCTGAATTTTCGTATTATAAAATAATTTAAAATTATAGACTAAATCAAAAAATTTTCAAGCATCACTCCATAAGATCTAACACAATAATGTTTTTTTTTTCAAAATGTTATGTGGACGCCATTTGTTTCTTTTTTCCTGGCTTAGCTTCCCATCCCATTGTGGGAAAATAATCCACTGTCATTTTTTATTGCCATTATTAACAATAATTTTAATTTGTAATAACACAGTGTGATGGCTTGTCTAATTTGTTGTCGACCGATTAAAATCGTTTTCTTGTCTCATTAAAATGTTTTTATGTCCGTGGTAGTGACATAAATTTTGATTTGCGGTTTCATTTCAGGCCACTGCGGCTTCTATCTATCACGGGCCAAAAAGGTGAGTATAATGGGATTATTAATGAATCAATGAATGTTCATAGAGTGTTAATTGTCTAGTTGGTGGAGCATTGCGGGCATTGGGACAGACAATGTGTGTGGTTGTGGTTACCGGAACCCCGTTCGATGTCAACATCAGATCAAATTTATGATTATTGTTAAGATATAACAGAATACACTAATTTTGAATTTGTAAACGAATTATGGCAAAAACAAGCTGGTTATTGAAATTCACGCATGCGAGAGAAATGCCAATATCGTTTTCGTGCTAAATTTGTCATTTTGCACGAAACACCCCTTCCGATGAATTCCTCTAGAAAGAGTTCATAGGAATAGTTGCTAATGGTCTCAAAGGCTTTTTGGTTTTATTTAAGAAAGACTTTTGGTCTTTCAAAAGAAGAAGAAAACCTCTTGATCATCTATGAGACTACACCTATGAAAATATCTCTTAGTATTCTAAGACACGAAGTTCCAAGAGAAGAGAACTCTTGGTGTACAAAGATAAGAATTTTTGGTCTTCTTTAAGATGAGATATTGGGCCTCTTTACGCAAACCACTTGCCTTCCATGTGTCGCACTCCTGGTATTTTAAGAGACGAACTATTGGAACAAGTGGTCTTCTTTTAAAGATGTGCAAGAGGACTGAGGTATCCTTTAAGAGAAGTGCAAGATGTCTTCTTTTGTAGGAGACCAAGGGGTATTCTTTGGTAGGAGAAGAATGCGTCTTCTTTTATAGAAGACCAAGAGGTCTCCTACAAAAGAAGACTTCTTGGTCTTCTACATATGAAGGCCTCTTGGTATTCTATAAAATAATACCTTCCTTGGTCTCCCACAAAAGAATAGCTCTTGGTTTTCTACAAAAGAATACCTCCCTTGGTCTCCTACAAAATAATACCTCTTGGCCACTTAAAGAAGTGCAAGAGGTCTTCTTTTGTAGGTGACCTCTTGGTTTTCTTTAAAAGAAGACCCACTCTTCTCCTACAAAAGAATACCTATTGGTCTCCTACCAAATAAACATTTTGCACTTCTCTAAAAGAATACCTCCAGAGCTCTTGCACTTCTTTAAAATAACACCACATGGTCTTCTATAAAAGAAGACCACATGGCCTTCTATAAAAGTAGACCACATGGTCTTCTATAAAAGATTCACATGGTATTCTATAAAAGAAGACCACTGGTCTTCTATAAAAGAAGATCACATGGTATTCTATAAAAGAAGACCACATGGTCTTATATAAAAGAACACCTCTTGGTCTTCTACAAAATAAGACCTTCTTGTATTCTATAAAAGAAATCATCTTTGACTTCTATGGAAGACCTCCTGGTATTCTATAAAAGAAGTCATATTGGTCTTTTATGAAAGACCTCATGGTATTCTTTTAAAGAATACCTCCAGGCCCTCTGTTAAAGAATACATCCAGGTCTTCTGTTAAATAATACCTCCAGGTCTTCTATAAAATAATACCTCTTGGTCTTCTAAAAAAGAAGACACCTAAGCTACAAAAGAAGACCTCTTGGTCTTCTATCAAAAAAGACCTCTTGGTCTTCTTTAATAGAATATCTTCAGGTCTTCCACAAAAAAGTTCTCTTGATCTTCTATAAAAGGATCCCTTGGTCTCCTACAAAAGAAGACCTCTTGGTCCACTACAAAAGAAGATCTCCTTGCCTTCTATAAAGAAGGCCCCTTGGACTTCTATAAAAGAACACCTCCTGGTCTTCTAAAAAAGAAGACCACTTGGTCTCCTACAAAAGAAGACCTCCTGGTCTCCTACAAAAGAAGACCACTTAGTCTCATACAAAAGAAGACCTCCTGGTCTACTACAAAAGAAAACCTCTTGGTCGTCTATAGAGAAGACCCCTTGGTCTTCCATAGAAAAAATACCACTTGGTATTTTACAACGAAGACTTATTGGTTTTCTAAAATAAGACCTCGTGGTCTTCTATAAAAAATTCTCTTCAACATTTTGCTCATTCTCATTAGCTCTTCTACTACAGGCTACCCCTAATAAAATAAGACCTTTTGGACCTCTATACGAATATCTTACGATCTTCCATTACCTTCAAATACCGATACTGTTTTGTATATTTTGTTGTTCCTACAACAACAACAACTTCCACGTGTATCTACACCAAAAGTATGCGATTTAGTGGGCTTGGTTTTTGTTTTGCCATGAATGAATGAAATTGAAATTCTTTTAAGCCGTTTATGGTAGCTTGCAACCCGTCCATACATTCGTCATGGTCAGCTGCTAGCAATGTTTTATGTGGTTGGAATCAAGAATATTTTCCCATAACACCTTTACGTCGGGAGAAAATGAATATCATTACCAGGATGATGTGGTGTATTGGGGTTTTGTGGTCATTCTTATTTAAATGTTCTACAATAAGCGGATTGCAATATTGGCGGGTATGTGTGTGAATACAAGTGGAGCAGAATGCATGCATGCTTGCCTGCATCGATATCAAGGTCAATGGCAATAATTTCTATAAAAAAAACTGAATAGCAATAAGGCGGACATGGTCGATAAATAGTAACTAGTTCAGGTGAGAGTTTTTTTCATTTAGTTCGATTGGAAAAAATCAATAAAATATTGAACAACTTTTTTGTTGTTCAGATAAAATTTTAAAAATTACTGTGAATTTATGAAACTGCGTATTTGTAAGTGGCTATTATCTTCATCCGTTGAAGTACCTCAATATTTCAATGCCAAAAATTGCCTGCATGAATCAAATTTGTTTTTAGGTACCTCCTCATACACATAACCCACAGATCATTAAAGATTTGCATGCTATGCTCCTCAACACTTGTTAAACATTTGTTGGTCGGACATGACATGTAAAATTATGATGCCGTGATTCGCAACTTGAAGTGATGTTCAATGACACTTGAAGTTGTGAATTGCTAAACCATACCATCCATGGCGGATGATGGAGGAAATTACTTTCCCTTTTTGTGCATGTTTGCTTGGAATGGATGAAACGGACCATACCAACCAAATAACGACGGCAAATATAATGTAATAATTCATAATGAATCGGCATCTTTGAATAACGTGAAGGGAAAGGAAGTGTGAGCAACAACAAAAAATAAAACTATTTTGAAGAAGCCATTCATAACAAAAGAAGAAGCCCTACTTTAGATATATATATTGAAGATACACTCTTTAATAGATAGAAAAGAACCTCTGATATACATGGAAAATATGCTCTTCTATATAAGTGATATTATATATTCTTCATTTTGGTCAAAAAGGCGATGATTTGATCCGGCGTGTAAAATTTCAAAATTTTAGCCCTATCGGTTCGTACAAATCCAAATTATGCCAAATTTAGTATCATTTATTACATCTTAGGCGCTGATTTGATCCAGCGTGTAAAATTTCAACATTTTAGCCCTATCGGTTGGTACAAATCCAAATTATACCAAATTTAGTGCCATTTATTACATCATAGAACGAATTTGCAACATTTCCCACGTACCCCAATTCTACAGTGATCCTAACTCAAAATTTCAGGATTCCAACCCTATCGGTTCACCAAAACTTCAAACTATACCAAAGATAATATCATTTAATACACATAAGTACGAATTTCCAAACAATACCATACAATACCATGCCTAGATATTTCAGTGTTTCAGCTCTATCGGTTTACCCAAATCCAAATTGTAGAAAATATAATACCAGTTAGAACTTTTAGATACACATTAGTACGAATTTCTTTGCAAACCCTAATATTTTAGCCATGCCATAATGTTAGAAGATGGAATTTATCGGTCCACTGCTTCAGGCACCTCCCCACAAGGTTTATAATTTTGAAAACTTGAAAAATCTCATATTGAGATTTCATCCAAACTTTGCACATGGTAGTATATTTACCTTAAATAGACCGAGCTTGAAGATGGGACCCATTGGTCCACTCCTTCTGGTATCATTCGCACACAGTGTCATCATTTTGAAAATGTGTTAATCTAATATTAAGATAATGAAATGTCTGATTTGATCCAAACTTCGCAAATTGTAATATTTCCCAAAACCTACAATAATTCCTATAACGGGGTATATTGGGTAACCTCTTCTGGTACCTCGGCAAATATGACCAACTCTTTGATAAAAAACATATACCTTATATAAAGCGAATAATAATACCTGTGTTATTTACTCTCTTCTCTCTACAAAATACATCTCCTATAGCCATATGGGACCTCTTCTCTCCAAAAAAAAAAAAATATAAGTCAAACATCTAGAGACACTTCCCAGGAAGTCTTGAAGTTAAGATTGTGGAGATTTTTTAAATATTTTCCAAAAACAAAAATTTGTTGTTGTATTCCAACATTTAATAAATGACCTGCGGTATATTTTCCCATTGCATTGCTGCTATTTGAAAAGGAAAGAACACAGTTTTGGGAAACTTACCTTTTTTAATTGTTGTTGTTGTATAAACACAATACTGTTATTGAGTTGTTTATTGTTGTTGCTGTTTTTTTTTTTTTTTTTTTTTTTTTTTTGTGGAACAAGGGATACCTCCTGGGCTTGAGCTTGTTCCAGGAATGTGTAGTGTTTGCAAGTCTTTTCTTCTTTCCTGGTTGTTGGTTTTGTTGTTTTTGATTTTTTTTTAATTAAATACTGGCTTCGTTTGTTGTTATTGTTGGTTGATTTTTTTCTTTTGTATTTCGTTGTTATAAAGACGTAGAGCGCGAGAGAAGTTTTCTTATCTGGCAACTCTGTGTTATTTTTCGTATTCTGGTATTCTTGTTATTGTTTCATTCTTATTTACATAATAGTTGTGTAGTGTTGTTGTTGCTGTTGGTTTTGTTGTTCTTTCGCCTTGAATGAATGAATAGAGTGGGGTATCCGAAGAGAACTGGCGATGCTGACGAATGAATGAATGCGAGGGGAATGTTCTGCTTTTGTCTTTACAGTTGTGGGGCTTGAGTTGGTCTGTCTTTAGGACTGAAGTTGTTGCAACTGAAACCCAACGAATGTTTGGTGTGCTGGCTGGTGATGCTTGTAACTGATGGCAGTTTGCTTATGTTTTGTTGTCGCCACTACATGTGTTAGTTGCAGCATTTTGTAATTGTGTGTTCAAAAAAATAAAAACAACAACGAAAACATGCAGCCTAAACTTAAGGGGGCTGGCAGCAGAGTGGATTGCAGGCAACAAAGCCGCTCGGCTAAATCAAACCAAAGAAAAATGAAGTCTGTGTGAATTGCTGTTGGTACACCGGCAACCCTTTTACACTATCCAAGACGACCACCACGCCGACTGAATGACAAGATGCGGACTTCACCAACAACTACAACAATTCTAATTTGTTAATGTTGCGTTTAAAATTTGTTTTACTTTTTAGCCTCAAAAAACAATGTTTTTTGTTTGCATTATCGTTCGAAAAATTCGTTCGGCTATTGTGCAGCTGCGCATTCAACCATTTAGCTCCAACACAGCTTATGCGGTAGAGTAAAACATAAATAAGTACATAGAGCGGGGTTCAAAGGTAAAACAATGTGTATGCAAATGTATTTTTTTCAACCTCACCGACAAAGTTTGATCTGTTTTCTTTGTCCGACAGCAGGTCGTATGGATAGCTGACCGAATGGTTGGTTGGCTGATTTTGAGATCCAAAACAAATGGCAATTATAGTTGGCTGGATATTTGCAATGTTGATGATGATGGCGATGACGATGATGTTGATGTGGAGTATTCAATATCTTCGACTAGATACATATCAGCAGAAAATCTGCAAGAAGAAAAAGGAAATAAATCTGACTTTACTACAAATTGCAATTTTTTCTCTTAGTTCGCTAATGTCTAACATTTGTCTAACATTATAGATAAAAAACTAAGATACCAAAAAGAAAAAAAATTGAATCATCAAAATTAATGAAGATGAACTAATGTCAATCTTACATGAATAAGAAATGAAAAAGAAAATATTTCCTTGATGTTGTAGGAAATTACAAAAGAAAACAATAGTATTTATGATGTTTCAAAATAACAACAACAAAATTCCATTAAAAATAAGGAATTTTGTAAAAAAAAAAGTAATTTTTGTAGAAAACAAAGAATGAAGAAAATTTTTTGAAGGAAATTTATAAACGTGGAACAATGTTTTCAGGGGCCCCTACAAGGGTGGATTTTTTGAAGAATATTTTTTCAAGGACCAAACAAAGTGTGGATTTGCTAAAAATATTTTTTTAAATGACAAATATAGGCGTGTATTTTTTAAGGAATATTTTTCAAGGGCAAATATAGGCGTGTATTTTTTAAATAATATTTTTGCAAGGATAACTATAGGCGTGTATTTTTTAAAGAATATTTTTTCAAGGAATATTCTATATAGAACCAATATATGTAGTCGTGGATTTTTAAAGAATATGCTATAAAGGACCAATGGATATAAAAAATCATTGACGAAAATAGGCGTGGATTTAAAAAAAAAAATCAAGTACGAAAATAGGCGTGGATATTTTAAAGATACTTGAAAAACTATCTTTAAAATATTTTCCCTGACCAAACAAAGACTTTTTATACCCTACACAACTATGTTGTCAGGGTATTATAGCTTTGTGCAGCCCCAAAAGTTTGTAACACCGCGAAATATTGGTCCTAGACCCACCTTTAAGTATACCGATCAGCTAGTCATATCTCGACTAGCTGAATCGATCTTGACATGTATGTCCGTCTGTCCGTCCATTATAATTTTTAAATACGATACAGGCCAAAAATCTTCACGAAATTTGGATGTAGGATGGGATCTGGCCAATGAAGACCCCTATTGTTTTTTGATAAAGATCGGTTAATATTTAGGGGATGAAATGGACCAAATACTAACTTTTTGTCGGTTTTTCTGGTCGCTTCAGAGGCCGCAATTTTTGGTAAAGATCGGTTAATATTTAGAAGATGAAATGGACCAAATACTAATTTTTTTTCGGTTTTTCTGGTCGCTCCAGAGGCCGCAGTTATGGTCCGAACATCGTGAAATTTTACATGGGAAAGGGGATCGCGCCAAAGAATAAGCATGCCTGTTTTGATAAAGATCGGTCAATATTTAGCGGGTCAAATGGACCCTGACTTTTGTGTGACAAATTACAAAATTTTTATTCTGGGGCGTATATACTTGCTCCTGAAGGACATATACCCGAGAATGTGGTAGTATATCCAAGAGGAGTTGTTGACCTTCAAATTGATATCAATTATATGGCTTTATATACTCTGATGTGGGAGTTATACATAATTAGGTAAAGGTGACTATGTGCATAGTATTACTATTAATCCATTAGAGGACGGAAATGTCGCTTTGAAATTATACATGAAGTTCCGATTATGGTCAAGTTTTCGGTGAAGTTGAGATTTCATTCAGGGGGTGCAATGAACCGAAAACTTTAATTTTGTCAGATTTTCTAGTCGCTTTAGAGACAATTATTATATGCAGAACATCACATATATTACAAGGTGAAGAGGGTCTGACCAAATGCTTAGAGCGGCGCTTTAGATGATGATCGATCAATATTCCGAGGCTCAAATCAACCAAAACCTAAAGTGAACAATTTTTTATTTTATGGCGTAAAAATTCACTTCAAGATAAAAAAAAATTTGGACAATATGCCAGGGTTAGAAAGAGGAGTTGTTAATATATAATCGGAGGGTGCAAATATCAAAATATAGAACCGCAGAAAGTTTGCTTTTCATGGTAGTTGTGTAGGGTATCATATGGTCGGCCCCGTCCGACTATAATGTTCCGCTCACTGGTTTAAATAATATTTTTATACCCTCCACCATAGTATTGAGGGTATATTAATTTTGTTTTTCCGTTTGTAACTCATCGAAGTAATCATTTGCGACCCTATAAAGTGTATATATTCTTGATCAGGGTAAAATTCTAAGACGATCTAGCCATGTCCGTCCGTCCGTATGTTGTAATCACGTTATCTTCTGAAGGAATTGAGATAGGGTGCTGAAATTCTACATAGGGTTGTATTTTGTCTGCAGGCAGGTCAAGTTCGAAGATGGGCTTAATCGGTCCACGTTTAGGCATAGCTCCCATATAAGGGTACCCCCCAATTTTCGGTAATTTGGGATACTTGAGCGCGTTTTTCAACCGAATTCGCTGAAATTTGCTACATTGGATTCTCATTCTCAAATTATAAATATAGGCCAACTTTTTCTGGTAGCCCTCATATAACGGTACCTCCAAATTTTCAGTATTTTGGGGGTATTGATCGTATTTTTCGGCCGAAATAGCTGTAATTTAATATTTTGAGTTGTTAATAGGTACCAAATCTCTCCACAAAAAATTATGAATATAGGTCAATTTTTTCGGATAGCCCCCATATAAGGGTACCCCCAATTTTCGGTATTTTGGGGTTCTTGAGCGCGTTTTTCAACCGAACTTGCTGCAATTTGGTATGTTGTAGTCATATATGGTAACAAATCTCCCTACCAAAAATTATTAATATTCGCCCCCTTATTGGGGTAGTCCCCATATAACCCCTTTTTATATTAAAATCTGATTTGTTATCTGATTTCGAGTTTTGTTCTAAGGCTCTGTTGTAAACATTTTACCTGCGGAGGATAGCGGGATAAAGTATTATCACGTAAGGTTCGATAATGAACTATAGCCGCATTTAGACCTAGCCCTTGTGTGGAGGTTCCAGAAGGAGTGGACCGATATTCCCCATCTTCGAATTTGAACTAAGTTTGGAAGAAATAATAAGATGGGCAAAGTATGGATGAAACCTAAATTTTCTGAAACGGATTTGGTCCAAAGAAACATGGGGTCTAGAACCAATATTTCGATGAGGAACATTTTCACCGTGTGAAAGTGTATACACCCTCATTAGCCATAAGGCTGAGGATATATTATCCATAAAAAAATTCTGAAATTTGTATTATGGTTTACATTATGGTTTACATAATCCGTTTTTAGAAATATCGGTATAGGTCCACATTTTGGTATGTTCCCTACATTTTCATTTCAAGTACCTGTCAGTATATATATGGTGCAGGGTATCAAATATAAATATTTTAATGACCCTACAACAGCGTGGTTTTTTTTAGGTACCAATTTTTTCACTGGCTGCACTTTTTTAAAGAATATTTTTTTAAGTTTGGATTTTTAAGAACATATTTCCAAGGGTGTGTTAATGGACGAATTTAGTTTTAATCGAGAATTTTTTAAAAATGTTTTCAAGTGTGGTTTTTTTCTAGAGTATATTTACCGAACGAAGATTGAATATTGAAAATAATATTTCAGATATTAAACAATGTATGTATTTTTTAGGACCTTTTAAGGGCTTTCAGACTTTGATTTTCAAAGATTTTTTTCAACGACTTTACTATCCAAATTTTATCACATTACACTTGAATGTGAATCAATGCCCTAATAAATTCCACAGAATTTACCATAATTATTATTGGTCAATGGTAGACAATTTTGCGCCTCTATAGAATTCTAAATTAACCCACAATAGCCAAAACGAATATGTGCTCATCTAGGGGGAGACAATGTCTCGGTACATTGTAAATAAATATCTTCACTTTAACTGAATTACTTTGGCGAAACTTTAGTGAGAGATGGAAAAAAAGAAACAATTGTCCGCTCTAGGTGTGGTGGCAGTGAGAGTTGGCAAACCAAAAAAAATAGGAATACTAATAATAAATAAGTGGTGGCTCGGTGCGGTGTGGTATGGTGGCCCAACCCATAACCAGACTAATTTCAATAATAAGACTTTTACCACCACTTAACAAATTACAATGTTGAGGACGACGATGGCAAATGGGGTATGGTCCCGCGAAGAAGAAGAATGGATTTACGAAGGGGTGCCAGAGGAGGAATACCATTGCATATACAAACATGCAAGCTTTTCCCCGCCACTTATTAATTAACGAAGAATAAATGCGACGCACAAAACGTTTATCAATAGAATCACGTAGATAGTCAAGAGCTGTTGAACGTTAATCACATGTTTGTTGTGAGTGACATCGCGTTGTGTTACATGGATGGATATTGTTTGCAGGGGAGTGCTGAAGGGAAAGTTGTATTATTCAAGTGGAGTTTATAAAGGGTTATATCATCTAACCGAACCATAAACAAGTGCCTACATAGGCTAAGGCGAAATGTAAACAGAGGTGTAATCTGCAGTACTTTTAATTCTAGCGTAGAAGGGATTGCAAAACTTTTTATTGCACAGTGGAACAAGATAAATGACATATCTGATAATGACAAAGAGTGTGTGGTTTTATCAAAACTGGAAATTTGCAAAAACGATTGAAATATTTATAAAAAATAATCGTAATTTTAATGGTGGATTTTTCAAAGATTTTTTCGATGACTTATTTAAAATAATATCTTTTATGTCTAAACAATATTTTTAGGAGCAAAGAGTGAATTTTTTAAATATGTTTTCAAGGGTTTTTTGTTTAAAAATCCTTAATTCCTGAACAAATATTTTATCACTATTTTATTAGGGCCAAACAAAGTGTGCATTTTTTAAGGACCACACAAGGGACTATATGTAACGAATATTTTTCTAACAGCAATTACAAACGAAAACTTTTTAAGAAATTCTTTTAATAATTATACAAAAAAAAACCAGTGAGCGGAGCAGTATACGTACGGATACAAGAGTTAGAAAGTCACCATAATTCTATTCCATTCGCCAGAAATTGGATTAAAAAACTTTCAACATTTTGAAAATTTGTACAACTAGACAGATGAGTCAAATCTCCGGACTCGGAAATACATTTGGATATACAAAGTTTGGATGAAATTGGATATTCCGTTCCTTTAAAATTGACTTAACATATATATATATTCAAATTTTTACCCTTTGTGAGGAAGGGCGAAGTCCCATTTCTTGAGACTTGGGGTAGAATTGTTAAAAATATTACGATGTGTAAAGTTTGGATGAAATTTCATCAAGGGATGGACATACGGGTCCCCTATTTAAACACTATACAGGCTTTGTAAAAATTTTAAGTTGTATAGTTTAAATCGGTTACTTCTTTTGCATATTTTACATTTCGGAAGTAGTGGACCGGTTTTCCCCATCTTTGAACTTGATTTAAGTCTGAAATTAATATTAAGATGTGTAAAGCTTAGATGAAATTGGTTATTCCCTTCGAGAATTATCGTGCGCAGCAGCCATCAATATAGAAAACAGGACGAATCATTATCAAGTCTTAAAGTCTTTACAATATTTAAATTCACATAATTCGAAAAACATCATTAAACTATTTTTTCTTTTTTTTTGGAGTCTGCTAAAACATAAAATATCAATTACATCTAGCTGCCATTTCAATATCAATGTCAAAAATCGAAGAAAGAAAAATGATCCACTATTGTCGATATAGCAATAAAAGAGACAACGACACTCTGATCCGATCGGAATGGCAATAAAAACGGGTAGTGGGGTGTCAGGTGAAGTGAAGTCTTGTAATGATTTTATTTGTCCCTTAGGACTTTTTTATTGATATAAAGTATGACATTACATTTCATTTCCCTACGAAGCCAATAATGGCTTGTCTGTAGGAAATATAATACATAATACATATGATATAATCAAATTACAATTTGCTGTAGATTTCATTGCATTTCATTATTTACTTATTTATATAATATTTTTTCATGTGTTTTATTCTGGTAGATTTGTTCCTTGCTTCTAAAACTTCTTTCGGAAATTCATTTACATCTAACGATAACTTTCCATATTCATTCTTGAAGTTAGGTATAATGTAGCGACCTTCTGCTCTTCTTCTTGTGTTTTGTTGGTGGTTAATTTTTTTGGCAATGTTGGGATCATCCCCAAATTCACTTGCTACTGTTAATGCATGGAGTTCTTTTATGTTTAGGATATTTTGGTGTTTGTAAATTTGTTTCTTGCTGTCGTGTGTTGTTGTTTCCCCTGTGCAGTTGTTGTGAGCGTGGTGACATTTTTTATATAAGGACTTCACAATTCTGTCTTGTATTCCTTGTAGGGATCTGCAGCATCGTGCGTTTCCCCACGCTGAGATACCATGCCGCAGCTGAGACTCTACAAGTGAGTAGTACACTTGTTTCAGCACGTAGTATGGAGCACATTTACTCAGATGGTAAATGGCAAACGATGACTTTCTTAATTTTTTCTCGACATTTTGAGTATGTAGTTTCCATTTAAAGTTATGGTCGAGATGAACCCCTAGGTACTTGTAATTTTCGACCAGTTCTAAATGTGTTGTACATGTATCCCCATCTGTTTCTATCTCATCTTGGCCACATTTTGCGTGAAGACAATCGTTGTTGTGGAAGACAATATTTATGTTTGTTTTTGCCACAGCCTTTGATCTGATGTGCATTATTTTTGTTTTGTTAGGATTGATTACAAGTCCGTTGTCGTGGCACCATTTCGTTATCACGTTGAATTCTTGTTGCAAAATTTTTGCTGCTTCGGTTATTTCTTTGTGTGATACTATGATAGCAGTATCGTCTGCATATGTGAAAGATGTACTTCGTTTTAAGTGTTGAGTCATCTCATTGGTGTATATTAGATACAAGATTGGTCCTAATTTTGATCCTTGAGGTACTCCGTAGTGAGTTGGCAGTTTGATGCTATTAGTTTTGTCAATCTTAACGTTGAAAGATCTCGATGAGAGGTATTCGTGAAACCATGCTAAACAGTGACCTCTTATTCCTATTTTTCCTAGCACAGCAATTATTTTTTCGTGGGACAAAGTGTCGAACGCTTTGCTAAAATCTATAAACAGGGCAATGCAGTTTTGTTTTTGGCTGAGGCTTTTGTTGATGTGGTTGGTGAAGTGCCCAAGAAGCTGGTTAATATTTTTGCCCTTTTGAAATCCGTATTGGTTTTTGTTTATGATTTTATATTTTCTCAAGAAACTGTTCAGTCTTCGAACAATTATCTCTTCTAAAACTTTTTCTAATACTGGGAGTATAGAGATTGGTCTATAGTTTGCGTATTCTGCTTTGACGCCTCCTTTATAAATTGGTCTAATTATGGATTGTTTCAGAATTTGAGGTATTGAGGGTTCTCTTATACTTTGATTTATAAGGTTTGTAATTATTGGTGTTAGAGTACACGCATTTTGTTTTAGATCAACAGCTCTAATGTTGTCCACTCCGGCACTTTTATTTGTATTTAGAGTCTTTAATATGGAGTAAATCTCCGATTCACTTGTATATTCAAGAAACATTGTATTTGATAATGTTCTATCGATTCTGGTATCAAGTGTAACAATATTACATGAGTGAACTATTTGTTGTACATTTTGATTAAAGTATATAGCGAAGTTGTCGGCTATTTCCTCAGTGGCTTTATCGATGAAATTTTGTTTTATAATATCATCAATATTATTCGACTTTTTTCCTGTAATTTCGTTAATTATTTTCCAGGTTTCTCGTATATTACATTTATTTTTGATGAACTGGCGGTACATGTGATGGTTTTTTGCATTTGAAATTTGTTTGTTTAATTTATTATTAAAATTTTTATAGAGTAGTTCGTTTATTTTGTTACTTTTGTTTCGGCACCACGTTTTATATAATTTATCTCTAATGTTACACGATTTTAATATCGATTCGGTGAGCCATGGATGAGGGTTACGTTTTTTGAATTTTATTTGTTCTTTAGTGGAATCTTGGTAAATTTTGTTGAAAACGTTATGTATATTGTTGAAGAGTTCGTTTGTGTTATTAGATATGTTTATAATATTTTCCCAATCAATACTTTTTATTTGGTTATTTACCTTATTGGTATTGATTACATATTTTTTACATGGTATGTTTTGCTTCGTTTTGTTCCTCGATTCTTCTATACATCCGATTAACGCATAATGATCAGATATTGGCGTAGTCACTATTGCAGAATAGGCATATCGTAAGCATTTATCCCATCTAAAGAATAAATGATCAATACAACTTTTTGTCATCCTATTACTGTCTTCCCTTGTTGGTTGCGAGATCATACATTGCATTCCATTAGTTGAAAGAATGTTCAGATATTGTGATGACTTAGTGTTTTCTTTATTTATGTCGATATTTATGTCGCCTACTAATATTATTTTGTTTTTGTTCCTTAAAGTACTTAAGTTGCAATCTAGCTCATTTAGGAAGTGTGAAATGCTTTGACTGGGCGGGCGATAAATTGCTAATATTGTTGAAGTACTATTATCTGGAATAGTTACCTCAAGTTCCAAAATCTCTGCTGAGTTCATAACTGTGTTTATGTTTTTTGTATATAGCGTTTCTTTGACATATATAGCAATTCCACCTCCTTTGCCATTCCTGTTCATAAATATTGAGTTGAATCCATCAATGTGATAAAAAGAGTTCTCCTCATCTGTTATATTTGTCTCACATAGGACTATTAAATGGATTTTGTGTAATATTTTTGCGGTATTAGTTATAAATATTAGAAAGTTTTTTCTCATAGATCTTATGTTTAAATGTATAATATTCAAAGAAAAGTCCAAATAATTTGATTTAATTTCATTAAAATTATTTATTATGTCTTCAGAATAATTCATATTTTCACTATTATATTTTGTGTAATTTTCCAAAATCTTATTTTTTTTATAATTTGAAAAGAAAATCTTTAAAAAGTTTATTATTTATTAATTTTTGTATCCTTTTTTTATAATTGCTGATTTGTGTTGAGTGTTTTTGGTAGTACTGGTAAATTTGTGAACTAATTTGTAGAAGTTATGTTTTCCAGTTCGGATGAATTATTTATTAAAAGCAAATGGGAATTTTCAATTTTTCGGGCATAAATGCATCCATTTCTGACCCAAACAAACTTCCAACCGCATTCCCTAGCTCTCATTTTCGTTTGCCAAAGCAGTCGGCGATTATGAGGGGTAAGCTCATCGTTAAGACCTTCTGAAGCTCTTCTATAGATAGAAGACCTTCTGAAGCTCTTCTATAGATAGAAGACCTCCTGAAGCTCTTCTATAGATAGAAGACCTTCTGACCTTCTGAAGCTCTTCCATAGATAGAAGACCTTCTGAAGCTCTTCTATAGATAGAAGACCTTCTGAAGCTCTTCTATAGATAGAAAACGTTCTGAAGCTCTTCTATAGATAATAGACCTTCTAAAGCTCTTCTGAAGATCTTCTATAGATAGAAGACCTTCTGAAGCTCTTCTATATATAGAATACCTTATAAAGCTCTTCCATAGATAGAAGGCCTTCTGAAGCCATTCTATAGATAGAAGTCGTTCTGAAGCTCGTCTATATATAGAAGACCTTCTAAAGCTCTTCTATAGATAGAAGACCTTCTGAAGTTTTTTTTTTTTTTTTTCTATCTGTAGAAGAAGGTCTTCCTGAAGAAGAAGGTCTTCTATCTGTAGAAGAGCTTCTGAAGCTCTTCTATAGATAGAAGACCTTCTGAAGCTCTTCTACAGATAGAAGACCTTCTGAAGCTCTTCTATGGATAAGATACCTCTCTTCTACAAATTAAGCATTTTCTCTATCATTTTTTTTCATTTTTTATAAATTCCCTATTTTCCATACTACCCCCATAATTAATAAGTCAATGTTTATTTTTTCCGCAAGACTGGTTAATTATGGCATGAGGTGTCTGTCGTTTATTGTTTTGCTTCTTTATTTGGTTTTTGCTGCTGCTGTCATTTTATATTTATATTCATATGTATTCTGTTTTGTTATTGTCATTCAGCTTCTTCTTCTTCTGTGTATTCTCTACCTCTTTGAATACAACTTCTTGTATGGCAGCTAAACATTGAGAAACCGTTAATACCAAAAACAAAAACATTGATTATGGCTTAAATGGGAATTGCGGAATAGCTTCGTCATATGGAGTTAATGTCAGTCCGTCAGTCGGGTGGGTTTTATGATTTCCTCGTTCTCTTGAATTGCTGTAAACATTTGTTTGTTATTGTTGATTTGTTTATCGATTTTAATATAAATAGGTATATGGGATGATGATGATGATGTTGTTGTTTTTGTAATCGCTTAATATTTAGCATTCATGTCAACATGGCTATTTCTTTCACCAGTGACGCATTGTCAAAGTTATGAATTCTTTAAGAGAAAGGAGAATTCGAATAGAAAATAAAATGCAAAATTTTTATTAAAATCATATAGAAAGCCTGTAAAAGGTGTATTCATAGAAGGTCAGCAATAGATCTGAGTTCAGTAGGAAGTCTGCAAGGAATATTTATTCACAGAAGACTCCTGTTACAGACATCTTTGCTTTAGAATGCAGGGAAAGAAATGGATTGATATTCCCCATTTTCAAACTTGCTTTAAGTTTAGAAGCTTTATTATAAAGGGAAACTTTTGGATGAAATCGGTTACTTCCTTCGTGAGTTATGGTGAACACCAGACAGACATTTCAAATCGGATCCAAAGAAACTTGGCGTCTAAAACAAATTTTTCAATGACGTCCATGTTATCGTAGGAGAAAGTACGTATATCCTCATTGGTCATCAGGCAGAGGCTATACAAAAAGTGTGGCAAGTGAAACCCCGTTTTTAGAATCCAATTGTTTTCGGTCAATATCGATTTCAGGTAATTTCGAGTTGGTTTTGAAATGCTACATAGGTTGTGAAATGCTACAGACAATCTAAGTACCTCAAATTTGGCGGGACCTCCATATGTTGCTATGTGAAAACATGGACCTATAATGAAAAGTTCTTGATAAAATGTTTACCCTACAAAAAAAGAAATATAGAAAAATTACGGCTGCTTTGTTCGGAAATTGAACGACCGAAGCACATATAAAAATTACTTTAAGTTCGGTCGGTGCGAATGATAAAGCGTCGCGTCATATGTGGGGGTTATGTATATATATATATATATGTTCAGCGACCAATTTGGGGACACGTTTTCGATACAGTAATAATTTCAGGGACTTTTTTAATTTTTGGGGATTTTTCCTAATAAATGATAGGCCCAGAGATGGGTTTGGGGCCATTCGACACATGAGAACATTTTATGGTGTAATTTAATATTATATCCAGATTCCAAAGGTAGCACACATGTTCCTATGTATGTAGGCCGACATTCATATTATATTGTGGGAAGATTTGACACTCCATGAGAACACAAAATATCATGTTCAAGAGCGTCAAAATACCGAATATTGGGTGATACCGCTCTATGGGAGCTACCGCGAAACATAAACCAATATTGATAATTTTTCGTATGGAGATTTTCTACGCAATGTGAATTCAAATATCAAGTTTGAAAAACGTGGTCAATGCCCCCAACATTCCGAATATTCGGGGGTATCGTTCTAAGATGCCTACCCCGAAACATGACACAATATTGATCATTTTTTGTAGGAAGATGTGAATCAAAAATATCCAAGTAGAGCGAATTCGTCTGAAAAACATAAAGTCCCCAAAATACGAAATATTCGGTGGTAACGTCCAATTTTCAAACCAATAACCAATAATGGAAATAGAGGAATGTGCAAAATGTCAAAGCTCTATCGTCAATATTGCGAGCTCTAGCGTAAACAGGCCCACTGGCAGATTAGCCGATTTAGCCAATCGACATAGAATTTTATTCAGATCAAAAATTTTATCCGAATCAGGTGAATTTTTCGATGTTTTGAAAACGGAATGATAAATTTAATATACACATTAGGGTTAAAAATGGGGAGGGAACTTCATATTCATTTTTTTCCCAATAAGATTTTACTTTTAAAGAGATCGGAATGGTAATAACCACTTCGTTTGCAGAAACCCTAAAAACACAGTAAAAGCGCTGATATTGAGACTGGAAGGGGTCTTCTGTCCAAAGAAGATCTACAAGACGCCTGCTTTCTAAGAATAAAATACCTGTAACTCTCATATAATATTCTGAACTTCGATAAATATGAAAAAAATATTCATAATTGACCCATTGCTCTCATTAGTCATGGGACAAGATGTTTTTTTTTTACATTCTGTGAGAATATTTTCTCACCATTGACTAATTTAAATCATTGTCAGACACGCAAGAGTAATGTAGTCTCGAAGCGACTAGGTAGTAAAAACTGCATATTGATCGTTGCTCTTTATGACGCCAATTAGTTGTTCTATATGCCAAAGAAAAATGTTCATTTTATAATGAGTCAAGGCATGACAGTCTACAAGGTGTGATGGCATCCTGGCGCCATTGTGAATAATTAGAGACTCATTACTACTAATTCATTCATTTAAAATTAAAGTCAATATATATTACATTAGCAAACAATTTGCAAACACTTCTCCATGGCAATTTTAACGTTTAATTGTTCGAAATTATTGATTTTAAATCTATTCCACAACATTGATGCGATATAAATGAGATTGAAGAATCCTTCATAAAACTTCGTAGCACTCTTCCAATTAGAAAAAAAATATTGGTAATTCTAGCTTGGTGGGTGGTAGACACCTAATCTCATTTGTCATGGCCAGCTATAAAGTGGGAACTGAATTCGCTAACAGAATATTGTAATTATTGCAATCGAAGTGTTCTGTTTAAGTAAATATTCGAGGTAATTAATGAAAAAAGGAAATATTATGAATAAATAATTATTTCAGCAAACAATGGCTAAGTGTTGTTGAATGTGAAAATGTAATTATTTTAAAGCCTTTAACATAATAAATGGACCTTTATGATGTGTATGAATACATGACATACTACAGTGAAAGACAATTAAATGGGTTCTTTTTGTTTAATTTAAGAAATAAAGAATCTAATTCAACTTTATAAAAAATTTGCCAATTTTTTCAAATATTTTTATTATAATCTCTTTCTTTTATTATTTCAATAAATGGTACTCGCATTTAATGCCCATGCGTTTTCCAAGAAGTAATGAAGTTTATCTTCCAATCCATATATATTTTGCGAAATTTCATTTGACGGCTAAGATGTACTACATGTTGCATTGAAGTACCCAAAAACTCGTAAAACGCGAATAATTTCCGAAAACTCCATATGTCATTAACGCGCATCCGATTTCGGTGTGCACCCTAAAAAAATACATCGATCTATAACGATTTCAATGTGGTCCATTAAGAACCATGGATGTGCCAGCAAAATCTATTTTTGAGATAAATTGCGTACATCTCTCTTTCGGCTGAAGTTTTTAAAGTTATCTTTTTGAAAAAGATCAAAATCCGTATGAGGTCTTTTATTGAAGCGGAAATGATCCACAGAAAACGCAAATAAATCCACGATATTTTCAAAAACATTTTTTGCCACATTTCGTGTTTTTGGAAGGCCAGTTCCCGCCATTCTAGTAGATGGATATTCACGAAGAAGATTTTATATCATCCGAAACGTAAAAAACCTTATTGATAGCGGGTACCCATATCATTCAATTGACAGATCTAAAAATTTGGCCCGGAAAATAGGTTTTTTTTAGAAATTTGATCGCACAAAATTTTCACCATCGGATGAGTATTACTCTGAAGCTGTACATACTACATACACAAAATACATAACAAATTACGCAGATTCGCGACTACAATAATCTTATAATCGATTTTTAGAAATTCCTGTTTGCGTATTAACGCTAGAAGTAAAATTAAAAAACACTCAAAATCGAGCTTGAAAATGTCATCATCATTTGAAGGTAGATGAGTTAAAATTTTGAAAAATGATACATAAGGGGCGTAGTCCCCATTTTGTTGGCTTCTAATTTTACTTTGACACGAAGACAGTGAAATGAGTGCCTTAATCACAAATCGATTGAGAACATAAAAAAACTGGCTCGCCTCAACCTGTTTTTACACATTAAAGTAGACACAGCTTCCACCAAAATAAAGTTTGGAGTTCAATATCATGAAAAGTTTGCAACGACAGACCAATTAACCCAAAACTATTCACTTTTTTTCATATACTTAAGTAATTCCCGAGTTATAAGGGCTGAACCTCCGCTTCAGCTCTGTTAAAAAATTGGCAATATTGCCCATATATACTATTTATTTGGATTTCATATGTCATGACCTGATTATGGACGACATATATCAAAAGAAAAATCTATTAAATTCAATTTTTTTAGTAAGGTTATGAGCTTTGCAATGTAGAGAAGAGGGGAAAATGTGTACAGTACCAATTTGTGTATACAGTCCAAATTATTTAAATCGCTTCGCATTCGAATTGTACGAATTCTGCCATTAAATAATTCAAAATTTTTTTCCTTCGATTTTGCATTTGGTTTTCTTGATATTGGAATTTTATTTTTCAGAAAGAATGTACTGTGTCTCTCGAACGCAAGGATGTAGCGATGTCAAATTTTGTTCAAATCCTATTTAGGATAGTTGCATTAAATCTGTGAACAGAAAATTGTTCTATGATTACGGAAAGAAATTCGGGGCTCAAAGGGTTAACAATAAAAATTTAAAAAATTTTCATTACATTGTATTCGAACTTTAGATGGTCCTCCATTTACCGAAAACCTCTAAAAACCATCCATTAGCCCTTCCCAAAGCCAAAGAAAATGGCTGGAAGAACTTTGAGGATCCTCCATTGACAGAGACATTCAGCTGGCAAAATTATTACGCCTATGTTCACAATTTGCATGGATTGTTTTGAAAATGGGAAGGGAGTCATCAATAGCCACAATTAGAAGGGCGAAATAACCGAAAAAGGACATCGAAAACGACGACAAAAGTCCAGGAATTAAAGTTGGTATTTTGCTGGCTCATCAAATATATTCTTCTGATCAGGTTACCGACCTATGGATGCAGTGTTTGCAACACCTCGCAAATGTTCGTTGGAGACTTCAGAAAGTATGCAGCCATATTCGCTGCAAATCACGATAGAGAAAATTTTAAAATAGAGCTTAGAGATAGAGCTCCATATTTTAGACATAACTCCCATATAAGGACCCCCCCCCCCCTATTTTAGCTTATTAGATGATCAGAGTCTCATTTTCCAACTGAAGTGGCTTTAATGTGGCTTTCCATCTTCTGGTTGAGTATAATAATTATTCGCAGAAATTCGGCAGTATGGAAATATGCCTTGAACGTAGTATCATTCTATTTTAGGTATTTTGACGGTTTTAATCTCACCTGTACCCAGAGTGGCTGCAATTTGGCATTTTGAGGTCTTGGTGGGTAAAAGACTTCTAAGCAGAAAATTTTCATAATAGGTCCATGTTTTAGATGTCATATTATAGGTATCTATAGATGGTCCTAGGCTAATTTTTCAAGTAATTTAGAATTATTGATGGATCTTAGTTTACGCAGATATTCGCATTTAGATGATCATATTCTGTACTTTGGATTACCCATATAAGAGTTCCGCACATTTTAAGTTTTTGAGGATACCAGACTCATTCTTGCAATAGGAGTGGCTGTACTTAAGCTCTACGTAATGGGTAAAACACATATTTACACGGAAATTCTCCATGTCTATTTTTACACATGGTCCCCATAGGTATTTTGATGATCCTATGCTCATTTTTAATTCGAGAGTCAGTAATTTGGCATTCAGATTTCTTGGCGGGTAAAACACTTCCTCGCAGAAAATTTTTAGTATAGGGCGATTTTTTGGACCTAGCCACCATATAAGGATTCCATACCATTTTATGTGTTTTGATTGTCCTAGGACCACATATCCACTTATCATTTGGAGTTTATGATAGGTAAATACTTCTAAGCGAAAAATATCCATTATAGGTCGATGGTTTGAACATGTCCCCCATATAAGGATCCTGTCCAATTTTAGGTATTTTGATGGTCATCATACATCCCTTATACATGGGGTACATGATGCAGGGAACCCTTTTTCGTATAGAGGACATATTATAGGTCCTCTATGTCCTTTATAGACAGAGGAACTTTTATAGGTTATAGTGACAGCAAACGATGCCATAATTGTCCCTGCCATTTTGCCTTTTTCAGTAAGATTTGTAATTTTCACGAGTCTAAATTAGTTAAATTTAACACTAGAACGCCGAAGGCAGTCATTTTGACCGCTTTCCAATTTCAAGTACAAAAGCAACTGTGCATTTAATGACACTTGACACAGTTAATTCTACTATGTCTAGATCATGACCGAAGATAGAACCCATTGTTCTATTCCTTCTTGTGCCTCACCCATAAAGATTGAACATTTCCTATATTTATAAATCCAATATACGGCGAATGGAATGTCCGATTTGAACAACCTATTATTTTCACTAGATTTTGTCCGAAGATCGGACTCAATGGTTCACTCCTTCTATCCGATTTGAACCTAACTTTGTACAAGCTATTAATTCTACCAAGCCTAGATCAAGACCGAAGATAGAACCCATTGTTTAACTCCTTCTTGAGCCTCACCCATAAAGACTCTCTCTTCGACGTCGTTTTGTGTCGACGACGACATACGGAATAGGGGTGAATAAAACCTACACACAGGAATCCGAATATCTTCGCAAACCATACTTGTTTTCAAACAAAGTGGCTATAACACTGTGCAGCACTAAAATCTTGAACCAATCGAGACCCCCAAAATCATGAAGCTTGTGATGGTGGAAGAAAATCCCTAGCTGGGTTTAGCATTATTAGCTAAGGTTTTTTTTAAATTAATTTTTAAAATTAGCACAATTTTCAAATAATACGTACGTATTATTGAGTCTATATCTCGTGAACTATTTGAAATATTGCTTTTCTCTCTTAAGCAATATTTTTCCTCTTAATTAGATCTAAAAATTTTCTCTTGAGATAAAATCAATGAAACAACACCATCATACTGAAAATAGCACAACTGCAAAAAAATTAAAATTTCGACAACTTTTTCCATGTTTAATTTTTACTTCAATTTTGTACCTATTTATCGAAAAAAGCATAGCAATTTTTATTTCTATAAACATACAATTGGGAGTGAATTTCTTTGGTTCATCTTGATGAATTTGTGAGGCTATAACTATGTGAAGGAGTCAACCAATGAAATCGGGGTTTTAAGAAAAGTTGTTTGATTTGCTATTGGCTATCTTCTTGTCATATACTGTTTGGCCGAGTCAGTAGCAGTTTCTGAAAAAAGTGTGAAAAACATGGAAAAAGTATGTCTAAATTTTAATTTTTTGCAGTTGTGCTATTTTCAGTATGATGGTGTTGTTTTATTGGTTTTATCTCAAGAGAAAATTTTTAGATCTAATTAAGAGGAAAAATATTGCTTAAGAGAGAAAAGCAATATTTCGAATAGTTCACGAGATATAGACTCAATAATAAGTACGTATTATTCAAAAATTGTGCTAAAATCCGCCCCAGTCGAATATTTTAAAAATGAATTTAAAAAAACCTTAGCTAATAATGCAAAACCCAGCTAGGGATTTTCTTCCACCATCACAAGCTTCAAGATTTTGGGGGTCTCGATTGGTTCAAGATTTTAAAGTTGAAAAATGTGTCACTGTGTAATTTGGAATTCTGCTTTAAGGTGGGTAAAGCATTTCTCAAAATTCAGTACAGGACCATATTTCGGACATAGCCACCATTTCAACGACCCATCCCATTCTAAAAAAGGTAGCTGTAAATTAGAATTGTGGTTGCTCGGTGGTAAACACTTCTTGCCTGGGAACAAAAAATCGCAAAAAAAATTCAATAAAGGTCCACGTTCCCTCATAGCCACCAAATATACATCAAGCAATTAATGGCTCCACAAAATTTCATTTGGGTACCTCCTGCAGAGTGGGTCATAATTTTGAAAATGAAGATCGGTACATATTTAGCGGGTCAAATGGAACCAGACTTTTGTGTTCCGCTCATTGGTTTTAGTTTATGTTTAATTAACCTTACTTATTTATTATTAATTAATAATCATTTTTCCCCAACAATCAACAAATAATTATGTTAACAACTGCAACAACAATAAAATTCATATTACCACAGCGCATTTCATTCAAACATTTCACTTCGATATGAATTTTGTTATTCTCGTGAAACGAAGTTACGCTCGCAGCTTTTTGTTAATTTTCATGTTTAATTGTAAACGTTTTTACGCTAAATTTAAACTATAACTTGGCGTTTCAAATTCCCCCAGCAGCTGTAAGTGGTGTAAAAGGCACGGCGCACTATGTCGCGAGTTCATATAAATAGCGGTCAAAAATAGAAGGGGTTATCGTAAGTTAATGAAATTTGGTACATGTGTTTATTATTGGCCTAAAGAGCAACTGACAAAAAATTGGATAGATCGGACCAAGATTTGCTATACCTCCCATATAATGGGTCTTGAGAATGTTACCCTTTTTGGCCTATAAAATCTTTAATATTCAACCAAATTCAATGAAAATTGGCAATATACATTTAATTAGGCCTATAAAGCAACTGACCAAAAACTGGATAGATCGGACCAAGATTTGATATACTTCCCATACAAAGGGTCTTGAAAATTTTACTATTTTGGGCTATATAATCTTTAATATTCATCCAAATTCAATTAAAATTGGCAATTTATGTTTACTTATGCCTATAAAGCAACGGTCCAAAAATTGGTTAGATCGGCCCAAGATTTGATATACCTCCCCTACAAAGGGTCTTGAAAATCCGATTTTTGGACCTATAAAATTGCTTATATTAATCCAAATTCCATGAAAATTTTCATGTCTTCGTCCAAATTACTTCAAATTTGGGCGAATACAGTAATAGGTGTTGCAATTTAGTTATTGGTCCATGTTTCAGGTACCTACCATACCAAACGTCCCTATGAAAGAAAATTTCTGTACTATAAAATCGTTATATGCAGCTAAATTAAGTATAGTAGTTTTGTTTTTGTTACTTTTTATTATAATAAAATTAATTCCTATAAATTACTTTTTTATCATTAACAAAATTATCAAAACGCAAATCAGAGACATATATAAAATATTGTCTTCCCAAATGTACGATTTAGTATCCTCCATGTTATAATTTCGGGCCTTAACTTTATGGCTGTTTAAGGATATTACAAGGTCGGATTGTAATATAAAATACTAAATAAAATCCATATTTAACTCGGCTTTAACGAAAGTTCGGGCTGCTACTAATTATTTTGTGACATGACTTGTCAGCATCTTGTGAAAGTCGCTCAAAAGGTATTGTACTGCACTTTGCATATCCCATGCCATGAACTAATATTTTTCTGTATGAACTTTCCACAAAGGTAATTCATGTGCGACCTCTAAATTTAGATTATAAGATTATGTCTCAAATAATCTGGTAAATAAGTATAATCTTCAAATTGACTGAAATTGTATTTCAAAGCTATATTTTAATACCAATTCTTCCATATCTCCGCTTCGAATAACGTATTTACCACTTAATTGCAAATATTATGTAAAATATTGTATGATTACTATGTTCGGAATCCATCTTCTCCTTCCTGTTTGGCCCTCAATAACTTATTTAATTGTATACATAACATATTGGACCATTCGCATCCAACCATTTCATGAATATGCCATATCACCAAAAAAGTTAAATAACTCTTAGGACCGCAGGTCTCCGCAGCTAAATTTTTTATAGGTTAAAAGTACATAATTTTCACAACTAAAACAAACAAAAATGGAGATTAAACTTTTTTAAACTTTTTTTTCTACTCCACTAATTTCAAGAATTGCTTTACAAAATTGATGAACTAAGTACTACAGATGTTTGTAACTATAAACACCATATGACCACTATTTACACACAAACAAAGGTGAAGCCAAGTTTTTGACATACCAAGCAACTAAAATAAACACTTTTTTATAACCTTTACTTTTAATATTCAAATTTTTGAGCATATGAAAAAAGGGCTAATTTTCCGAAAAAAATGAGAAAAATGCCGATTGCCAACAACTATCAGATTTGAACCCTCGTATAGGCAAAACTACTTGGCGTATCAATACCAAAATTCATATTTTTCCTAACTGGAATGTTTTCTATCAATTCTCATCAATAAATTTCTGCTCCCATGTACTTGGTTTTTACCATTTTTGCCCGCGGTCGTGACACTGTGCGGCGGTAGGGAGGGCAGATGGGTGGAGGAGGCAGCAGCCTCTGTACCCTGGTGAACAATTTTAGTTCCCATTAACTAGATGGTGGTGATGGTGATGATGATGACGACGATGATGAATGGCTGGCTGTGCGATGGCAATGATGAAAAAAGCGTTGATATAAATCACATGTTGTTGTTGGGAGAAAAAAAAACAAACTACAACAATGCGATGTACTCAGAGGGTATGTGTAATGCTGATGAGGGGAGGTCTCGAGTTAGGAAAAACATGTACGGTTCTGTAATTTTGAAAATTTGTGTGATTGTGTTTTCTTATGCGTTGTTCGTTAGTGTTAGGTGTTATTATTGTTCTGCATGTGCTTTTGTTATTGATGTAATTAATGCTAAAGTCGTATCCGTCGACACTGTTGCATGTAATCTGATATTTATACGAGTCGACTGGTTAAAAACAAACAAATTAACACGTCAAGCTATCCATCCAACCGTACATACATACATACATATTGCACAATTTTTATTTCGTTCATAGATTTATTAAGCTATTGTTGTTGTTTTTGTTTTTGCTGGTCCGCTCGTCCACATGTTGGAATAACCGTTTTATTAGAATTTTGTTGTAATTTTTGCTGACGAGATAGTGGCCAAAAAGTGTTTTTCGAAGTGATTCTTTCACGAAAAGCACAGAGTCATAATTATCCAACTTGCTTTGCAAAATTTGACAATCTCTGGATCTAACGAGAACAACGGTTCAGATTTTCATGCAGTATCGAATGTAAATTCCTTTTTTTGCAAATCTATTGACACTGTCATATTATTTCCTCGAATCGTGTATTTCTAGCAGCATCGGAAGATTTATGTTTGAAATCCGCCGAAAATTTGATTCGGCGTCTGGATTCCGCAAACGTGCTCCTTGTGGTCATTCAAAAGAAATCGATATCCATATACATAATGACATCAGACTTGCATTCCCAGGTATAAAGAATTTCATTGATATTACAGATAAATGACCTTCTATGAGTCCTCTATGGATAGAAGCCCTTTTGTAGGTTCTCTGTTATAACACAATTTCTATAGATTATGGATCTTCTATAGGAAGAAACCATACAGACATATGCATATGTATAGATACTCTCAGATACCTTTTATAAGCCAATCGTATTATATAGTTCTCAGTTTATAGAGAGGAATCTCTAAGTAGACGATACTTTATGCATAGAAGACTTTCTGCAGATGAAAGACACTTTATGTAGATACTAAACCATATGCAAACTTCCTATATATCATATCGCATTATATAGTTCCCAGTTGATAGAGGGTCTTCTATAGGAAGCAGATTTTTTATGCATAGAAGACTTTCTGCACATGTAGGTACTAAACCGTATAAACTTTCTATATATCCTACAGAGTAGAGCCTGTTTCAAAAGTACCCTCGTAGAGAGTGGTCCACTTTAGTCATATATATATATATATATATAGTCATATATATATATATATATATATATATATGGACTATAATTCAGGAATATAGTTAGAGAACCTTCTATAGACAGAGGAACAGGTATAGTGGGGAGATACTTTAAGTCGGATATAATTAGATCAGGTTTTATAGGGCATGTGTAGATAGAGGAACTTTTAGGCCATTATTTACATTAAATCGGACGAAAATATATATGGGACCTTTATCTGAATCTGAGCCGACTTTTAGGAAACTTAGCACACTTAATTCTAGACTCAATTCAGTACGCTATACCAAATTCGTGCAAAAAGATAATTGTATAGGGGCGTAGGTGTTCCATTAACATAAAATCGGACGAAAATATTTATGGGAGCAATATCTAAATCTGATAACTTCAAACACTCAATACAATTTCAAATCGAAAGAATATAGGGACTTTGGTGCACGGTCTTTTTGTACACGTTTTTGATATAACACGGTTTGAAAATTGAAAGTTTTTTTTTTTAAAAAACTGAGTATTTGAAATTTTTTTACACGATTTTATTCCATTTAGCATGATTTGAAATTTTATGTACTTAAATTTTTTTGTCAAAATTTTTTTGTCTGAAACCATCGATAGTATCGATAGTTTGCGAACACTAGCTTAAAGATTTATGTGAATACCCCTTTAGCGCGTACAAACAATTTTTTACTGGTCAAATCAAATGTGAATAGCACTAATTTAGGGGAATTCCCTTTTTTTACACGGCTTCTTCTGGAATCAATCTACCGTGTAAAAACAGACTTAGGAGTATATATATATGAGCTATATCTAAATCTGAACCGATTTTCACCAATTTCAATGAGGTTCGTTCTTGGGCCAAATAAATGAGCTGTACTAGATTACATCCAAATCGGATTATATATGTGACCTGTAGGGGAGACTGGGGCACCTTCGGCACATTTTTTTTAGAGCTCTATATCTCAGTACTTATTCAACATATATAAAAACTTTATGGCTGATTATTGTCCTCTGACACTCAATTATAAAAAATAGTACCAAAAAGATATAAAAAAATAGTATTAGTTAAAAAATTTTACAGTTTTGTAAAAAAAGTCAAATTCGCCGAATGTGCCCCAACCCGGGGTAGCTTCGGCATTTGATGGGGCACATTCGGCACCATAGTCATAGCCGGGTAATTGTCATCGCTATCAGTCTGATTGAAATTTTGATTCTCTAAAGGCTCTATTTGGTTTTAATACGCCACACAATATTTGAATTATAGGACATTATTTTCTAGCGGCGGACGTTTACATCTCAAGGTCGCACACACCATCAGAAATAGAGGTTTTCTATCGCATTTTCGTCAATACAAGCACGTTTGATCTTATATATGCAATTTCGAACCATATTAAAGGATTAGTTTTAAAGACAAACTCAAAAACATTTTAAGGAAATAATATTGCACAATCTGTATATTGCCGAATGTGCCCCACTTTCAAATGCCGAATGTACCCCGAATGTACTTTTTATAGTTTTTTCATTTTTTTCGATCAGTTTTGAAAAAACATTATATTTTTAAATATTTCTATAATAATACACATCGTAGTTAACCACTTTTTAATAATATTGTCTTAAAAATTTAAAAAGTTTTATACACGAAATACTTACGAAATGGAATTGAAATATTACAGAAACATCTATAAAAATACAAAAACCTATATATCTAAATAAGCTTATTAGCTAGAAATTTCAAATTTTGTGTCAGTTATTTATTTTGATATTCGATACCTATGTATCGAAACTAGTGATGTACGGGGAGAACTTCATATCGAAAACGCGATTGCCGAAGGTGCCCCGATGCCGAAGGTGCCCCAGTCTCCCCTACTTTGTTTGCAATTTAATATAAACAGACGCACAGTGGGAAAAATGCAGATCTAGCGCGCATAAAATAAAAGTAGATATTTTACTGTATGTTTATCGATATTTTGGATAGTGGCTCACTAAATCGATGGTTAAGAGATGTACTACGAGACAAACTTGATATTTTTGGATCAGAAGAAAATAGCAACCTATTGAAAAGTTCTCTCCTTGTTTCCTCACGACTCATTTTTCTGGTGTATTATTACCTGTAGTTCCGAAAGTCCTTATTTCTGGATTCCCTTTCTTTAACACTTTTTGAATGATGAGAAAAATCTATGAATGAACATTCGTTAAATGCGGATTTTTAATTCTTAGGTAGAAAAATCTATAAATCCCCATATAATATGTATTTTTGCATTCATATGTAACTGATACCTGAATCCGACCCTAACGAAATTCGTATGACAAAGTCATAAAGTCAACCGAAGTCATTGGAAAACCAATAACAGGTATAATAAAAGTACATAAACTCCACCCCCACGCACAAAATTTCGTTGTAGTTTCAATTTTTATTTAGAAAGACATTTGGAATAAATGTATATTCAGTGCTGTTTGGAGCAGCTTACTTACATACCCTTATATTCATACTCACACCTATTTCTCTGGAACCTTAGGACGGACATTTTGAACATGTTTTCTTCTTATCTGCTATGCTGTGATCTATTCCATGTCATATTTGATCAACTATATCAACAAAATTCACAAATTTTTAATTTTATTTGAACTTATCCTTAAAAAAGCTTCCTACACCAAATTAGAAGTCGCAGGAAAAAAATTAGTATGATGTTCTAGACTGACACACAAAAAAAAATATAAAAAAATCAACACTGAACTCGTCTGCACTCCATACGAAACCCCTATTTTAATTGAAGGAATTAAAAAAAACGGACCTTACATATATTTTGCCCGAAACAACTAAATTAAAATAACTTATAACTATTAATTTTAATTAAATACCAATACTATATATCAAAAATGTACAAAATTCTATAATAATATATTCACAAAATGCACACGACCATCGCAATTTTATAGCTAAAAATACCATTTTTAACATTGGGAAAAATATATATTTTAAATGTACCGTTACTCCGTTCTAACTTATTAATTCGGATTATTTTATACGCACATAAGTAAGTCAATACTCTACTTTAAAGCTGCATTAAGGGAACCCCACCCATTCTCGATTTTATTTTTTCAAGATTTTCAAGGGGTGGTAAATCAACACCAATGCTTGTTAAGGTTTTTAACTTTGCACATATATATTTGAAGATTTAAAAGAGAAGAAAAATAATTTACAAAAAAAATTGGTTATTGTTTTTTGAAATTAAAGAAAAGTCCTTATTTTTGATGGCGGGCATGATAACTCCTCACTGGAGCTTTGGAATCCGAAAACTTCAACGGTGTTAGAAAGAGTACATATCTGGCTCTCGTATGAACTAGGATTATTGACTTCTCTCTAAAATTAACAAAATGGCGGACCTTTGAAAAAATATTTTTGGAAAATCGCCGATTTTTTTACCAAAAACCGAGTTAAAAAATAAGTAAGATATTTACCGATTGGCTTTATCATTGTTCATATGATAGCTATACACTCACAGAGAAACGTGTACAAATTTGGAATCCCCTTAATGTTTTAAGGTTTCCTTCAAGTTTATTTTTTTATTTTCTGCGCGCTAGATCGGTATTTTTTTCCACCGTGAGACGGACGGACATGCATGAATCGACTAAGAAAGCGATTCTATGCATTCCCTGTTACAAACATATGCACAAAGACAAAAATAAGTGTGTTGAAGCGTATAAAAAACTTTATTGAGACCTTCTAAAACTAATCTTAAAAGAATGCACACTTATATTGAGACTCTCTAAAAATAGTTTTTTTACAATACCCGTTTTTGACATTTGGTAACATATTAAAAAATCCATGCCTATCTTCAAGCGGTCTCATTTATAAAAAAAATCACAATAAAATATATTCAAAAAATATATTGAGACTTCTTAAAAATATTTTCTTAAAATTATTAAAAAATCTACGTTCATATTGAGGCGTCCCAAAAACATTATTAAAATATTCACTGTTTTATTTAAGGGGACCCCCCATTCTCGGGGTCATTTTTTCTTTTTGATTTAAGTCGAATCTACACTCATTCAAGAATATCCCTACAAAATTTCAAGTAAAAATCTCAAGAACTCTTGAAGATATAGCCGATTTATTGTGTCAGCATCATGTGACGGCTGAAGGGCTTCTCAAACTTTAAACGCGTTTTTCTCTTTTGCGAATGGCGGGCACGATAACTCAAAAACTAATAACCCAATCGATTCCAAATTTTTACACGTTCCTCTGTGAGTGTATAGCTATCGTATGAACTAGGAAAAAGCCAATCGGTGAAGATCTTCCTTATTTTTTAACTTAGTTTGTGGTCAAAAATAGGCGATTTTCCAAAAATATTTTTTCAAAGGTCCGCCATTATGATAATTTTAAAGCGAAATTCCAGTGAGGAGTTATCATGCCCGCCATCAAAAATAAGGACTTTTCTTTAATTACAAAAAACAACAAGACAACAACAATTTTTTTTTTTTTGTAAATTATTTTTCTTCTCTTTTAAATCTTCAAATATATATGTGCAAAGTTACAAACCTTAACAATCATCGGTATTGATTTATCAGCCAATTGAAAATCTTGAAAAATTAAAATCGAGAATGGGGAGGTTCCCTTAAACTTAAAAAATTTTCCTTGCGAATATTCAGACTCTCTCAAAAAAACCCACACTCACATCGAAACCTAAAAATATAATATTTGTTTTTTAATTCACGATAATATAGGTACATTCTGGAAAAACACATTAAAAAATATCGCTTTCCATTAAGCCTTTTAAACCATGTTGAGAGATCTCATAAAAATAAATTGAGATATCATAAAAATATTTAAATAAAGAAAATCACGATTATATTGAGGCTTCCTATAAATATTTTTTTAACGAACGCTTAAATAAAGGTCTTGTAAAATGTTTATTATTATTATTTTCTTTTTTTTTTTTTTGAATTTACGCTTACATAGACACCTTTTAAAAATATTTGTAATCTACCCACCATACAATTATTTTAAGGGGACCCCCACCATTTTCGGTGTCAAAAAATTTTATGTAGTTTTTCGAATTCAAGAATGTCCCTACAAAATTTCATGTGGAAATCTCAAGAACTCTTGAAGATATAGTCGATTTATTGTGTCAGCATCAAATGACAGCAAGAGTGACTCTCAAACTTTAAACGCATTTTTCTCGAATCAATATGGTGGGCACGATAACTCAAAAACTTATTTTTTAACTTAACGATTTTCCAAAAAAAAAAAAATTCAAAGTTCCGCCATTTTGTTTATTGTTGTGCGTAGTCAATAATCCTAGTTCATACGAGAGCCAGACATGTATTCTTTCTAACACCGTTGGAATTTTCGGATTCCGATGTTCCAGTGAGGAGTTATCATGCCCGCCATCAAAAATAAGGGCTTTTCTTTGACCTCAAAAAACAACAACAAAAAATGTTTGTAAATTATTTTTCTTCCTTTTTAAATCTTCAAATATTTATGTGCAAAGATACAAACCTTATTAAGCATTGTTATTCTTTTACCAGCTCATTTAAAATCTTAAAAATAAAAAATCTATACTTTTATATATTGAGATCTTCCAAAAACATTTAGAAGATATTCAACCCATACAATGAGACCTTTTATTAAATATTTTTTTGGGAAACCATTTCTATATATATATATATATATATCCCAAAGAGAAATGTCTATTTTTATAGCAATAGTATCTTAGATAAAATGGAATCATATTCCCTATTAGGGACTCACCGAAATGTATTGGAAACCAAATTAACTCACCTAGAAATATATAAAAAATAAATGGTATTTTAATAATGGAAATATTTATAATGTTTAAAATAAAGTTATGTTAAATATATTCTTAAAAAGTTTAATTGATATAAATATGCAGTTATTTCTTTGAAATAATAATAGCATTTCACATTGCTATTATTTTGCACGCTAGTGTAAATACAACAACCAACAATCGAACAAATTCTACAATGTAAAACCACCACACCAAAGAGTTGGTATACAACTTTTGACAGCTTATAGCTAAACAATACCTTTTTTTAATTCCATACTTCATAGCTATGCAACAACTTCTATCACAAGTCATGTGCAGTTGTAGCAACCAAAAAAAAAAAACATGCAAAAACACCCCACAAACAACTTCTTTTCACTCCGCCCAACAATTCTCAGCTCAATGTCGCTGCATGTAAATACAATGTTGCAACATTTTTGCACCCAAGAAGGTTGTGTCAATTACACAATACTTTTTTTTATTACAGTTGCATTTAGCCAAGTCACCAGTATTGTGTATGGCGGGTCTGTCAGTCAGACAACTTGATGTTTATCGAGAGGGGGAGAGACGGAGAAATGAAACAAAAGAAATATATATGTAAATAAAAATAAAAAAGAACAAAAAAGTTGCCATAAACTTTATACATTTTCATATGTATGTGTGTGTGTTTTTATACCCTTCACCACACTGTGGTACAGGGTATTATGTCTTTGTGCATATGTTTGTAACAGGCAAAAGGAATCGAGATAGACCCATGGTTCCTTTTGGGTATATGCATAGAATCACTTTCTAAGCCGATTTACGTATGTAGGGCTGTCCGCCTGTCCGTCCATCCGGCTGTTCATGTTAAATTGTAAACAAAGTACAGGTCGCATTTAATATTCTAATGGGATGAAAATTGGCACAGCTCATTCATTTGGTCCAAGGACGAACCCTATTGAAATTGGGAAAAATCGGTTCAGTTTTAGATATAGCCCCCATATATATTTTCGTCCGATTTAAGGTAAATGGTGCACCAAAGTTCATAAATATCTTTCGATTTGCACGAAATTTGGCATAACGTACTGAATTGAGCCTAGAGTGCTGTCTGCCAAGTTTAGAGAAAATCGGTCCAGATTTAGATATAGCTCCAACATATAGTTTCGTCCGATTTAAGGTAAAGGTGCACCAAAGTCCCTATATATCTTTCGATTTGCACGAAATTTGGCATAACGTTCTGAAGTGAGCGTAGAGTGATGTTTGTCATGTTTAGTGAAAATCGGTCCAGATTTAGACCGATATAGTCTCGTCCAATATATAGTTTCATCCGATTTAAGGTAAATGGTGCACTAAAGACCCTATATATCTGTCGATTTGCACGATATTTGGTACAACATACGGAGTTGAACCTAGAATGATGTCTGCCAAGTTTCGCGAAAATCGTTCCAGATTTAGATATAGCTCCCATATATATATATTCGACCGATTTAAGGTAAATGGTGCACCAAAGTTCTTAAATATCTTTCGATTTGCACGAAATTTGGCATAACGTACTGAATTGAGCCTAGAGTGATGTCTGCCAAGTTAAGTTTAAATCGGTCCAGACTTAGATATAGCTCCCATATATAGTTTCGTCCGATTTAAGGTAAATAGTGCACCGAAGTCCCTAAAAAACTTTCGATTTGCACGAAATTTGGCATAGCGTACTGAATTGAGCCTAGAGTGATGTCTGCCAAGTTAAGTTTAAATCGGTCCAGACTTAGATATAGCTCCCATATATAGTTTCGTCCGATTTAAGGTAAATGGTGCACCAAAGTCCCTAAATAACTTTCGATTTGCACGAAATCTGGTACAACATACTGAGTTGAACCTAGAATGATGTCTGCCAAGTTTCGTGAAAATCGGTCCAGATTTAGATATAGCTCCCATATATAGTTTCGTCCGATTTCATGTAAATGGTGTACCAAAGTCCCAATATATCTTTCGATTTGCACCAAATTTGGCATAACGTACTGAATTGAGCCTACAATGATGTCTGCCAAGTTTCGTGATAATCGGTCAAGACTCAGATATAGCTCCCATATATAGTTTTGTCCGATTTCATGTAAATGGAGCACCAAAATCCCTATATATCCTTCGATTTACACGAAATTTGGCATAGCGTACTGAATTTAGTCCAGATTGATGTGTGCCAAGTTTCGTGAAAATCGGTCCAGATTTAGATATATCTCCAATATATAGTTTCGTCCGATTTCATGTAAATGGTGCACCAAAGTCCCTATATAACTTTCGACTTGCACCAATTTGGCATAACTTACTGAATTGAGCCTAGAGTAATTACGTAGTTGGTTTTCTAGAAGTACAGACATAGCCCAACGGATGACCTATTTATATTTGTTTGAAGTCGATTTACAGTTAGATAAATATCACATATTTTATTTCATCCAATTTCATGTTAATAGTCCTGTTTAATATACCCATAGTTGTGAAGGGTATCATATAGTCGGCCCCGTCCGACTTTACTACTTACCTTACTGGTTTATATTATGATTGCAATACTTAACCCTTTAAAACTGTAAATATTTGTCTAAACACTTTTTGAGAATGATATGGAATAGAACCTCTTTAAAATATTTAAGAATTTATGCTTGTAATAAATTAAAAAAAAGATTTCAATGAAATGAATATTTCTAATGATGTATTCCAAAAAAATATATATTTCACATTCCGTGGTTTGCATAGACACCCTTACTTACTCAATTTTCCTGCAATTTTACATTCACAAATAATCATCAATTTGTTGGCATTTCTTTATTTGTAATACCACCCCCCTTACGGAGTAATGGGTTAATTAAATACTTTTCAAAAACACTACAATGTCGTACTCCCAACTCCACACCAACCAAATTGCGTGTTAATTAATTTTTTTAATATTATTTTAACTTTATTTTATTTTTCGGTCTTTTAAATACAGAACAAGTTGGTTTTATTTTTCTGTGTGCAAATTTTGCTGTAATTTGACTCTAAGGTAAATACCAGCAAATAAATGTAGGTTAAGATTAACACAAACTTTGTACACACACACATACACAGCCAGACACACAAATGTACATAGCACAATCAAACGCACACACTTTACCTATATTCGCAGATACTTGACCCTCCTACCTCCCAACAATCCACCCCACCCGGCAAAGATACTAACCTTAATTCATGAAGCTCACTGAGCGTGAATGAGAGAAATATCGACCTAACCGAAACCTGAAAACTTTAAATTGTTGGAAAATTCAATGAGAAAACATCAGAATGTTTTCATATACCTAGGGAAAAATTAGATGTGGTTTGGTAAATATTTTAATAAGCAATTAAACGGGCAATTTATCGGTTCAGGGTATTTAAAATGGAATTGAAACAAAGACACTGATAATACAATAAGAATTAAATTATAAATAATATTTGGATATTTTAAAATATATATGGGTTTAAAAATTATATAAATAGGTGGGAATTTAAAAAATAAGTAGACGGGTGTTTTTAAATATATTTTTTTAAGGAATTCCGAGGTATGATTTTTTTAGAAGAACTCCGAGGGTTGTATTTAAAAAAAATTAGGAAAAACTCCAAGGCGTGGATTTTTAATAAACATTTCGTATGAAGTACCCAGAGTGGATTAAAAAAAATTGTTTTTGTAAGGAATATACAGACGTGGAGTCGAAAAAAAATCCTTACGAAGGATCTCCAAGGCTTAGATTAAAAATATGAAATACCCACACGTATGAAATACCCAGACCTGGATAAAAAAATGCTTTTTGTAAGGAATATTCAGACGTGGAGTCGAAAATTTTAAAGATCTCCAAGGCATGGATTAAAAATATGAAAGACGTGGATTAAAAAAAAAATATATTTTTACTGAGAAATATCAAGGTATGGATTTTTTTTTAATAAAATATATATTTTTTTAAGAAATATCAAGGCTTGGTTTTTTAACTAATATTTTTCTAAAAAATAGCAAAGCTTGCATTAAAAAAAGGACGAAATATCAAATCTTTTTTTTTTAATTTTCTTCTAAAAAAATAACAAAAGCTTTTAAAAAAATTTACTTTTTCTATAAAATGTCATGGCCTGGATTTTTTCAATAGTTTTTCTAATATTTGTATTATATTTAAACCCTACACAACTATGTTGTCAGTGTATTATCCAAGAGTTTGTAACGCCGCGAAATATTGGTCACACCTTTATGTATATCAATCGTCATATCTCGACCAGCTGAGTCGATCTAGACATGTGCGTCCGTCCGTCCGCCAGTCCATTATAATTTTTAAACACCATACAGCCCACAGTTATGGACCAATCTTTACCGAATTTTGCATGGAGGATAGGTTCGGGCCAATGAAGACCCCTATTGTTTTTGGTAAAGATCGGTTAATATTTAAGGGATAAAATGGACCAAATACTTAATTTTTGTCTGTTTTTCTGGTCGCTCCACAAGCCGAAATTTTGGCCCAAACACCTCGAATTTTTACATGGAGAAGGGGATTGGGCCATAGAACAAGTATGCCTGTTTTGATATAGATTGGACAATATTTAGCGGGTCAAATGGACCCTGACTTTTGTGTGAAAAATTACAAAATTTTTGTTCTGGGGCGTATATACTTGCTCTTAAAGGACATATACCCGAGAAGTTGATAGTATATCCAAGAGGAGTTGTTGACCTTCAAATTGATACCAAACTTATGGCTGCATGTACTCTGATATGGGAATTATACGTAATTAGGTAATGGTGACTATGTGCATAGTATTACTATTACTCAATTAGAGGACGGAAATGTCGCGCTGATTGCTTTGAAATTGTACATGAACTTCCGATTATGGTGAAGGACTACGCCTATAGTTTTCGGCGAAGTTGAGATTTCATTCAGGGGGGTGCAATGAACCGATAACTTTAAATTTGTCAGATTTTCTAGTCGCTCTAGAGGCAATTATTATATGCAGAACATCACATATTTTACAAGGTGAAGGGGATCTGACCAAATACTTAGAGCGGCTGTTTAGATGATCCGTCAATATTCCGAGGGGTCAAATCAACCAAAACCTAAAGTGACAATTGTTTTATTTTTCGGCGTAAAAATTCACTTCAAGAAAAAAATGAAAATATGCCAGGGTTAGAAAGTGAAGTCGTTGATCTATAATCGGTAATATTGCGCAGGCTTAGAATATAGAACCGCAGAAAGTTTGATTTGATTTCGTGGTAGTTGTGTAGGGTATCACATGGTCGTCCCAGTCCGTCTATACTGCTCCACTCACTGGTTTTTATATGAAATGTCAAGGCGTGGAAATGCCAATTTGAAAATTTGATGGCGGGGATTTAAAAAAAAAAAAATTCTTTAAGGAATTTGTCAAGTATTTTCTCTAAGAAATTTCAAAGCGTGGATTTTTTTTAAAGAAATATTTTTCTACGAAATGTGTGGATTTTTTAAAAAAATATTTTTTCTAAGAAATTTGTAGGCGTGAACATCAAGGCGTGGATTTAAAAAATGTATTTCTTCCAAGAAATTTGAAGGCGTGGATTTAAAAAAATATTTTTTTCTAAGAAATTTGTAGGCGTGAACATCAAGGCGTGGATTTAAAAATATATTTTTTTCTAAGAATTTTGAAGGCGTGGACATCAAGGCGTAGATTTAAAAAAATATTTTTTTCTAAGAAATTTGAAGGCGTGAACATCAAAAAAAATATTTAAAAAAAAATATTTTTTAAAATATATTGTTAAAAAATATTATGTTTTCTAAGAAATTTGAAGTCGTGAACATCAAGGCTTGGATTTAAAAAATATATTTTTTCTAAGAAATTTAAAGGCGTGAAATTAAAAAATTAATTTTTTCTAAAAAAAACTCAAAGCGTGGATTTAAAAATAAAATTATTTTTTCTAAGAAATTTTAAGGCGTGAAATTAAAAAAATTATTTTTTCTAAAAAAACTCAAGGCGTGGATTTAAAAAAATATTTTTTCTAAATAACATCACTGTTAAAAAAAATATTTTTTCTAAATAACATCAAGGCGTGGACTGTTAAAAAAAATATTTTTTCTAAATAACATCAAGGCGTGGACTTTTTAAAAAATATTTTTTTTGTATAAAAAACATCAATGCGTGGAGTTTTAAAAAAATATTTTTTCTAAAAAAATGAAATCGTTTTAAAAAATGTTTTTCTAAAAAAAATTAAAGGCGTGAAATTTTTAAAAATAAAAGAAGACCAAAAAAATCTCTTAATAGCTCGATTTTATTCTCCCATACTGCATCATCATAAATACTCCAACGACAACATTGTTAAGTAGATCAAGATAGCAAAAGGCGACGCGAACATCTGTGGTCTATGGTCTGGCGAGAAAGATAATAATGATAGGTTGCAGTAGCAGCAGCGTCAGTTAGCATCAGTACAAGTATCTGTCACCTTAAGGATGTGAGACAAAGCATTTCTAATCGGCTATTTTTAGATGTTCGCTTTCAAATACACTCAGCCGGTGTCTGATGTGTGTGTGTGTGTCTTTGTTCCATGTCTGCAGAATGTTGGTAAGCTATTAAAACTGGTCTGAATGCAAAATAAGTACCGCTGCCACCGCCACTCTACTATTAGAAAATAGAAAATGCTCAGCAGCAGTACATGCTTAATGATAGAAATAACAACAACAAAAACGACGACGACAGCAACAAAAAATAACCAAAGGCAAAATGCCAGAAATAGTTGCTAAAAAGGAGGGTGATTGTAGTGTTGCGCGGGACAATAAATATGTATGGAATAAGTAGTATCAGCCGGAACCCGTTGCATGTACAAGTGGCCAAGCTCCATTTTTGTCTTTCTTGACGCTGCAAACACTTCATTTGTCCCAACCCCCGAGTAGCCCAGCCGTGGCACAAAATTGTCTAGTCTACTTAAAAAAGAGGTGCGGTTTTAACTAGACTTATGACAATGTTGTTATCTTATTGTTGTCGCTGCTGTTGTCTCTATGCACTGCCACCAAGGCGGCATTCTCCTTTTTTGGCAGGCATTTACCCAGACCTATGGTAGTGCATATGATGATATATTATTTGGGAGAAGGGTTTTTTGCAGAGAGACGAATAGGATTGAGACGATAGGAGTCACCAAGTCAAATATGTGGACGAACGGACGGATATAGTGGTGTGGCATTTGGTTTAAACCATTGCCATATTTAAGAAATGAAAAAATAAATCACCTTTTGAAGACTTGTGTGCCATAATGATGGATGTGTGGCGACTCTGAGCAGCATAATGGCCACAGGAAACCAAATGGGAGACCATAAAGGAATTTATGCTAAGCATGAACAATTATGAGCTATGTTAAGTAGTTGGGCAAAGCAATTTCGTTTGCCCTCAATGGATAATATGTGTCCGCCCATGGGGTACATTCATCACACAGGTTTTGAAATATCGATTTTTTTCTTGTAAGGAATATCAGGGTGTGGATTTAAAAAAATATATATATTTATAGTTTTTGTAATTTTAAAAGTTTTTTATAAAAAGGTATTTTTTTTCAAAAAATATCAAGGCCTGCATTTTTTTTAATATATTTATTCTAAAATATCAAAGCGTGGATTCTTCTAAAAATAACAAGGAATGGATTGTATAAAAAATATTTTTGTTTTTGCAAAATAGGCTGAATCCCAGTTTGTTGTTTTTATAAAAAACTACTATTTATAAGTGGGGAAAGTATGACTTTGTCCGCCAAGGGCTAAGGCGGGGAAGACTATAGTTTCGAATCTCCCCACTGAGAATATAAATAGCTTCTGGGGAGAATATCCCAACAAAAAACTAAGTGAACTGATGAGGATCAGTGGCGAGATCCGAAAATATAGTCTTCCCTGCCTTACCCCTTGGCGGACCAGGTCATACTTTCCCCACTAATAAATTGTTGTTTTTTTATAAAAACAAAAAACTGGGATTCAGTCCAACTATTTTGCAAAAACAAATTACAAATGATATCCCAAATAAACCGCCAACACTACTGAAAAAATATTTTTTTCTAAAAATACCAAGGCGTGGATTTAAAATAAAAATTCTAAAAATACTAAGGCGCGGATTTATAAGTAATAATTTTTTAAATAATACCCGGCCGCGGATTTTATAAAAAATACTTTTTCCAAAATCACCAACGCGTTGATATTATAAAAAATATTCTTTTCTAAAAATACCAAGGTGTGGATTTTATAACAAAATATATTTTTTTTAATTCCAAGGCTTGGATTTTTTTTATGAAACTAGCAGACCCGGAAAACGTTGTTTTGCCGTATCAAAATTGCATCAATTTAGCTTTCTCCACCAAAAATTTTTCAGGAGAAGATCAAGTTTTGATCTAATTACTCTCACGTCAAAAGATAATTAAGTAATGACGTAATTACTATTCCCAATTTGATCACATACGATTCATATGTCCTTTGAATCATTAAAGTTGGTGCAGACGTTCTCGAGTTATAAAAGGTGTAAGTAACACAACATTCGATTACTTCAATCTCCGACGTTTTTATGTTTTTCTCAAAAATTTCTTTGGCAAAACTCTTCCCACAGCAATTAAAAACAAGCGTAGGGAAATGTTAGTCAAATTGGTGCAGTCGTACTCAATGTCAACATTTTTTACATCATGAAAAATATATTTGAGGAACAATAAAGGCACATATAAGTTAGACACCTAGAGCATCTAATGCGCAATTGTCTCCATGTAGGATTCGAATTTAGATATATATACTTCCCAAATCTCTATATATATATATATATATATAGCATTTCCAGATTAAATGAAACCTTTTCAAATTTAAAGGAAACCTTTTCCAAATTAAATGAAACCTTTTCCAAATTAAATGAAACCTTTTCCAAATTAAATGAAACCTTTTCCAAATTAAATGAAACCTTTTCCAATTGAAATGAACCCTTTTACAAATAGAATGAATCTTTTTCCAAATTAAATGAAACTTTTTCCAAATTAAATGAAACCTTTATTCTCATCCAAGGAACTATAATATTTGCAGTAATTTTAAATCAATATTTGAAAATTAAATCAAAGAATAACAACAAATATAGTTGTATGGATATGTAATTAACATAAATATTCGTTAATTCGGTGTGATTTTATTTAATATCTTTACTAAATAAAACTAAAAAGATAGTAATACAAACTGGGGTATTTCTTGACATTTTAATAAATAAATATTTTAGAACAATTATTGAATACCCGGTCCTAAATGCGAAATACATATTTGATTTAAAACTTTGTTGATGATAAGGTAACTGTTTATCTTAATGAAGAGGTTCCCGACTTGCAGCTTGTGGGATTTTCAAAACCATGTCCATAACGTAGTTAGAACAATCTTGCCGAGTAAGCTTTTGAATACTTCGCTCGATTACATCAACAAGTGTAACTCTCATATCCGAACACATACTACAATATAGTTGGTATCAATTTAAAGGCCAACAACTCCTCTTGGATATACTATCATTTTCTCGGGTCTATGTTCTTCAGGGGTAAATATATACGTCATAGAATAAAAATTTTGTAATTTTTCACACAAAAGTCAGGGTCCATTTTAACCGCTAAATATTTACCGATCTTTATCAAAACATGCATGCTTATTCTCTGGCCCGATACCCTTCTCGCGGTGTTTGGGCCATAATTGCGGCCTATGGAGCGACCAGAAAAACCGACAAAAATTAAGTATTTGGTCCCTTTTATCCCCTAAATATTAACCGATCTTTACCAAAAACAATAGGGGTCTTTATTGGCCAAAACCCATCCTTCATACAAAAGTTCATGAAGATTGGTACATAACTGTGGCCTGTATCGTGTTTACAAATTATAATGGACAGACATTTTTCTAAAATATCAAAGCGAGGAAAAAATATTGTTTCTAAAAATTTCAGGCTTTGACATTTAATAATAATAAAAAAACAGGGCATTGATTTAATAAAAACAGAAATAATGCGTATATTTATTTATTAATTTTATTAATATTTTTTTAAGAAAATACCAATACTTGAAATAAAAATGATTTTTGCAAGACATAAAAATATCAAAGTGTTTATTAAGTAATTCCAAAGTTGTTCCCAGTTTTTCAAATTGAGTGAACTGTACAATCATTTCTTGTGTAAATTTCTTATAGGATGCCAATGAAGAGATTCTCACAACACAGTGTGCTGATAAAAGAAAAACAACAACAACAAAAATGGGAAATCAAGTAGCATAGGAAGCCCTATTAATGTCAAGTTCATTGACATTCATAATCCATCATCGCCATCATCATTATTATCAACTTCATAGGTGAGGTAAATCTGCTCTGGTCATTACCGATAATGTCTCACTCTCATTATTCGCATTAGCTTCATCCAGCATCCAACATAGGATAGAAACAATGTAGGAAACAATAATGCAGATCATTTTAAGAATGGCTATCTCCAAAAATTTCTTCCAGCAAAATGAAAGAGATGGTCATTGTGATGATTGAAGACATCAAAGTTAATTTTCCTATTCATTCCATGATTCCATGATAGATACATGCAATAGAGATTGAGCATGGAAGATGTTAAGAAAAACTTCTTACGTTCACTGTACTTCAAATTTTTGTTCATGAATTATCTGTCTTTAGTATTTTATGATTGTGACCAAGGAACTAAGGCAGCAATCGGGGACATGAGCGTTTTAAATTGTTCCAAAGGAATGTTGATTGGCCAAAGGCAAACGGCCAGACGAAACGGCTGAAACCAGAATCTTGGCATTTTGGAAATTCATACTACTAGAACGACACGAAAAGGACTAAAAAGTACTAAATGTGGTACCATTTGTATTTGGAGAATGTACCATTTAGTACTTAAGTAACATTTAGTACTTATGTGTACTAAATGGTACCAAATTTCGTACAAATTACATTTTGGGTTGAATGGGGAGAGCTGAAATCCTGAAATTTGGATTTAGGGTCACTTCTGGGGTGTAGGATTGGGATATGTTGGAAGTTCTGGGAATTTGTACTAATATGTACTAAATTTGATACCAAATTTGTATTCGGAATCTTGACATTTGAAATTAGGATAACTGTTGGGGTGTATCCAAATTTGTACTTGGAACCTTGACATTTGAAATTAGGATAACTGTTGGGGTGTTGGGGTGTAGGATTGGGATATGTTGAAAGTTCTGGGAATTTGTACTAATATGTACTAAATTTGGTACCAATTTTGTATTTGGAATCTTGACATTTGAAAATTAGGATTAGGATCACTGTTGGGGTGTATCCAAATTTGTACTTGGAACCTTGACATTTGAAATTAGGATAACTGTTGGGGTGTTGGGTTGTAGGATTGGGATATGTTGAAAGTTCTGTGAATTTGTACTAATATGTACTAAATTTGGTACCAAATTTGTATTCGGAATCTTGACATTTGAAATTAGGATCACTGTTGGGGTGTTGGGGTGTAGGATTGGGATATGTTGAATGTTCTGGGAATTTGTACTAATATGTACTAAATTTGGTACCAAATTTGTATTTGGAATCTTGACATTTGAAATTAGGATCACTGGGGTGTATCCAAATTTGTACTTGGAACCTTGACATTTGAAATTAGGATAACTGTTGGGGTGTAGGATTGGGATATGTTGAAAGTTCTGGGAATTTGTACTAATATGTACTAAATTTGGTACCAAATTTGTATTCGGAATCTTGACATTTGAAATTAGGATCACTGTTGGGGTGTATGATAGGGCTATGTAGGATGTTTTGAAAATTTGTACTAAATTGGTAGAATTTGGATTTGGATGAACCAATAGGGCTGGAATAGGATTTCCACTGATTGTTTTGGAAATTCGTACTAATGTGTGCTAAACGGTACCAAATTTGGGTAAACCGATAGAGCTGGAATGTTGAAATTTGGACTATTACGGTTGGAGTATAGAATTTAGGTATGTAGGATGTTTTGAAGAATCATACTAATATGTTCTAAATGGTACTAAATTTAGAATCCTGAAATTGGGAAATATGATTTCTATTGGCTTTATATTAATGTGTACTAAATTTACTAAATTTGCTACAATTAAAATTTGGGTGAACCTATAGAGCTTATATCATGAATTTTGGAATTAGTTAGTTTCGGTATTTCGAGGAGAATGAGCACTTTTTTCAGTCGAATTTACTGTAATTTCATTCTAATTGGTGTCAAATATTCCAATCAAAAATTTAACATGACATAGCTCGCACATATACAAACGACACCGAACGAGTTTATGTATTTTTTAATGTCCATCTTATGGTGGATTGTATAAAAAGATCGGTCCGTCCGAAATTAACAACATTTTTACTTGATGGTTTTTTAAAGGTTTGGGTCGACTTTTCCAATCGCCGTAAATTAGCAATTCGGGTTTGTTTTCAAAATTGTAAATAGAATAAACTTTTATTTAGTCATCAGTTGAAAACCCTTCATTCATTCCTGCTACAAAAAATATTTTTGAAAATAAAAGTCATAACCCTATTGTAGACACAACCAAAAAGGACATAAATCGTTAATTTACTACCATCAACAAAATTTCAAAGGCTTCAATAGGAAATCATAATTTTCACTTCCGCCGTTTCATTTTAGCAAAAAAAAAAGATTATAGCAAGCTAACAAGGATACTACACAAAGGATTAATGTCATTTAACAAGGATATTACAAAAACGAAGAAGCTTCAATATATAAAGAAATAACAATATATTTTCGCATTGTCTCTATATATTATTTTCGTCCTTGATTTAATGTAGATGGAAATGAAAAAAAACGAATCCTCCACATATCCCTTTTGCCATTCTAAATGATGTCCTTGATTTTGTTAGTTTTGTAATTGTGGCATACCATGTGGCGGGGCTAAGATGGCATTGTCGAATGTGAAAAAAAGAAGAAAAACTTGAAGACGACGCTCATCATCATAAATCACTGGAATATTTGCACTACCATTTAAGGCGTTCTCCCTCTCTCACACACACACGAAGATTAATGGTCGAACAAAATCTACGAATACTAAAGAAAACACACGAATGCGAATTATTGTTGTTGTTGTCGAGCCAATCTTGTCGGCGTCGTGTTAACAATTTTGTCTCATTAATTATCGTTGTAATTAATGGTTTTTTTTTTCTTTTTTTTCATGGGATTTTGATGCTTAGCTCAGTTTTTACTTGCACTCTCGTTCAAAACAACAACAACAACAGTAAGAAGAAAGTTGTTAATTACAGCTTTGTTGCATACATTGCAAGCGAAATGCCTGCCCTAAATATGTCAGATGATTACGAAAAAAAGTAAAAGTGATCCTTTACTCAGTTAAGACAAAAAAGACATTCTGTAGACCTTCTATAGACCATCTCCAAAGATTGGCTGATTTGGTTTTTGGATTCATCAACCCCCAGCCGAAACGGGGTGAGGGTCACTCCTAGACCGAAGGTATGAGAGAAGGCTGGGTTTTTGGAAACTCGTACTAAAAAGGTACGAGTTTTGTTTTTGGCGACTCTTTAAATTTGGAATTAGGGTCACAGATGGAGTGTAAAATAGAGGAAAGGGTTTATGGAAATTCGAACTAAAAGTATCCGAAAAGTATCAAAATGTACCAAATTTGTTAAACTTTCGTAGCATATGCTACGAAAACTAAAAATTAAACCAGTGAGCGGGACAGTATAGTCGGCCGACTATACGATACCCTACACAACTACCACAGAACTCTATCTTTCTGTGGATGTTTATTCCGAGCCTGGGCAATATTACGTGATATTTGCATCCTCTTGCCCGAGTAGAGGTAAACAGCACCTCTTCCTCACACTGACATATTTTCCGAATATTACGAGTATTCAGTACACCTATTGTCCAGATTCCCTTCACCGTGGGTAGTGTTGTGATGTTCGGCATTCATTTGTGGTCTATAGATTGACTCGAAAATAACAAAATTAAGTTTTCGGTCCACTTCATTCCAAAATTATTATCTGATCATCACCGAAAATTATAGGCGTTGTCCTTGACCATAACTGGAACCGCATGGAAAATTTCAAAGCGATCAGCGCTATAGTTCCGATCTCTAGAGTGATAATGGGTTACTAAATAATATACGAATATAGAGATACCTGTAAATATTTAGGTGTAACTCCCACATTGGAGCACATACAACAATATAATTGGTATTAATTTAAAGGTCAACCACTCCTCTTGGATATAATATCAACTTCTCGGGTTTATGTCCTTCAGGGGTAAATATATACGCTATAGAATACAAATTTTGTCATTTTTCACACAAAAGTCAGGGTCCATTTGACGCGCTAAATATTGACCGATCTTTATCAAAACAGGCATGCTTATTCTTTGGCTCGATCCCCTTATCCATGAAAAATTTCACGATGTTCGGGTCATTATTGTGGCCTCTGGAGCGAACAGAAAAACCAAAAAAAAATAGGGGTCTTCATTGGCCAGAACCCATCCTACATGCAAAATTTCGTGAAGATTGGTCCATAACTGTGGCCTGTATCGTGTTTTCAAATTATAACAGACGGACGGACGGAAGGACACACATGTCTTGATCGACTTAGCTAGTCGAGAAATGAAATTCTTAAAGGTGGGTCTAGGACCAATATTTCGCGGCGTTAAAAACTTTTGGGGCTGCACAAAGCTATAATACCCTGACAACATAGTTGTGTAGGGTATAAAAAGTGTAATGCAAATGAAGGTTAAAAGGAAGGTTTATATCGACCCTAATTTTCAATCATGATTCGCAGTGGTGGCTTTGGAAGTGTTTACTCATGTATACGAAAATTCTAAAGTGTACTAAATTTGGTACAGTTTGAATTTGTAGGAACTTATGAAGCTGGAATCCTGAAATTAACATTACCGTCGAAGTGGATCAAAGGATCTTTTAGATATGTTTACTTATGTTTACGAAAAATACTAATTGTACCAAATATAGTACATTTGGTACAATTTGGATAAAGTTGGAGCATAGATATTTTCAAATAAGGTTAGTACTGCATTCGTACTTATGTGTAGTAAATGGTACTAAATTCGGTAAAATTTAAATTTTGGTTGCACTGATATAGCTGGAAAATGGAAATTTGGAATTAGGATGCTATTGGGGAGTAGGATTGGGATATGTGGGAAGTTTAGGAAATTTCTACTAATATGTACTAAATTTGGTACAATTTATATTTAGGGCGAATCGATAGGGCAGGTATGGTAAAATTTCTTTGGATTGTAAGTGGCTATGAAAATATAATGTAAGTAGCTATTCGTTATAGATTCGGAAATTCATATAGAGCCCGAACCTGCAAATTTTTGGAAATAAGTACAAACGGTACAACAATGGTACGATTTTTACTATAGAGCTAGATTTCTATTGCGGTCAGAATTGTTGTGTGGTGTTGGGAACGAGAAGGACTATAAGAGCAAGGTACTAAATGGTACTCAAATTTTAATTATGGACGATATAAGTAAGTTTTCCTTGAAAAGACATTTTCTAACGCTAAAGTAGAGGACATGTGATAGTAGAATATAATCTATTGGGTGTTCTATACTTCCTATCAGATAGACCTTCTATCCCTAGAAGACCAGCGAATTGCCTTTTGTAGACAACAAAATTTCTATAGATGCCCTTCTAGAGACCTTTTATGAAAACATATCTTCTAAAGAACTTCTGTCGACACGAGACCTTATAGAAAGTTTCTATGGAACTTTGTCAAATAGACAAATTTCCAAATGCCGTTTATGCATAGAAAACCTGCTAGAGGTTTACTGCAATAGAAAATCATGCAAAGAAAACTTGCTAGAGGCCTTCCGTGAATAGAAAAACCACGTAACTACATTTAAGGGATAGAAGATCTGAAAGAGGCCTCTTTCATAGATAGAAAACCAGCTAGCAACCTAATATAAACATATCATCTATATGTCTTCTAAATATATTCTATAGATGGATGACCTGTTATATGCCTTTTTATAGCTTCCCTTCTAGAAACCTTTTATGAAAAAATATCTTCTAAAGAACTTCTGTCGACACGAGACTTTATAGAAAGTTTCTATGGAGAGAATCGCTTAAAGCTTTTCTATTCGTAGACAAATTTCCAAATGCCGTTTATGCATAGAAAACCCGCTAGAGATTTTCTGCAATAGAAAATCAGGCAATGAAAACTTGCTAGAGGCCTTCCGTAAATAGAAAAACCACGTAACTGCCTTTAATGGATGGAAGATCTGCAAGAGACCTCTTTCATAGTTAGAAAACCAGCTAGCAACTTAATATAAACATATCATCTATATGTCTTCTAAATATATTCTATAGATGGAAGACCTGATATAAGCCTTCTATAAATAGAAGACGTTTAAGAGAGCCCTTAATGGCCAGAAAATCTTAACATGTTATTCCATAAAAAGATGACCTTCTAGAAGCTTCCAAAAATGTTAGAGGCTTTATAGACATAGAAAATTTCACAACGGCCTGTAATAGACAAAATACAACCCAGAGCATTTCTATAGGTATTTGCAGCTGCTGGAGGCTTTCTATGGTTCAAATATCTTCTAAAGGCCTTCATTGTATAGAAGACCACCTTGAGGCATTCTAATGGGACAACTTTAAATATTTCTGACCTAATAATGACATTTATATAAATGTTTATGCGCTCAAACCAATTTCGAAGCCCACTCCGATTGATTCACTTCCAAAACATGATTCTCGAACGCTATAACATAATCCGCTGAAGCCGAAAATCGTTGACCACTAAATTTGTTCTTCATGTGCGGGTGGTCAGTGCAACACCGGGGGTATGGTGATGGAAGATTGGATACCTATATCTCACGGTATGTCACACGACGATCTTGTTTTATCAGTTCGCGCACGATATCAATGTCCTGTGACATAACGACCTCTACGAACTTCATATTTGAATGCTTTAGGATTGTACTTCGTCATCATACAAATATTTAAGTTCATCGGCTTCCTCTTGTCGTGCTTGTAAATATCGAAAGAAGGGAAAAATTATCACACGAAAATTTCCACATTGTAATTCATTATTTCAAATCAGAACAAATCTGAGTACCTTTTTAACTAAAAAATTCCAAATTTTAATTTTTCAAAATCAAACAAACAAACAAAATACTCAATTTTTTATGAAAATTCATGCCTAAAAATAGTTTAAAAACTATTTTTTCCATGCTTTTTTCATCAAGCTTATTGTTTTATCCAACTACTTGTCTTTTGCTTCTTCTCACCAAAAGATATTGTTTGTCCGTCCTTCTTTCAAGTTATAGTTTGTTTGGGTGAAATAAAATTTAGTTGAAAAACTTTCAACTTTTATAGACAACAGTTTGTTGTGAAGTCGGGTTCATATTGAATCGACAACTACACCAGAACTCTATATGAGACACGTCTGCTGCCTTTCCTATATTTCTGGTGTTGATTTTATTTTATGAATGAAAAAGTTTATGCTCAACAGAGGACACAATGAAATAGTGCACAGTGATTTCTAATGAATTGGATATGAAGAAAAGCTTACTGAGGGTATTCTGTCTGTGGAAAACAGCTTAAAAAAGCTGGAGATTTTCTGCTTAGCTAACAAAAGCACATGTAGAAAACCTTCAAACTGTAGGGGTCATTTATAGCATATAGATCTGAACCAAATCTTCTATAGCATGCCCATAGAATGTCATCTTCTAATTGTCTTCGTTGAAACATAGAGGTATAACAACTTATAACTGTCTACTTAAGTGGAATTTCCTTTTAATTGCTACTAATACTTGGAGAAGATGTTCTACCAGCCAGGGGCTTATCTATTAATGTGGTATATCATGTTGAATAGATGGACGAATTTTTAGAAGTCTTCTGTTGATTTACCGGGACACTGATGTGGGGAATTGATATATTCCACGCACCTACACTACAAACAAATATCCTATACTACTGTTCTACAGTCGGATTCGTCCGAATTATTTTCATACAACATACAGGGTTGCCCATATTCAACGGACCCATGTTTAAAAAAAAAAAAAATCAAAGAAAAAATAAAAATTTGGCGGTTGGCAATGTAAATCATTTAATTTGTTCCAAGTAGATTTGTTTACATCAATTTTTGAATATGATATCTCTCAAATGGCCGCCTCTGGCGTTGATGAAGTATTGTGCCCTTTTTGCTGCATTTTCCATCGTTTTTGACAACATTTCGGCCGGAATAGTGGCTATTTCTTCACGAAAGTTGCCCTTGAGCTCTTCTACGGTCCTTGGCTTGTTAACGTAAACCTTTGACTTCAAATATCCCCACAAGAAGAAGTCAGGCGGCGTCAAATCGGGTGGCCAGTCCAAATCACAACTTTTCGACATCAAACGGCCCGGAAACAAATTCTTCAGAAAATCGATTGTTATGCGACTTGTGTGCGGTGGAGCGCCGTCTTATTGAAACCGAAACTGCCTCATACGCTTTCGACGAATAATTGGCATCGCAAAATTGGTCATCATGTCGCGATAACGCTCCTGATTGATGGTAACAGCATGACCATTTTCATTTTGGAAGAAAAACGGCCCAATGTCCGCTTTCGCACTAACGCCGCACCAAACTGTGACTTTTTCGTCATGAAGAGTCACTTTTTGAATCTCCTGAGGATTTTCAGTGGCGTAAAAACGGCAATTTTGATTATTTACGGTCCCATTCAATGTGAAATGGGCTTCATCGGACATGATAACTTTGTTCCAAAATTGTTCGTCATCTTCAGCCATTTCGATGACTCTTTGGGCCCATTCCAATCGTCGAGGCTTGTCCGCAGGCAACATTCTTTGCGTCAATTGAATTTTGTACGGGAGCAAATCAATGCGAATAATCCGTTGTAAAGTGGACCGAGCCATGTCCAACTGCTGAGAATGGCGTTTTTGGGATGTTCTTGGGCACCTCTCAACACTGGCTCGTACGGCAGCGATATTCTCGGCCGATCGCCTTGGTCGACTTTTATATGGCCTCTTCGGATTAGAAAGAGCCTTACCAGTCGAAAATTTTTCGTATAAACGCTTAATGGTGTTCTTAGAAGGCGCACTTCTCACATTTTTAATGTTGTAAAAGCACGTTGAGTTTTCACAATTGACTTCTTCTGTTGAATGTAAATTTCAACTATTTCAGAGCGCTCGCGTGGCGTGTATTGGTTCATGGTAAAAATCAGCTTGGACTGACGCTTCAAACACGGTATGTCATTAAGCGATGTGACATCCCTGTCAAAAGTTATGGCGTTGCCAGATGGGTCCGTCGAATGTGGGCAACCCTGTATATAGTTATGCTAAATACGTAAAGAATACATTTCGTGGGAAAAATAATCGGTTTTTTTGAAGCGGATATTCAGCTAATAAAACCGGTTTCAATACCTTACATGCATATCATTAGAAAGGTAGTAAACAAACGTGCTAAATATATTGAACCGGACTATTATCGGTTTTATTATCCGAATATATTTAAAGTAATTCTATCTGTAAACCATATCAAAATGTCTATTTTCGAAAATACCCACAGTGTACCACTGTTCCACAACAATGTTTAACAGGGTGGCTATTAAAATGTCAATTAAAACTTTGTAATAAAGTTTTACCAACAACAACAAAGTAAACAACAGCAGACTTTTTCAACAGTATTAAATTACAAAAATAGTTAAAACAATGTTATAATTTAAATCAAATAGAAAAAAAGAAAAATTGACAAAAAAAAAAAGAAAAAATACACAGCCTGTGATCGAAGGACATTTTTATCAAATGAAGTTTTTAATTTACTCCAAAGTTACTTAATTTGCAGGTGGTGTGGTTAACCCTTCGCCAATTTTTATTGCAATTATGTATATTAGTTATTGTACAACAACAACAATACACATTTAACGGAATATTCATTTGCAAGTGACGACGACTGGTCACCAGACAATCACTTGATTACCCGGTCATTAAACTTTGCTTACAAATGGAAATGGAAAGAAAGAAAACAACAGCAGTAAGAGTGAATTAAACACAACTCAACAATGGATGATGAGGATGACGACAATGATGGGAAATAGGTGATTGGTGGTGTTGCTGAGGGATTTTTAATTCAGCTGGTTGGCTGTGTATCTGTTTGCCTCACCAACCGACCGACCACTAGTGGTCATCATTATTGGCGATTTTCTTTGTCAATATTCAAATTGTGATGCATTACAACAAATTTGTTATTGTTGTTGATTTGAATGCGTGTTTTTATGCCCTCCACCATAATATGGAGGGTATATTAATTTTCTCATTCCGTTTGTAACTCATCGAAATAGTTATTTCCGACCCTATAAAGTATATATATTATTGATCAGGGTAAAATTCTAAGACGATCTAGCCATGTCCGTCCGTCTGTTGTAATCACGCCATCTTCTGAAGGAATTGAGATAGGATGCTGAAATATTACTTAGGGTTGTATTTTGTCTGCAGGCAGGTCAAGTTCGAAGATGGGATATATCGGTCCACGTTTAGGCATAGCTCCCATATAACAGTACCCCCAAATTTTCGGTATTTTGGGGTTCTTGGGCGCGTTTTTCAACCGAATACGCTGAAATTTGGTACATTGGGTTCTAATTGGGTACTAAATGTCCCCACAAAAAATTATAAATATAGGTCCACTTTTTCTGGTAGCCCCCACATAACGCTACCTCCTAATTTGCAGTATTTTGGGGGTTTTTGATCGTATTTTTCCACCGAATTGGCTGTAATTTAGTATTTCGAGTTCTTAATAGGTACCAAATCTCTCCACAAAAAATTATAAATATAGGTGAAATTTTCCGGATATCCCCCATATAAGGGTACCCCCCAATTTTTGGTATATTGGGGTTCTTGAGCGTGTTTTTCAACCGAATACGCTGAAATTTTTTACATTGGGTTCTTAATAGGTTCCAAATCTCTCCACAAAAAATTATAAATATAGGTGAATTTTTCCGGATATCCCCCATATAAGGGTACCCCCCAATTTTTGGTATATTGGGGTTCTTGAGCGCGTTCTTCAACCGAATTCGAAATTTGGTACATTGGGCTCTTATTGGGTACCAAATACTCCACTAAAAATTATAAATATAAGTCCATTTTTTCTGGTAGCTCCCATATAAGGGTACCCCCAAATTTCGGTATTTTGGGGTTTTTCAACCGAATTCACTGAAATTTGATATTTTGTTGTCGTATATGGTAACAAATCTCCCTACCAAAAATTAATAATAATCACCCCCTTTTAGGGGTAGACCCCATCTAGCCCCTGTGTAGGAGGTACCAGAAGGCATGGACCAATATTCCCCAAATTCGGACTTGAACTAAGTTTGGAAGAAATAATAAGATGGAAAGTAATCATTGGATTTGGTCCAAAGAAACATGGGGTCTAGAACCAATATTTCGATGAGGCACATTTTCACAGTGTGAAAATGTATACACACTAATTAGCCATAAGCCTGAGGATATAATTTTCTATTAAAAATTATTGTTTACATTATGGTTTACATAATCGGTTTGTAGAAATGTCGGTATAGGTCCATTTTTTGGTATGTTCCCTATATTTTCATTTCAAGTACTTGCCAGTATATCTATGGTGGAGGGTATCCAAAGTTCGGCCCGGCCGAACTTAACGCTTTTTCACTTGTTCATTTGTTCAGTTTGCAGAGCGTCCTATGACCGACCACATTATGAGTTTGTTCGGACATATGCACATTTTGTGATTACTTTCTGGAAAAAAAGAGAGAACCACATCTATTTGATGCCATTATGAATGAAATACAAATGAGACAATTTGAAGAGAAAGTCATCAACTAATAAATGACATTTTGATGGCAGTTTGTTTGTCATTAAAATAAAATTGTTCAATAATAAAGTATCGCAATGGAAGAGTTAATGGAAATGTAGAAGAAATGCTAGCCGAAAGGGTATTCCAAAAAGCAAAACTGTTTTGACTTTCATTATCTGTGTGTAAATCTTCCCACCAGAAATTTTAAATAGAGGTCGATTTTGGTTATAGACCTGACCTATGGTGAATTGGTTCTTATGGATACTTTAAATAATCGGCTTTCAAATATTTGTTTAATGAATTTTCCACCATCCCATGTGTAATTTGTAAAATGTATTTTGTGTACCCTCTGTCAATATCCAATATACCATAATAATCCAACTTGGATGAAATGTTTGAATAATTTATAAACAAGCTCTAAATTTGCATAAGCAATTAGCAAGATTAGTATCTCCAAAATTAAAAAAATGAAAGTTTGACTATCACTGAATGAGAAAGGCAATGATCCGCATTTCAAACAAAAATAAAAAACTGGCATTTTTCAATAAAAAGAATTTGACCTACATAAATTATGATTTAATATTCTCTAATATTTCAAATCCAAAGTAAACCTCCCAAAAAGTAAAGCTTACCTTAAAAACGATTCTGAAAATAGCGCAGTGTTGTGAGAGATCTGAAAAGATAAGAATGCTAGTTTATTAATTTGATTGTAATCAAACAGAAAGGGAAAAATATAAAAAATAACAAAATATGTATTCTGAAAAATGACTTTCTGATGTTCCATAAGAAGACTTCCTGGTTTTCTAAAAGAAGACTTCCTGGTCTTTTAGGAGAATACTTTTTGGACTTATATAAAAAGACTTGTTGGTCTTCTATATGATGACTTTTTGGTTTGTATAAGATTTTCTGGTCTTCTATAAGAAAGTCTATTGGCCTTCTAGGCGAAGACCTCTTTTAAAAGGAAATCCTCTTTCTGGTCTCCCATAAGATGTGAAGGTTTTCTTCTAGTCTTGTACGAGAAGATTTTCTTCTAGTCTTGTTGGAGAAGGTTTTCTTCTAGTCTTCTATGGGAAGTCCTTTCGGTTCTACATAAGAAGGCCTTCCAGTTTTCTATTGGAAATACCTTCTAGCCTTCTGTGAGAAGACCTTTTGGTATTCTATGAGAATATCTTTTAGTCTTCTATGAGAATACCGCCTGTTTTTCAATGAGAAGACCTTTTGGTCTTCTATGAGTGGACTTTCTGGTCTTCTATGAAAGGACCCTTTTCGTTCTCTATGAGAAGACCTTTTCGTCTTCTATGTAGAGACTTTCTGGTTCAATGAGAAGACTTTTTGGTCTTCTATGAGTGGACTTTCTTGTCTTCTTTAAATGGACCTTTTTCGTCTTCTATGTAGAGACTTTCTGGCCTGCTTAATAAGAGCTTCTGGTCTTCTATGAGAAGACTTTTTGGTGTTCTATGAGAAGGCCTTCTGGTGTTCTATGAGAAGACCTTCTGGTGTTCTATGAGAAGACCTTCTGGTGTTCTATGAGAAGACCTTCTGGTGTTCTATGAGAAGACCTTCTGGTCTTCTATGAGAAGACCTTCTGGTCGTCTATGTGAATGCCTTCTGGTTTTCTTTTAGAAGACCATATGTCCTTTTATGAGAGGGAAGACCTCCTGGTCTACTGTGAGAAGAAGGGTCTTTTACGAGAAGAGCTTCGGATCTTTTAAGAGAAGACCTTCGGGTCCTCTATGAGATTACATTCTGGTCTTCTATGTGAAGACCTTCTGTTCTTCTACGAGAAAACTTTTTCTTCTTCTACGCGAAGGCCTTCTGGTCATCTATGAAAAGACTTTCTGGTCTTCTACGAGATGACTTTCTGGTGTTCTATGGGAAGACTTGCTGGTGTTCTATGAGAAGAACTTCTGGTGTTCTATTACAAAACCTTCTGGTGTTCTATTACAAAACCTTCTGGTGTTCTATTACAAAACCTTCTGGTCTTCTATGAGTATGTGAAGACTTTTTGGTCTTCTATGTGAAGACCTTCTGGACTTCTATGTGAAGACCTTCTGGACTTCTATGTGAAGACCTTCTCGGTCTTCTATGAGAAGACATTCTGGTCTTCTATGGGAAGACCTTCTGGTCTTCTATGTGAAGACCTTCTATGAGAAAACTTTTTCTATGAAAAGACTTTCTGGTCTTCTACGAGAAGACTTTCTGGTGTTCTACGAGAAGAACTTCTGATGTTCTGTTACAAAACCTTCTGGTCTTCTGTAAGAAAACCTTCTGGTCTTCTATGAGAAGACCTTCTGGACTTCTATAAGAAGACCTTCTCGGCCTTCTATAAGTAGACATTCTGGTCTTCTATGGGAAGACCTTCTGGTCTTCTATATGAAGACCTTCTATGAGAAGACCATATGGGCCTTCGTGGGTCTTTTTTGAGAATACTTTCTGGTACACGATAAGAACTTTTGTGGTTCTATGGTCTTCTATGAAAAGACAATCTGGTCTTCTATGGGAAGACTTTCTGGACTTCTATGAGAAGACCTTCTATTTTTACATAAAAAGAAGACTTTGTTATTTTATGTGAAGTGTCCTTCTGGTCACTTCGAGAAGAACTTCTGGTCCTCTATGAGATAATATTCTGGTCTTTTTGTCTTCTATTTAAATTGGTATTTGTTATTTTTTTTTTAAGACTATTCGACCTTATTTTAAGAAGATCATATTATGAAAGATCTTCATGCATCTTACAGACTCCTAAGGAAGAATTTTGTATAAGTATAATTCTTGGTTTTATGTAAAATAAATATTTGATGTTAAGTTATCCTTCGTTTTTCCTATAATCCTTTATGTTATTCCTCCCTTATTTTCTTGTTAAAGGAAATGGTCGTCATCCTATTATTGGCTATTTGCTTTTTTCCTGTCATACTTTTGTGGGATTAAATTAAGTTTAGAAATCCATATCCGTCTTTTCAAAAGAATATTAAATGTTGTTGGTCAACTATTTGCACTTGAAGGATTTCGTATTGAGAGAAGGTTATTATGTTCTGTTCTTTCATGTTTTGAAAATCAATTTTTTGTTTGCTGTGTTTTATGTACGTTTCCCCCTTTTCAAACATTTTATTGAGTTGGTCTTTTTTTGTGTATTACCAATACATAAAAAATATAATATTACAACATGGCCAGGATTTCTTAACTAGAACATAAATTCCTGATAAACTCGCAGAGGAAATAAATGGGAATAAAATTTTTTTAGGGCAGGATGTTGTTGATTTTGTTCCGTCAGAATATTATGACTTGGAAGCCAGACAGTTTTATTCTAGTATCCTCTTTATGAGTAGTTTATTTTGAAAGTGGTTTATGTTCATATTTGTTTATTTTAAGACGTTTAAAGGTTTGGATTTATCATTATTATTTTTTTATATATAAATAAGTGGTGTTAATTTTGTTTTGAGACTTCGTGTCCTTATATCAGAGCCTAATTGGGCTTAAACCACTCTCAAAATAAACGAATCATATTCCTGGTTACTTTTTAGATATATTGGCTCGTCACATGAATCAAATCTCAGCGATCCCCTTAAGAACATTTTGTAAAGGTAACATTTTTTTGAGTTCTCAAACATAGTAATGTTTTGGAATAGTACATGATACTTTTATGTCATACTAGCCATATTCCCCTGGAGATTGTAATTGGTTGCCCATGTATTGAACTTTGTCGTCCTTGTGTACTGCCTTTAGAAGCACACTTTTCCGTATTTACATAACTAATAGAACAATATTATTTTTTTTTTTCAATAAAAGAAATTCTTCCTTTCAGATACAGATACAAATCAAATAAGCAATTCAATTTGAAATGCAATCATGTCTGACGGTGGCACTATTCTCAATTGAGTCATTTTCACTTGTTATGAGGGGACCTTCATTGACGGCGATGTATGAAGCCTATTAAGACATTCAATAATGCTATGAATTTTCCAAGGAAAAATATTATGGAAATCAATTTCGAAGCATAAAGAATGAAAAAGGAATACGAATACCATTTCTGTAATGTGCTACGAATGAATAAAAAGAGGAGACATAGAAAAAATAAACTTAGTGAAGAAAGAAAAATCACAAATAGCCAACACACAATACCGTGTGAAGGGTCATAAAATCGGCGACAAATGAACGTTGTGTGCGTGGAGTGTGTCTGGTGAGTGTGTTTGTGTGTGTTTGCTTTGAAGACAGTACGTGGGATAATACGCATTAACTAAATAATCCTGCATATTACACACAAAGTTGAATCACAGAAAATATATTCAAATTCCCTCTCACTCTATATCTCTCATTTTGGTACATTTGAAAGAAAACTGAACTGAGAATCCACCTTATAAAATTTATTAAAAAAAAATAAATAGCTAAGAACGAGGGTATAACCAGGCGCACTACATACATGACCAGCACTGCCTTAAACGAAAGGTCTATGAGTTTACTTTCAGAATATGTGTAGCATATAGGCAAAAAGAGTTTCGGATATGGGAATTTTTCCGATTTTCTGTAAATTTATAGGGTGTCTTTAGGCCAATTTCCGATCAAATTGGACACTGTAAAAAAATTAAGAAAGGTGTGGGGTTGACTGGGGGCTTCTGCAATGTCGCATTCCCTTACTCTATCTCTTAACCCTATGAGAGCCAGAGAAAAAGTTCGGTGATTTGTGTATTTGATAGATAAATTTCATATAAATAATAAGCCTCTTAGACTCCTATTTATTGATATTATACATAAAAAAGAGAGTAATCTGGAGAAGGAGGAGGGAAAAAAAGAAGAAGAAAAACATTATATGCAGGAGGCAGAATGAAGTTCAGAAATTTTACCAACGAGTAAAACGCCAAACCGACGGATTTGGTGCATGAACATCCTACAGGCACAGTGTGTTGAGAATCTGGAAGGAGCATTTTCCAAAGCTTTTGGTATCAAGTAGTTACGGTGAAGAAGATACCCCAGAACCAATAAGAAATGAAAGATAAAGTCAGAATAGCAATAAATCGACTCAAAAATAATAGGGCAGCAGGGGCCGATAGATTAGCAGCCGAACTATTCAAGACCGGTGTTGAGACGCTAATCAGGAGCGTGTACCAACTGATTAGTACAATTTGGCAGGAGGAATGCATGCCCAATGTTTGGACACTCGGTATGCTGTGTCCGGTGCACAATACGATGTACCAACTATTGAGGAATTAGTTTCCTTCACATCGCATATAAAGAGCTAAGTGGCGTGCTGAGTTAACGACTGAAATCAATGGTCAATGATATTATTGGATATTATCAATGCGGCTTCAGACATGACAAATCCATTATAGACCAGATTTTCACACTTCGACAAATCCCAGAAAGCACATGTGAAAAATATAAAATTATAAAGCCGCATTTGACAGTCCAAACCGCTCAGAGGTTTTTAAATACATGTCGGCGTTTGGCATACCATGTCTGTGTACGGCTATACAGATTATCTTTACCTAACACAAGGTCAGCAGTTAATGTCGATAAGGACCGCTCGAAGCCCTTCAATACCGAACGAGGACTCAGCTCTTGCAATGTTTGAGAGAAAAATTCTCCGAAAGATCTATACATCGATCTGCGTCGACGGTAAATATCTCCGGCATCGATAAAAACATTTTTTATTCATTTTAAATTTTAAAGTGTTCTCCAGTATCCAGTATGCGAAAAAACATTGTGAAAACCAGTAAGGAAAGTAGTAAAGTCGGACGGGGCCGACAATACGATACCCTTCACCACTATGGGTATATTAAACAGGACTATTAACATGAAATTGGATGAAATAAAATATGTGATATTTATCTAAATGTGAATCTACCTAGATCTATCCATAAACATGTCATTCGTTTGTTACAATGGGACAAAAGTATGTAAATCGACTTCAAAAAAATATAAATAGGTCATCCGTTGGGCTATATCTGTACTTCTAGAAAACGCAACTACGTAATTCTATGCTCAATTTTGTAAGTTGTACAAAATTTGATGTCAATCTGATTAACATGAGCAGTTTGATGCCCAATTTACTTGAAATCGGGCGAAAATATATATGGAAGCTTTATCCAAATATTAAGCGATTTCAAACAAGCTTGTCACAGGTTAGGTTACACTAATTTCAGAACGTTTTGTTCCTATTGGTTCCTTGGTGCGTCAATTACTTAAAATCAATCTATAATAAAAGGGAGCTATATCAAAATCTAGGCCGATTTTCGCGAAACAAGGCAGACATCACTCTAGGCTCAATTCAGTACGTTATGCCAAATTTCGTGCAAATCGAAGGATATATAGGGACTTTGGTGCACCATTTACATGAAATCGGACGAAACTATATATGGGAGCTTTATCTAAATCAGGACCGATTTTCTCAAAACTTGGTAGACATCACTCTAGGCTCAATTCAGTACGTTATGCCAAATTTCGTGCAAATCGAGGGATATATAGGGACTTTGGTGCACCATTTACATGAAATCGGACGAAACTATATATGGGAGCTATATCTAAATAAGGACCGATTTTCTCGAAACTTGGCAGACATCACTCTAGACTCAATTCAGTACGTTATGCCAAATTTCCTGCAAATCGAAGGATATATAGGGACTTTGGTGCATCATTTACATAAAATCGGACGAAACTATATATGGGAGCTATATCTAAATCTGGACCGATTTTATCGAAACTTGGCAGACATCATTCTAGGCTCAAGTCAGTACGTTATGCCGAATTTCGTGCAAATCGAAAGATATATAGGGATTTTGGTGCACCATTTACATAAAATCGAACGAAACTATATATGGGAGCTATATCTAAATCTGGACCGATTTTCACGAAACTTGGCAGACATCATTCTAGACCTAAATGATTAGGCTGTACCAAATTTCGTACAAATCGAAAGATATATAGGGACCGTTTACATTAAATCGGTTAAATATATATATGGGAGCTATATCTAAATCTGAACCGTTTTTTCCCAATTTCAATAGGGTTCGTCCTTGGGCCAAACAAATGAGCTGTGCCAAATTTCATCCAATTCGGATCATAAATGCGACCTGTACTTTGCTCACAAAAATACATGGACAGACAGACGGACGGACATGCATAAATCGACTTAGAAAGTGATTCTATGCATATTCTCAAAAGGAACCATGTGTCTATCTCGTTTCCTTTTGCCTGTTACAAACATATGCACAAAGACATAATACCCTGTACCACAGTGTGGTGAAGGGTATAAATATATTATTTTAATATACTTACAGGCCTTTTAAAATCGACATGTCCACTATTTATACCCTTCACCACTCTATGGTACAGGGTATTATGTTTTTGTGCATATGTTTGTAACAGGCAAAAGGAAACGAGATAGACACATGGTTCCTTTTGAGAATATGCATAGAATCACTTTCTGAGTCGATTTATGCATGTCCGTCCGTCCGTCTGTCTGTCGATGTTAAATTGTAAACTAAGTACAGGTCGCATTTATAATCCGAATTGGATGAAATTTGGCATAGGTCACTTATTTGGCCCAAGGGCGAACCCTATTGAAATTAGGAAAAATCGGTTCAGATTTAGATATAGCTCCCATATATATTTTTGTCCGATTTAATATAAACGGTCCCTATATATTTTTTGATTTGCACGAAATTTGGTACAGCGTAATGAATTAGGTGTAAAATGATGTGTGCAAATTTTAGTGAAAATCTGTTCAGATTTGGATATAGCTCTCATATATATTTTCGTCCGATTTAAGGTAAATGGTGTACCAAAGTCCCTATATATTTTTCGATTTGTACGAAATTTGGCACAGCGTAATGAATTAGGTCTAGAATGATGTGGTTCAAGTTTCCTGAAAATCGGTTCAGATTTGGATATAGCTCCCATATATATTTTCGTCCGATTTAAGGTAAATGGTGTACCAAAGTCTCTATATATACTTCGATTTGCACGAAATTTGGCATAGCGTACTGAATTAAGTCTGGAACGATGTGTGTTAAATTTTGTGAAAATCGGTTCAGATTTAGATATAGCTCCCATATATATTTTCGTCCAATTTTAGGTAAATAGTGCGCCAAAGTCCCTTTATATTCTTCGATTTGCACAAAATTTGGCTTAGCGTACTAAATTGAATCTAGAATGATGAGTGGTGAGTTTCGGGAAAATCGGTCGAGATTTCGATATAGCTCCCATATATATGTTCGTCCGATTTTATGTAAATGATGCACCAACGTCCTAATATAACCTTCGATTTGCACGAAATTTAGCACAGCGTACTGAATTAAGTCTAAAACGATGTGTGTTAAATTTCGTGGATATCGGTTCAGATTTAGATATAGCTCCCATATATAATTTCGTGCGATTTTCAGTAAATAGTGCACCAAAGTCCCTTTGTATCCTTCGATTTACACGAAATTTCGCATAGCGTGCTTAATTAAGTCTAGAACGATGTATGTTAAATTTCGTGGGTTGAGAATTAAAGTTAGGATAGGTTGGAGAAAGAGGGAACATAGACATGCAGTTGTTAGGATACATATGTGCAATATACCCAAAGTGGTGAAGGGTATCATATAGTCGGCCCAGTCCGACTTTACTACTTTCCTTACTGGCTTTTTTATTAAGAAATATGGATTATCTTTAGCTAGTGTTGAAAACCCTCATTGACAAAATTCAAAATTTTGGCTGAATAAATATACTTAGCTCGATGAAATTTTACACAGAGATAGGTTGCAACATCATTGAAGATTATTCAAAGTATTTTTCGTATTTGATTTTAAGATTTTTTAGTTATTTTAAAGTTATATACAACAGATGCCGACTATTTATTCATGTCGGTATTAGGAGCACTTACCCTATATTCTATATTTATATAAGACAATATTAATGGGCCCAATTCTGTAGTTTGTTGGTATTGAAGCTAAGAGTTGTCAATAGTCTATGAGCGTGAAAATAAATTCAAATTTGAAAAGCGAAGACACCCACCAGTATGTGTGGTTGTGTCCAGTATGACAGTTTTGTTATACAATATAACAGAGTGTAAGTGACTGTAAATTTGAATTTAGAACAAATAAATTCAATGACCTTTATAAAGAGGAAACAATTATTTGGCAAAATATTAACTAATTTAAATGTGACTGTAAATTCGAATTTATAACAAATTAATTTAATAAACTATATAAAGAGAAAACATTTATTTGTTAAAATTTAAACTAATTTAAACATTTACTTCACAGGTAAATTCTTGGTGGTGGAGTTATTGTCGCAAGAACACAATTTTTAATCCATGTGCACGCATCATCATTGGGCTTCTTTATAATATATTGATTTGTAATTTTATATAATGTTTTAAAATATTATTTTTTTTTTACTGTAATGTAAATATGTTTTGTGTTGTTAATGTGTTTTATTACTTGTATGTTTTCTATTTTTTTTAAATATGTGAAAATTATTTATGTTTTTATATAAGCACAAAAATGTGTATGTATATTTATATATTGCTTGTATGTTTATGTATTATAGTGACTTTCATTGTCTATGTTACGCTTTCATTGCATATCACTATTTAAACTTTAGTAATTTAAAATATAAGAATAGCCTATGTAAAATTCGTTTCGGTCCACTGTGCGAAAATTCGACCTAATACACCCCTAGACTATGTACCATTGGATAGACCATGGAAAGAGCTTCTAGAAGAAAACCCCTATGAAATTCGTTTCAGCCCACTGTGCGAAAATGGAAAGAGCTTCTAGAACTGGGTCTAGAAGCTCTTTCCATGGCCTATCCAATGGTACATAGTCTAGGGGTGTATTAGGTCGAATTTTCGCACAGTGGACCGAAACGAATTTTACATAGGCTATTCTTATATTCTAAATTACTAAAGTTTAAATAGTGATATGCAATGAAAGCGTAACATAGACAATGAAAGTCACTATAATACATAAACATACAAGCAATATATAAATATACATACACATTTTTGTACTTATATAAAAACATAAATAATTTTCACATATTTAACAAAAATAGAAAACATACAAGTAATAAAACACATTAACAACACAAAACATTACATTACATTACAGTAAAATTAAAATAATATTTTAAAACATTATATAAAATTACAAATCAATATATTATAAAGAAGCCCAATGATGATGCGTGCACATGGATTAAAAATTGTGTTCTTGCGACAATAACTCCACCACCAAGAATTTACCTGTGATGTAAATGTTTAAATTAGTTTAAATTTTAACAAATAAATGTTTTCTCTTTATATAGTTTATTAAATTAATTTGTTATAAATTCGAATTTACAGTCACATTTAAATTAGTTAATATTTTGCCAAATAATTGTTTCCTCTTTATAAAGGTCATTGAATTTATTTGTTCTAAATTCAAATTTACAGTCACTTACACTCTGTTATATTGTATAACAAAACTGTCATACTGGACACAACCACACATACTGGTGGGTGTCTCCGCTTTTCAAATTTGAATTTATTTTCACGCACATCATTAGTCTCTCAATACATAATTATAGGACATAATAATTCACAAAATAGATAGATTCGCCTCTTACCAACTCTGTGATTTCATATTTCCATGTAATAAACCACTACCACCTGCTGTGCTCGCTTTTGTGGTTATACCTAAAACCGTAACATCCCTACCCCAACTATTCTCAACTGGGATTTTGTCACTACAGATGGTGTTGCTGACAAATGTATTTAAAATTCTGTTGTTATTTCTTTTGTTGTTGTTGTTACTTTACAGTTTGTTTACCTTTGAGTTTTGTTGTCCCCGCTTTTGTTTTTGTACTTGGTATTATGTCAGAAACATAATACGTACTCAGTTGCTGTAGACAACCTCACAAGAGTGGAAAAGAAGCAGGGAAAACGAAGTAAAAACAGAGAGAAAAATAAAGAAACATCGTGTGGTGAGAACCAAACTGGGTGTAAATGTTGTGTGTGTGGGTTTCGTAAAAGTTTTTGATTTTGTTTAAAACTGTTCTTTCCTTTAGAAGCTTTCCCATTGCTGTGGTTGTTATTGTTCCGACTTGGTTCTTTGTTACATGGATATTTCCATGGAATGGCAATGACGTTTAAATGGCGGCTCATGTTTTTGAGATGCACCACTGCCGCAAATGTTTCTGCAGTTATTGCAACAACAGCAACAATACAACATTATAATATTACCGGATTATATTTTATATTGTGCAGAATGTTCTTTGGTTTTGCTGCTTCAAAGGGAAAATTCGTTCACAGCGGATTGATCTCACTGGAAGTGAGCAACCTCCTAATGCAGAAAAATAACCAGAAAAATGAAGATATGACATATATGATATGATATACACAGGTGGTCAAAACTTAAGCAACTAAAATGCCAATAAAGATATCGTGTTGTTTTTTTTTTCAGTTTTAAGTCAGGTACTTTATTCACTTTTAAAACAACAAAAGCATCAAGGCAAAATTCATCATAAAAGAAATAATAATTTATCGATATTGACTTCCTGAAAAAAATATGTAAAAATGGCTAGTAACAAATGCAATACTCTGATAAAAAAAGGCTAATTACGTGAGACTGTGAAAAAAATTTATCACAGAAAAAATTTCAGGGAAATATTCCATAAATAAATTGTGATTTCTCGAATTATAAGTTAGTGTTATGCAATTATAGCAGTAGTGACACTTCAGCACGGAGGAAGGCTGCAAAAAAACATCAGTTCGTATTAATCAACAAATTGTCATATCAGTAAAAACACAGATTTAAGAGTCCTACGGAAGTTTTGTGAGACGGTTATCGTTGGATATAATCTCAAGAATAGAGGGGAAAAAGAAATCCATTAGTCCGGTCGTCGAAAATGTCGATAAAACTTCGCCCAGGATGTAGTTCGATGTTTGGGTGCCACACCAATTAACAGAAAAAAACCAGTAAGGGAAGTAGTACAGTCGGACTGGGCCGACTATATGATACCCTTCACCATTGTGGGTATATTCTGCATATGTATCCTAACAGACTTCGCTTTTTCGAAGGATTACCAATTTCAGTATGCTGTGTTAATCAATTTACATTAAATAGGACAAAAAAATATACATGGGAGCTATAACTAAATCTGAACCGATTTTTACGAAACTTAACACACATCATTGTAGACTTATTTCAGTACGCTATGCCAAATTTCGTGCAAATCGAGAGATATAAAGGGCCTTTGGTGCACCATTTACATAAAATCGGACAAAACTATATATGGGAACTATATCTAAATCTGAACCGATTTTCTCGAAACTTAACACACGCCATTCAAGACTCAATTCAGTACACTATGCAAAATTCGTTCAAATCGAAAGTTATATAGGGACTTTGGTGCACCATTTTCATAAAATCGGACGAAATTATATACGGGAGCTAATCTAAATCTGAACCGATTTTAACGAAACTTAGCACACATCATTCAAGACTCAATTCAGTACCCTATGCAAAATTTCGTGGAAATCGAAAGATATATAGGGACTTTGATGCACCATATACATAAAATCGGACAAAAATATATATTTGAACCGATTTTCACAAAACTTAGCGCACATCATTCCAGATTCAATTAAGTGATCTGTTCCAAATTTCGGGCCAATCGAACGAAAATATCGGAAAAAATCGGACGAAAATATATATGGAAGCTATATCTAAGTCTGAACCGATTTTCACGAAATTTTACACACATCGTTCTAGACTTAATTCAGTACACTATGCCAAATTTCGTGCAAATCGAAGGATATATAAGGGCTTTGGTGCCCAATTTACCTGAAATCGGACGAAACTATATATGGGAGCTATATCTAAATCTGAACCGATTTTCACGAAACTAAGCACACATCATTCTAGACCTTATTCAGTAGGCTATACCAAAATTTCGTGCAAATCAAATGATATATAGGGACTTTGGTACACCATTTACCTTAAATCGGGTGAAAATATATATGGGAGCTATATCTAAATCTGAACCGAATTTCACGAAACTTAGCACACGTCATTCTATGCCAAAATTCGTGTAAATCAAATGATTTTCAGGGACTTTGGTGCACCATTTACCTAAAATCGGGCGAAACTATATATGGGAGCTATATCTAAATCTGGACCGATTTTTCCCAATTCCAATAAGGTTCGTTATTGGGCCAAACTAATGTGCTGTGCCAAATTTCATCCAATTCAGATCATAAATGCGACCTGTACTTTGTTTACAATTTAACATGGACAGACGGACGGACGGACATGCATAAATCAACTCAGAAAGTTATTCTATGCATATTCTCAAAAGGAACCATGGGTCTATCTCGATTATTTTTGCCTGTTACAAAGCGCAAATAATACCCTGCACCACAGTGTGGTGAAGGGTATAAAAATAGGATGGATCGAATATCCATCTGCGAAGCCTTGGCCAAACGGAATGAGATAGAACGATTTCTTAAACGGATGGTGACTGGAGATGGGAATAGGATCACATACGATAACCCTGTGCGAAAACGATCGAGGTCAAAGAACGGTGAAGCACCTCAAACGGTGGCCAAACCAGGACTAACGGCCAGAAATGTTCTGCTATGCATTCTGTGGGACTGGAATGGGATTATTTATTATGAATTGCTTCCATATAGCAAAATTCAAAATTTTGATCTCTACTGTCAACAATTGGACCGTTTGTAGATAGCAATTGACCAAAAACGGCAAGAATTGGCCAACATAAGAGGTGTCGTGTTCCACCAGGACAACGCACAATGTCGCGAATTCATATAAACAGCGGCCAAAAATAGAAGGAGTTATCGTAAGTTAATGAAATTTTGTACATGTGCTTATTATTGGCCTAAAGAGCAACTGACAAAAAATTAGATAGATCGGACCAAGATTTGGTATACCTCCCATATAATTGGTCTTGAGAATGTCACCCTTTTTGGCCTATAAAATCTTTAATATTCAAACAAATTCAATGAAAATTTGCAATTTACATTTAATTAGGCCTCTGAAGCAACTGACCAAAAACTGGGTAGATCGGACCAAGATTTGATATACCTCACATACAAAGGATCTTGAAAATTGTACTATTTTGGGCTATATAATCTTTAATATTCAACCAAATTCAATGAAAATTGGCAATTTACATTTACTTATGCCTATAAAGCAACGGACCAAAAACTGGGTAGATTGGACCAAGGTTTGATATACCTCCCATACAAAGGGTCTTGATAAATCCACTTTTTGGACCTATAAATTTTTTATATTCATCCAAATTGCATGAAAATTTTCATGTCTTCGTCCAAATTACATCAAATTTGGGCGAAGACAGTAGTAGGTGCTGTAATTAGTTGTTGGCTCATTTTTCAGGTACCTACCATACCAGGGACGTACGCAGTAAATTTTTGTTTGCAACAGCGAATTTTTTCGTTTTGTACTACCGGGCCCCCGAAATGAAATCCTGTGTACGTTGCTGTACCACACCAAAAGTCCCTTAAAAATGTAACTTTCTGTACTCTAAAATCGTTATATGCAGCTAAATTAAGTATAGTAATTTTATTTTTGTTATTTTTATTATATTATAATAAATATTTGATATCCTTTAGTAACTAATAAATTACTTGTCATTCACAACATTTTCAAAACACACATATATATATATATATAAAACATTGTCTTCCCAAATGTACGATTTAGTATCATCCACGTTATAATCTCGGGCCTTTACTTTATGGCTGTTTAAGGATATTACAAGGTCGGATTGTAATATAAAATACTAAATAAAACCCTTATTTAACTCGGCTTTAACAAAAGTTCGGTCTGCTATTAATTATTTGTTGGCATGACTTGTTAGCATCTTGTGAAAGTCGCTCAAAAGGTACTGCACTTTGCATATCCCATGCCATGAACTAATATTTTTCTGTATAGACTTTCCACAAAGGTAATTCATGTGCGACCTCTAAATTTCTCCCATATCTCCGAATAACGTTTTTACCACCTAATTGCATATTTTATGTAAAATATTGTATTATTACTATGTTCTGAATCCATATTCTCCTTCCTATTTGACCCTCAATAACTTATTTAATGGTATACATTTCATGAATATGCCATATTTTTTCATATTTTTTTTTTTTTTTTCAAAAAAGTTAAATAACTCTTAGGACTCCTCCGTGGTACTTGGTTTTGACCATTTTTGGCCGCGGTCGTGACACTGTGCAACGCTAGGCCACACACATCTACAGCAACTTCGGGAGCTTGGTTGGGAAGTTTTAATGCATCCGAGTTTTCTTGCATTGCAAAATTTCTTTAATGATAAAAAACACTGGTATCTATTTTTTTTTTTTTTTTTCTTTGCAAATTGAGTTTTTTGCAAATAGAGAGCAGGACCAAAGACATAGAAACCGTAAAGACTCGACAAAATGCATTTTGGCAAAATAGTTTATGAAAAAATATCCAGGGGGAATCAAGGTTAACATAGGCATGTTAAGAATAAAAACGCCAATACGCGAAAATGTGTGAATAAAATGTAAATAAAATTAGAGGCCTGCACTCAAAATATTTATTTTCATTTTATAAGCTTAAGATATAGCATTAAAAAAGTTTAATATTGTTCTCTCTGTTGTTATGATATCGTAACAACATAGGAAAAGCCATCTATTGGAAATTATTGACGTATCGATTGTCCTATCTTTATACTTTTATGTCTTTGGCAGGACTTCTATGAGAGAGTCATACATACAACAAAACTGTGCATATTTGGCCGAAATCGGAAATTCCGAAGCATGTTATATAAAGTCCTATAGTTTATATAAATATAATTGATTTTCGTTTTTTCCCAATCTAATATTATGCTCTCGGATTAATTAAAGCTAAATATTAAAGACTTAGACATGAAAAATACAGTGAGAAAATCTAAAAATGAAAGTCTCAGGCCACAATATTGAAAGGGTACTGGGAAACATGAAGGAGGATCAATAAAGGTATTGGGCTGTTATTTCCTTTAATGTAGTTTGATATATTTACAAGATTTATGAAGTAAATACAAATGTGTTGGAAAACGTTATGGTTCTCTTCGCTGAAGAAAATATACCTATTGTTTGGGATTTCAGCTTGACAATAAAAATCAGGGTTTTATAATGACCAGCACAATCATCAGATCTTTACACTTTAGAAAAATCTTTGAAGTATCATAGATGGCAAAATCAAAAGAGTTTCACAAACAAACAGACATAGTCTCCCCCCCACAGGTTCAGGATGCAAGGAAGTATACCCAAGGATCAAATTTAGCATTTTATTGTTTCAATGACTCGTAGGTGTACTGCCATAAAAAACTGGTTATTCTGTCGATTACTAGAAATTGTTGGTTATTTTTAAGAAAAAATTCAAAAAGTTGCATTAGTTTTTACCAAGCAAAAATTGGTTCGATTTAGTTTTCGATAGAATATTTTTTATTTCAAAATAAGTTTTGCGTTTATTTATAATTATTTTTTTTATTTATGAGTAAATTACTTATTTATAACTTTATTTTCAAAGAATCATTTGGCCATATATATATATATATATATTATAAACTTTAAACCTATCCTAACCAAAAACAACGCACTTCTAAACTAATAATATAGTACGTTTACATTTAACCAGATTTAGTTAATCCAGTGGGTTTCAATTGTCAATTCCTTTGCATATATGTCAAATAAATCGTCATAAAGTAGGTTAACCCGGTAAAAAGTTCTAATGTATATGCCGTTTTATACATTTCAAAATAATTTAATCACATCCCAGTCAATAACGGAAAATGCTCATCAATTTTTCCAACATTAGAATGAAAGTGGACGGACGAGATGCCTGTTTTTAATTTCTATTCCTAGTCACAATGAGAAACTAATAAGTGCTCCTCAAGATATTGAGTGTGAGTGTTTTTTTTAGTTGTCAGATTGACTGGAACCCTAAGTCAATTAGAATAGCAAAACATGTACGATACGAAAACAGTAGCAAGCAGCACAGACATGGCTGCTGTCAAACAGGTGAGTTAAGTGGTGCCACCAGCCATTAAAATGCCAAATGGAATATTACTAGGCAAGGCAGAATGTCTGTATTACAAAAATATAAAGACATCATAATTGTTGAAGAAAAGATATATGATTTAATGTTTCATGGTTTTAATGGTCTGTTTAAAAGAATATACCAGAGTGCGGAGAATGATTAAAATACGCTCTTTCTCACGAATGTTCACGGCGGAAATTCGAAGCATTTGCAATATCTCGCCAATGTTCACATGTGTATTCGATTCGTTCTTTCGTGAGCATTTGTTGCTGAAGAGCATTCTATTGAAAAAATTAAAAAAAATAATAAATGTTCGCGAATGTTCAACACATGCCCAACAACTATTGAGTTCACGAACGTTTTGTTTTTGTCTTGTTGCTGTTTTGAGCATTCGCGAATGTTTGTTTTCATTCGTGAGCGAATGTCGGAAAGAAATTCAACCTCCAAACGAATCGAACGATCGTTGTTGTGTGCTCTCACTCGGTAGTTATGTGTGTGTGAACATTCGTTTGGCGAATACTCGTTTGGTGAAGAATTTTTGGAGATAAGTTAATTTGTAAAATGAGCCCAAAAGAATGTATTTTGAATCATTTGCGAGCGAATTTTTGCGGACCTTGGAATATATATAACACTGTTTTACACTCTCGTTTTATAGCTTTTATAGATACCTATATAATACGATCTTTGTTTCCGTACACAAGAAACCTTTTCAATTTCAAATCGAAAAATGGTACAAAATGCTAATAGACTATTCTTGCTGCTCTTCGAAAAGAAATGTAGATTTAATGTGACCCGCACAACGGTGATTTATTTTGATGCTGTATCGTAACACGATTTTTTTTTCAAAAAGAGTCTAAAGTGGGGACCTTTCAGTGAAATTGTTTAAATTTGATTTTTTTAGTAAGATTTTAAACATAAAATACCAACTCTCTTCTTCATTTGTGTGTGACACACAAAATCCATCTCGATGGTATATCGGAGTAGTTATGCAGAATGGCAATCAAATAATGAACTCTAAAGTTCTGCTCCATTCTGCACTCATGCGATCGTATTACCAATCATCTCGATTTTTTTATTAATGCTATTAACAAGTTAGCCACAATATAAACAAACATTGATTACCCTTCCACAGTGAACGTAAGCAAATTCTCATATGAAACAATGCAAGAAGTAGAAGAATAAATAAGAATGTATTTTCCCAAGAACTTTTATGATTTCCCCCAAGAGAATTCAATATCGGGAGATAAAATATAAACAAAGTCACAAGTAATATTGAACACAGAACAAGGGAAAACCCCAATAATAATTCTTGACGAGAAAAAGATGAAGTGTTTAAACAATTCGATTGGTAATTCGACAAGATTTCTTATATTTAATCCGAAATAATTCCTTTTATTTGTAATACAGAAAGTTTTTGTCCCCTTAAATCAATTATTTTCTTTTCAGTTGAAATTCTGACATTAACGAAAATGGATTGATTAACGCATAAAAATGATCAAAACCTACTAAATTAGTTCCTTAAGCCGAGCTAAATAAATTTCCAGGCACGTTGGTCTTACGCGCAGCTCTTCCAATTTGAAATACCATTTTCCGAGATAGTCTTCGACTTGATCTTTCCGTCGGATTTGTGGACTTCCCCTTCTGCTGGGTCATCTTCATCCGTTCTCACAACATGGCCTAGCCAACATAGTCCCTGCAGCTCAATACGTCTGACTATGTCGATGTCCTAGAGAATAGATGGTATAGATCAAGGTTCATTCGACGGCGATATTCACCGTCGAGGCAGATCAATCCATAGATCTTCCGCAGAACTTTCGCTCACAAACATTGCTTGCGCAAGTACCCTTGCTTCAGATCCATACTTTTTAACACCCTGTAACTCACAACTGAATGCACCAAACAAAATATTTTGTTTTTTACTGCGAAATATCACCCTTCCAACGAGCATAAATCTGAAATTGTTTGATCGTTACTTTACGAGAAATCTATAAGTACAACCATCTGCCGAAAAAATAATGGATTTCTTTTTCCCCAACCTAATATATATACTCGAAATATTATATGAGTATATTATATTTCGATATGTCACTTACAGAATGATCAATTGAATATACACTCCACATTATTAATTATTATCATTAATAGGTGTAGGGTATTAAGAGAATCTTTTATTTAGATCTATTGCAAATTGTAGTATTCTAATGCAAGCATTGTTGCACAACTTTCCGTTGCATATGAATATTAGAATTTTTTTCTGTTTGTTTCTTATTCTCACATTTTTTGTGAAAAAGAAAAATGTTTTGGTTTTGTTGTTCTT